>NC_057810.1:194221505-194526615 GCF_018294505.1 Triticum aestivum | reverse complement strand
AAATATTCTACCTTTCTGGTCAAATTAACCTCACTACCGGGTGTTCATCAAAGTGATGGATGATGACCTCGCGGGCCCACAAAAAGCGTCATACGCGAGTATCGAGTGTCGTGTAGGACAATCATCGACTGCATGTGGCCAAAACATGTATGTATGAAAGAGTTGTGTAATGTTTTAAATTACGGATTCACGACTCTGATGTGGCACCGGCCTGCCTAACAAAATGGCCAACCCACATAGTGGCTCACAACTTATAGTGTACTGCGAGCCACTTGCCACCCCCAGACGCACACACCCACACACACACCGTGAATCCACCGCAACTACGGTGCATGTTAAATTAATTATCCCGCGATGGACATATATATGTTACCAAAGGAGGGACGTTTTAATTTCAAAAAAAATTGAGATCATTAAGACGTTTTAGTACATTAATTGATTGATTTTCTATGGGTATAATGTGCAAAAATCAAATTCGAGCTACATGCACATGTGATAGTGCACCTAAATGGATTGCAAAAACACATGTGTCTCACTAGGTGCATGTTTACTCCCCGTGCAACCAATTTCGAACAATGAGAATCTTGATTTTTAAATTCTAGTACATCCAAAACTTATTTGAAGTTCATGAAACTTATTGTGTTTTCATATGGACACCAATACAAAGTTGCATTGTACTTTTTTGGTCAAATTTGAGACCAGTTTTGATGTAATCTTTATCTGATTACAAACGGGAGATTATTAATAATTGGGAACCAATATCCCAAATGGGCTATTTATTCGAACCATGAGCGTTAGACCAACAATGGATACGTGTCATGCTTCAGTTAAGCAAAAAATAAAGTGGCATCATTAATCACCCAAATAGAAAAACAATATATGTGCCGCCACATGACCCGTGTACCATGCAAGCAGGCGTGAGTTGACGGGACGCATGCGAGCAGTCCGCCACGCAGGCAGACCGGGAGGCGTGCGTGCAGGTGTGTGAATTGACGGAGGCGTGCTTGTTGCATGGTGTCATCAGGAGGCGTGCGAGTAGCTGTGTGAAACAACGGTAGGCATGCCAGCAATCCGGTGCACTGGCTCACCGGGAGGCGAGCCAGCGGTTTAACCGCAGCCCGCCTCTCTCCCACTACTCCATATTAATGGTGTGCCCGAGCGGCCGCACCCCCCATCCTCACCACACACATAATCCCCTCTCTCCGCTTGCATCCTTGATGCCGCTCTCAGTCATCAAAGCCGTTAGTGTATGAGGATACCGCTGAAGCGCCCCATCAGAGGGAGTGGCGACGTCGGGGCTGCTAAAGCACCGGAGCACGACATGGAGATGGAGACAGAGGTTGCCGTCATAGACGGCGTCGAGCTTCCACAACCGGAGGTGGAATTCCACACCGACTCTGCTGACGACTCGGGCGACAACTCCGACAACCACTCTGGCGATGACTCCGATGACGACGAACAACTGGTTAGTCATCTATACCCATTTATGTGTCAAATAGATCCCAGGGTTTCTCTGGTTACTCCTGCCCCCCCTTTTGGAATTGAAATCCTATGGTTATGTTCTCCCAATCCATGAATTCTGAGTAAGTTTCGTTAGGTCCGTGTAGTTTGTTGATTGTTTGAATGGTACAACTGATAAGGGATTAGTTGTTTCATCTGTGGAAATGATTTCTGCAATTAATCTGACTAGGGTTAGTATTCATGCTAATAATTCCTAGCCAGAACTTGACATTGATTTTGAATGACCTACATATATTTGTGCCATTATTTTCTTCAAGATTGGTTTGTACATAGACGAATGTGCTTAAAATTGAACTATAATCTCTAGATATGTATAAATAAATAGCCATAAATTCCTAATCCTACTTCACGTCATGTAATCGTTGATTTAATTATAGAGAAAGTCGACCCCTAAAAATGAAGTTCTTCAACTGAATACTTTGGATTTCTGAAGACTTTGAAAGTGAAGAAATTGGTGTGACCTTGAAGACTTGGAATTCATTCGAGGAACATGAAGCGTGAAGACTTTTATTTTCGTAGTTTCATTTTATATTTCTTGAGTCATACGAAACACCGTACTGTTAAAGGGGGTCAAGGAAATACTAAGGAAAAATTTCCATGTGATGCTCAACTCAAAATCCTACACCTACCAAACCCTTCGAGTGAAGCCATTGGAAATCTCATACAGTTCAGTCAAATTTCTTCAGTAACAGAGATGAAGTTCTTATGGTTGCTGAGGAATTTGTTCTGACTGAGGAGTTAGGAATACGCCAGTGCGGATTGCCTACAAAGTGAGGAACAGAGGCGGACCACGAACAAAAATTAAGGTGGGGCGAAGTCTCACTAAGATTTTTCTTTATGCAAATCAAAGGAGTCAATACACACTAACAGTGCACACTACAAACGAATAACCAAATACAACAAAATTGCAGAATGTTTCAATAGAAAAACAACCTAAAACATACCGATAATGAAGCATTTAGTGGCGTGTAGAAGACCCAGGCAATGGCAGTGCCCTACCCACCTTCTGAAAATCTTCCTTAATTTTATTGAGATCAATACTTTTGAAGATCTCTCACTCAATGTAACACACCATGAAGTCATTTAGCCAGCCATCACACATCTTGCTGCGCAACTCAGTCTTGATGATTTTCATTGATGAGAAGGCTCTTTCAACTGTTGCCGTCACTACCGGTAGTAGCAGTGCCAACTCAATGAGGTGATAAACAGCAGGAAACATGACATGCCTTTCAAGTTCAACCATCTTTTTTGCTAGACTTGCAATATCATGACAAGCTCTAAAGTCTTCAATTCTTCTCATATGGATAATGAATAGCACTAGGTTATCAACTATATGTTCACGTTCATAATCTGAGAAATCCTCATGATAAATCTCTGTGAGTCTAGCAAGCTTATTCACATTGAACCTAGAAAAGGAGTTTCTAGGGTCAAGACTAGAGAAGTTCTGGAGCAGCTTTGAAGATACCTCATTAAAACGATGATCAAACTCTATGGTGATGGAGTCTATGGCAGCATAGAAGGTGTCCACGCGGAAAAAATGGTCAGCCGTGACATTGTTTCATCCACCTTTTCTTGATTTCCCCCACTTTGTGAAGATGTCATCCATATTTGGTATGGGAATGTCATTTTTGGCGCAAAAGGCTTTGACATCTTCCAAGAGTGGCTCCCAACCATTATTTCTCCAGTTGATCAAACGTGTTCTCACATCCGTAACCAATGACATTGCCTGAAATGAGACAATTACAATTTTAGATGCATGTATGTTTACATGAACAAAACATATCAAGCAGACTAGATACATATAGCATGTTTCATCACATACCTGAACAATATTTTTGATCCTTCTTTTGCAATAGAAGAGACAAATCATTTGTCATGCGAAGGATTTTTAGCATCATCTTCAGGATGAACACAAAGCTAAAAGTATCCATTTGATGAACCAAACCTCCAGCCCTACATGGACATGCACATCATCCTCAACAATGCCCAAAACCTCTATGACTACATCCCACATTGATTCAATGCGAGATAAGGTTGTGTAATGAGAGCCCCATCTTGTATCTCCAGGTCTGAGCAAGGATGTTTCTTGATTTTCCCCTCTTCCCGTCGGCATCTCACCACTCTTAATCTTATCCAAAAGAACCTCCTTTTGCTTGTCAAGCAATTTATCCTTCCTCTTGCAAGATGAAGTACTGAGATTAGCAATCATGGTCACATATTCAAAAAAATCCTCAACACCCTTGCAGCATCTCGAAACAGCAACAACTGCCAACTGCAGTTGATGGGCAAAGCAATGGATATAGAAAGCATATGGGTTCTCATCTCGAATTAACTTCTGAAGGCCATTGAATTCTCCTCTCATATTAGATGCCCCGTCATACCCTTGCCCTCGTAGTCGCGCAACAACTAGACCATTTTTAGCAAAAACCTCCAACAATGCCTTCTTCAAAGAAGCAGATGTTGTGTCCGGAACATGCTTAATAGCTAAAAAGCATTCAATAGTCTCTCCTTGTTTGCTCAAATACCTACATAAAGTCATATAATTAGTTGACCACTCTACATGAAACAAAATGATCAAAAAGCACATAGACATTTCAAAAACTTAAACACGTACCTGATTACCACGGCCATTTGTTCTTTCACTGATATATCACGGCACTCATCAATAAGAACGGAGAAAAGACAATCACCCATCTCTTCTTTGATTGCTTTGGTGACCGCTTGTGCACAATGAGAAGTAAGGATTTTTTGAATTTTTTCGGAACTCATTTTGGCATTCTTAGGGCATAGCTCATCAAATGCAACCTTCACTTCTGGAATTCTTTCTTTCACCCAATCAAGTAACTCTAAAAAATTCCCCTTGTTCAAAGAAGTATTGGATTCATCATGCCCATGAAATGGTTCACCTTGCAATGCTAGATAACTTACAATGCCCAAAGATGTATCCACACGAGTTTTGTACTTGACTAGTGAACCTTTGCTGTAAGTTGTAACTTTACTTTTTAAAATTGCCCTTTGATTTTTAAAATCATCACATGCTATTTTTGAAATATTGTGGATGCTACATGGCCCACCAACATGTTTACGGAATGCTACAACCGCATTTTTCCAACAATCAAAACCCAATTTGGAGAAAACATCATGCCCAAATTTATCATCCATTCGGTCATGCTTAAAAAGATAACAATAGAAGCAATAGGCCTTATGCTTTGTTACACTATATTCCAACCAATCAAAGTTCTTATACCATTGTGGCCGGAAGCATCTTCCATCTTTATTTGGGGGGAAAGTGCAACTAGTTGGTCGAGTTGCACCCATTCGTATATAAGCAAGTCTAACATCATCTCTAATGTTGGGGGAAAATCTATCAAGTGAAATGCGAAGTCCAGGATCACCATTTATGTAATCTTCACTAAAAACAGATATACCTTCAACTCCATGAACTTCAACATTCTCTTCCACTATAGCTTCAAGAGAGTCTGCAGTTTCTTCCACTTGTTCAGTTTGCATTAAATTATCATGCTCTACTTCCACCAAACTCGCTTGATCTTGATGAGTGGCATGTGCCGGAACATTGACACTTTCACGGGTACTTGGGTTCGATTTCGAGCTGCTGCTACTACCAAGCACTTCAAAATATCTTTTCAAATCTGCAATTCACAACCAGAATGTTCACAACATTAATATGTCACTACAATCTGCTTGAATTTGAGACGTCAAGCTACTGTTAAAATTTGCTACAAAATTTCAGGAAATTTGAAAAATCACCTCCTCCCCTTTCATTTGGGTTTCCTGTTCCCTTCCTCTTCCTTTCCATCTCCGGGCAATCTGGCCGGGACAGTGCAGTCTCTGCTGGAGTAAGAAGTGGCCGGGACTATCCTGGACTAAGAAGGAGTATCCAGCTTCAGTGGACAAGAAATTCATAGCGTTTCGAATGGCACTTGACTTTCTCGTACCTGAATGACCCAGAGCCCCAGAGCGCCACTGCCGCTTGCGCCCAGAGCACCGCTGCCTCTTGCTGCCGCGGTGCCGCCCTCCTCTAGCCCCCTAGATAGCCGCCGCCGTTGCCTTCCCTGCCCGCCGTTGCCTGCCCCGCCCGCTCCTGGCGACCTGGCCAGCCGCCGCCGCCGCCGTGCTAGCTTAGGGTTAGGGTGTGCGTGGCCTCGTGGGTGGGGATAGAACAGAGCGGTCGCCTCTGGTCTAGTCGATTGTGTTCTGCTCGTGGCCGCCGCTCGCTCGCTCGGTGCCTCAGGCCTCTGTGGCTCTGTTGCCTGTTGGCCCATCAGGTCGTAGTCGCTCGCTGCGCGGCCCATTAACAGCGACAGTAGCGTATATTTTGCTAGCGTCTACGTACACGATCGATGCATACTAGTATTAATTTTTTTTTGCTCAAAATCAAGGTATGGCAGGTGCCATACCCTGCCCACCGGGGAGCTCCGCCAGTGGTGAGGAACATGATAGCCCTGAGGAAATTGAGAGTCAAAATTCCGACTGTTGTTGTGCTTCGCGCCAGCTGTCCCAAAATATCTACCCACCTAACGGTCATATCATTGAAGGACATTTATGTCTTATCATGCCGGGCTTCTCCCTAGGCTATAAATAGCCGCCCCCTACAACCACTAGCTGGTTGGCTGCTCTGAGAGAAACTGACACTTGTCATTTGAGAGCATTCCATCCTCCGAGGACTTTGAGCGAAAATCATCAAGCGAGGAAAACCCAAACCCAAACACCTTCAAACCCAAAGTGATTGAGCATCACTGAAGAGATTGATCCTACGTGGATCCGACGCTTGTTACCTTTGAAGACTGTGCTTCTTCCAGACGGTTAGGCGTCAAGGTCTAGAGCATCTAAGAGGAATTGTCGATCACCGAGTGACCGAGTCTGTGAAGGTTGTGAAGTCACCTGAAGACTTACCACGAGTGATTGGGCGAGGTCTGTGTGACCTTATCTCAAGGAGAATACGGTGAGGACTGTGTGTCCCGGACTGTGTGTCCTCGGGTTTAAATACCTAGCCGCTCCAACTAGACGTACAACTGAGACAATAGTTGGAACTGGTCTACCAAATCATTGTCTTCACCAAACTTACTGGTTCTATTTCCTCAACCCTTTCAATTCATCATTTCACTTGTTGTGTGCTTGTTCATATCTGTTTGAAGACTTTGACAGAAGACTTTCTCAATTTCCTCAGTTCAATTTCTTCAGTCTGTCCGTCTTCATCCTGTGTTATCCTGTGCTTACGCTTTCTGTACTCTGTGCTTGTCTTCATTTCATCATGATGACTATGCTTGTGTTCTGTTATGTTTACTTCTGAGTACTTATTCCGCTGCAAGTAGTTCTTCGCTAAGGAATTTCCTCACAACAAATTCCTTAGTGAAGAATTCATGAAAATGGCCTATTCACCCCCCTCTAGTCGATATAACGCACTTTCAATTGGTATCAGAGCAAGGTACTCCCTTGTTCTGTGTGATTTTGGTTTAACCGCCTGGAGTTTTAGTTATGTCGACCGCAGGTATGATCAAGGTCTCTGCTGGGTGTCCTACCTTCGATGGAACGGACTACCCCTACTAGAATAATAAGATGCGAATGCATCTTGAGGCAATTGATAACGATCTCTGGTATGTTGTGGAAAATGGTGTTCCCTCAGTCACACCTTCTCTGAACGCTACTGATGTGAAGAGATTCAAGCAACTCGATTCTCAAGCGAAGAACATCATATGTGGCCATCTAAGCAAAGGGCAGTATGGAAGAGTGAGTGCTTTGGAAAATGCAAAGCTTATCTGGGATAGACTGTCCAAAGTAAATGAAGGAGTCTCAACTCAACGTGACTCTCGTGTTGACGTTCTTCGCAATCTCTTCAACCGCTTCAAAAGACTCGACAATGAAAATGTTCAACAAACCTTCGATCGCCTCACTGACATCTCAAATGAGCTTCAAGCACTTGGTGCCACTGACATCACCGACCATGAGGTGGTGAAGTAATTGCTGAGATTGCTTGATTCTTCATTTGATACTCTGGCACCGATGATTCAAGAACGTGCTGATTACAAGTCACTTGATCATGCTGATATCCTCGAGAGACTAAACACTCATGAGTTCCAGCTGGCCGAGAAGAGAGATCTCTATGGTTCGAGCTATGGCAGACCACGTGCTCTGAAGGCCAAGGCAGTCTCTGAGTCTGAAGATGAAGACTCTGGTAGCAGCCTTGGTGATCCTGATGAACTGAGCCAGGAACTAGCACTGCTCGTGAAGAAATTTCAGAAGTTCTCAAGACGTGTCGCTTTGGAAAATCCTCAAGGAGTAATGATTCCTCATCCAGTGACTACAAGAAGAGGCTATGCCACAAATGCAAGAAACCTGGTCACTACATTCAAGATTGTCCTCAGTGGGATAAGGAATCAAAGAAGAAGAAGTACAAGGATTACAGTTCTGATGATGCCAAGAAGAAGAAGAAATCTTCAAAGTCTTCATCATCAAAATCCTCAAAATCTTCATCTCACAAGAAGAGCAGCTCCAAGAAGGCTCGGGCATTCATTGGCAAGGAAATGGACTCTGAGGCTGAATCTGAGGAACATGAGGAAGAGGAGGCATCTGAGGAGTCCGAGTCTGGTGTGGCAAGCCTAGATCTCGCTACTGCATTCGTCGGCAAGTCTATCTTCAACTCTAAAGAAAATGGTATCACCAACA
This sequence comes from Triticum aestivum, assembly GCF_018294505.1. Classification (NCBI taxonomy): domain Eukaryota; kingdom Viridiplantae; phylum Streptophyta; class Magnoliopsida; order Poales; family Poaceae; genus Triticum; species Triticum aestivum. The sequence goes on along the minus strand of NC_057810.1, from coordinate 194,518,410 downwards.
AGGCTGATAAAGGCAATGATGACTACACTCCCACCTATTGCTTCATGGCAAAGGGTGCCAAGGTAACTAAATACCCCTCCTCTGAATCTAGTGAGGATGAATCTGATGAAAACCTCAAGCCTAGCTACTCTAAACTTGCTAAGATTGCTGTGAAACAACAAAAGGCTATTGAAAAGGTTCAAAACATGCTAGACAAAAGTGATGATATGTTGGGTGAAGAAATGGATCGCACTAAAACCTTGACTGAAAATCTTCAGAGACTTCAGTCTAGTTTGACAACCTTCAAGGTCATCATAACACTCTCTTATCTGATCACGAGAAGCTTTCTTATGAATTTATTCAAAGAAAGCAAGATCTTGAGAAGCTAAGAGTGAGTTATGAAGATCTTCAGAAGGAGCGCGATTCATTACTGGCTCAATAAATCAACGCTACTCAGGAAGAATTTGTTCCTCCATGTTTGAAGTGCATTGAACGTGAAACTGCTAATTCTTCACCTGAATGTTCAAATGCTTCTAATGCTACAAATTCTTCATCTGTCTCTGCTATCACTAATTCCTCATCTGAGGACATTGCTAGTATCACTGATGATGCAGGGCTGAAGGAATTGTACATGACAGGCATGTACAAAAGCCTCAAAGGGCATCAGACTCTTTGTGACATGCTTAAAAAGCAGATCCTCAACAGGAACCCTAGGAAAGAGGGTATTGCCTTTGAGAGGAAACTCAATGCTCATGGAACATATTGGAAGCCTGAGCAGTACCCCAAAACCTCATGGGTTGCTGCAAAGGGACCTCCAGTTGATCCATCCAATTTATCTGGCTTTACATGTGAATCTCCTCATTCTTCTGATGAGTCATTTGACTCCAACTATAAACTGTTCAAAAATCAGAATGGTGAAGTATTTGCTAGATATGTTGGCACTAACTGCAGGAATGGTTCCCCTATGAAGAAAATCTGGGTTCCCAAAAGGTGCCTTGAAAGTCTTCATGTGAATGTCCTCATGACACCACCTGTGAAGAATAGGAACTCCAGATCAAATTCTTCATATGGACCGAATTCCTCATATGGATCCAAGTCCTCATACGGACAAATTCCTCACGTGGATCAAATTCCTCAAAAGGATCAAAGTCCTCATATGATCATCTTTGTGCTAACCCCTCTATTTCGCAGGGAAGAGCTAAGGGCTATGAATATGGGCATTATTCTTCTAACCATTACGTTCATAAGTCCTCGAAGAATTTCTCTGCTTACTCATATGCTTATCCTAACTCCTCGTATGTGAAACAAAGTGGACTGGCTTCTATGCCACCTTTCTCATATGGAGCTCGCAGAGTGACGAATTCTTTGCCACCCCTTCACATGTGGATGGTGAAGAAAAGGAACTAATCTCTTATGCAGGGTCAGGTCTCAGACGTGCTTAAAATGTCTGAAGAATTTGCTGGAGACCTGAAAGTTGACTGAAAGGACGCAGGCAAATCATGAAGAAATGAACTTTCATTTCTCACGTCCTCATACTGTTTTATCTGTTCTATTGCCTGATGATATTGATGCCATATTCTTCATTGATGAAGTATATGAGTTCGTAAGTTGCACTAATTCATCTGCAGGATGATCAACCCAAAGCCAATGAGTGGGTCCTCGATAGTGGATCTACAAATCACATGACTGGTGACAAGAATCTATTGATGGATGCTCCCTTATCACCATCACATCTGAAGCATATCATCTTCGCTGACAAAGGCAAAAGTCAGGTATTGGGTCTAGGTAAGGTTGCGATCTCAAAGGATAGACACATGGACAAAGTCATGCTTGTCGAGTCCTTAGGATACAACCTCATGTCTATCTTGATGCTTTGTGATCTTCATATGGTTGTTGTCTTTGGCAAATATCGCTGTGTTGTGATCTTGGGAGCTAACAATTCCAAAGCCTCTGAAGGATTTAGGAGAGGAGACTTGTACATTGTTGATTTCTCTATAGGACCACAAGAGGTCGTATGCCTACTTGCAAAAGCTTCAGAAGGCTGGCTATGGCATCGACGACTTGTTCATGCTGGCATGAGGAATCTGCACATGCTTGCGAAGAATAAGCATGTCATTGGCATTGAGAATGTCAAATTCCTCAAGGACCATTTATGCGGAGCCTGTGAAGTTGGAAAGATGACCAAGGTCAAACATCCAGCGAAGACTACCATGACTACCACTCAACCATTTGAATTGCTTCACATGGATCTCTTTGGTCCTAATCATTATTCTGCAGTTACAAATGATGCGTCTCAATATGGCTTTGTTATTGTTGATGATTATTACCGTTACACATGGGTGCACATTATCACTTACAAACATGAGGTGCAGGAAGTCTTCAAACGATTTTCCTCGAGGGCTTCAACCAACTCTGGTGTGAAGATCAAGCACATCAGAAGTGACAATGGGACCGAGTTCAAGAATTCTGTCTTCATGACTATCTTAATGAACTTGGTATTACTCATGAGTTATCTGCTCCTTATACTCCTCAGTAGAATGGCGTCGTGGAGTGCAAGAACAGAACTCTTGTTGAGATGGCTTGCACTATGCTTGATGAATACAAGACGCCTCGTCGCTTCTGGATTGAGGAAATTGATACTGCATGCCACATCATCAACAGAGTAAATCTTCACAAATTCTTCAAGAAGACTGCTTATGAACTCCTAACTGACAAGAAGCCCGATGTGAGTTATTTCAAAGTCATCGGTGATAAATGTTGGATTAGAGATCCTCATCACGGTTCTAAATTCTCACCGAAAGCACATGAGGGTTTTATGCTTGGTTACGGAAAGGACTCGCACACCTACAGAGTCTTCAACAACGTTCTTCACAAAGTTGTTGAAACTGTAGATGTGCGGTTCGATGAAACTAATGGCTTGCAAAGAGAGCACCTACCTTTTGTGATAGATGAACCAGCACCTGAGGAATCCATCAAGTTCAAGGCTACTGAGGATGTCACTCCTACCGAAGAATCTGCTGAAGAATTCATTCCAGAACGTGAAGAATGTCGAGCTGGAGCACCTGAAGAAAATGGTGCTGAGGAAAATGGTCCTAAAGAAAATGTGGATCAAATTCCTCGACGACAGCCCGCTCATCCTTGCGTTGCAAACAAAGTGCAACTTGAGAGAATCATCGATGACATTGAAGCACTAGGTCCTCTCACACGCTCAAAAGCTTCACATTTGTCTAACTTTTGTGGGCACTTTGCTTTTGTCTCTATCACAGAGCCCACTAAGGTAGATGAAGCATTTCTGGAGCCTGAATGGATTCAAGCTATGCATGAAGAATTACATCTGTTCGAGCTCAACAACGTCTGGGAACTGGTCAATTGTCCAGATCCTCGCAAGCACAATATCATTGGCACAAAGTGGATCTACGGCAACAAGCAAGATGAAAATGGCCTTGTAGTGAGGAATAAGGCACGACTTGTAGATCAAGGCTACACACAGGTTGAAGGAATTGATTTCGATGAAACTTTTGGACCTGTTGCTAGACTTGAGGCTATTCGCATATTACTTGCTTATGCTAATAATCATGATATCACTTAATATCAAATGGATGTGAAAAGTGCATTCCTCAATGGTAAGCTTGAGGAAGAAGTATATGTTGCTCAACCCCTAGGTTTAGAAGATCCAAAACATCCTGACAAAGTCTTCAAACTCAATAAGGCCATGTATGATACTTTGAAGGAATTCCTCATGAAGAAAGGCTTCAAACCCAGTTCACTCGACCCAACTATTTTTACTAAGTCTTATCATGGTGAATTGTTTGTGTGCCAAATATATGTTGATGATATTATTGTTTGGCTGTACTGACCAGCGTTACAGTGATGAATTTGCCTATATGATGAGTGAAGAATAGCAAATGTCTATGATGGGAGAACTGAAATTCTTTTTAGGTCTTGAAATTCGTCAATAGCGCAATGGCATATTCATATCTCAAGAGAAATACCTCAAAGATGTATTGAGAATATTCGGCATGCAACATTGCAAAGGGGTCAAAATTCCTATGCCCACAAGTGGCCATCTATGCACTGATGAAGATGGTAAAGACTTTGATCAAAAGGTATACCGTTCCATGATTGGCTCTTTATTGTACCTATGTGCATCTAGGCCGGATATTATGCTTAGTGTTTGCATGTGTGCCCGATTTCAAGCTACACCGAAGGAATCACACCATAAGGCTTTGAAGCATATTCTTTGATATCTAGCTCACACACCAACACTTGGATTATGGTACCCCAAGGGCTCGGCTTTTGATCTCATTGGATATTCAGACTCTCACTATGCTGGTGATCGTGTGGACCGCAAGTCAACATCTGGCACATGCCATTTCCTCGGACGATCTTTGGTCTATTGGTCCTCGAAGAAACAGAACTGTGTATCACTATCTACAGCTGAAGCTGAGTACATTGCTGCTGGTTCTTGCTATGCTCAATTGCTGTGGATGAAGCAAAGTCTCAAGGACTATGGCGTCAACATGAAGAATGTGCCTCTCTACTATGACAATGAGAGTGCAATCAAGATTGCTCACAACCCAGTTCAGCACTCGAAGACAAAGCACATCCAAATTTGTCATCATTTTCTTCGTGATCATGTGTGGAAGGGCGACATCTCTATCAAGCATGTACAGACTGAAGAACAGCTAGCCGATATCTTCACTAAGCCCTTGGATGAGAAGAGATTTAGCAAGTTGTGGTGTGAGCAAAATATCCTAGAATCTTTGAATGCTCTTTGAAAAGGACACTCATCCTAACACCAATGCAAAATTGATGACTTAGATGCGCAACACACAAAGTAACGTTTTTCTTCAATCAACAAAGACTAACCCTCTAAGTGTGAAGAAATTAACAAAGAAATTGATTCTCAGAGCCCTACGATAATTGTACGCGGTGTCTGAAATCAACTTTCTTACGGTGGGATACGCCACCCCCAAAAGTTGAAAATCTTCAATTTAAGTTTTTCCTCAGTTTTTGAAATTCCTCAGTTTTTCAAATTCTTCAACTTTGCATTGTCTTCACTCTTTCCGTCGTTGTTCTTCATTTGATTATATATATATGAGTTTATGTCCTCTACATCATTTAGTTATTGCTCATTCTTCAAGTTGTTTTTTTTTTGCTAAGTGAATGTGATCGGACCCTTCCCCCTCTATGCTACACTCAACCCAATCTTTTCACAAATTATTCCTGTGCGTTCTATTTGAAACTTGTTCAAACTATTCACTTTGTCCTTATCAGCTGAAGAATTTGCGAATGGAACTTTTAACGTATCTTATCTAAATTTTCGACTTTGCCGCTCAAACAGTTCTGCATCCCACGATAATACATTTCTATTCACCCACGATCTCACACGATCGCCACCTCTCAGTACGTGGGTGACACATGTCAAGCGAATGAGAAGGATCAGGGGCACGTTCGTCCGATTTCCTCGGGCGTACAGTTGTTTCACTCCGACTATAAATAACCCCTCCGTTCCTCACTTCATTTTTACTCCGCTCGTTCTCACTCCCGCTGGAGCTTCTCAAACCCTAGCACCGTCACTACTTCATCGTCGCCTGTGAGGAAGAGCTTCACTACCTCAACCTCGTCGCCGTCGTACTCGCGCCAGCTACGGATTTCTTCACTCCGCCGCCTCCGTAGCTGTGCTCCTCTACCGAGTTAGGGCATGGAAGATCTGAACTGACGAACTTCACGTCTACACTTCCTAGTTCGTCGTGTTCTTCATCAAGGGTAATTAAAAGTTACTTTTACTACCCTCTTTGATTCAAATGTTTTCTTAAAAATCTACAAAAGTGTTTATTCTTCAAATCTTCACACACTGAACACATCACATGTCATCTGCTCTTGATTCGTTTCTCTAAGCAATAATTTTTCTTCAAGATTCCTCAATTGTGTGGATCTTCGATCTATACAACTCTGGAACCTAAGACAATGCACGCTTAGTGAAATTCTTCAAGACTCATCTGGTCAAATTCCTCAAACTTATTCTTTTTGAAAAACCTTCTAAGAACGCATATGACCTCTCCAAATTCCTCGCAACTATAATCTGTTCACAGGTACTCATGTCTGCTGCTGAATCACTAGGTTCTCATCAACTTAACTCATTTGTAGCGTTCCTCAAAGAAAAGTAGCATACATCTTCAGAAAATTCCATTGTTCACATTCCTCAGCTGAAGAAAATGGCTGATGGTAAGAAGCCACAGAAGGGTGGAAAGAGGCCTAACGTCAATACTACTTTCGAGATCCTTGATGACATATACAAGGATAATTGCACTCCTGATGAGGCCAAATTTGGCAAAGAGGACAAAAATCAGCGCAAGGTGCGCATACAAAGGATAGAGAGGAGATTGGCATGGGAATGGAGGGAGTACTGATATGTTACTCCCAAGTATATGAAGAAATTCACTCTCAACCCTCCATGCCCAAGACCTCCGTTGGCACCTGGCCAATTGGCAGATCCCACCAGCCTCAAGTGCGGTGAGGATTATCCTGATGAATGGGCAAAGCGCCATGCCAAACTGACCAAACAGACAAAAGAAGCAGTGAGGAAATTTAATGAAGACTTTGCTACTGCTGCTACTGCTGCTGAGGCCTCTGCAAGCAAGCCAAAGAAGGTCATGCCTAAGAAGCCTGCTCACAAGCCAAGTGCTTCACCCTCAATGCCCTCACGGCCAGATTCTTCAAAGCCCTCACGACCAACTCCTCAATCTGCTCGTCCTTCAAAGTCCTCAGCTCCTCCGACAGAGTCCTCAGCTGCTCCAACTAAATCCTCTGCACCTATGCATCTCGCCACGTGCCAAAGGACTACATGCATCTCAATTTCCTCAGGAGCGTCTGCAAGTTCCTCATTTGCACCAAATTCCTCAACTGTCCCCTCTCTGCTGAAGAAAAAGGTCACTGCTGGACGAGGCCCTCGACCAAGTCCTCACAAGAAGCAGGTCGCTTTTCAAGTGCCATCTGATGATGATGAGGCTGATGATGAAGAACTTGCCGAAATCATCAGAGACAGGCAGGTCAAGGCCGCTAGAGCCAAAGGCAGTAATGTGCCAATGTTACTGGATCCGAAGTTGATCCTAGATTTCATTGATCTATGGCACAAGGACCCGAACACACCTTTGCCGAAGAGGAACCTCACTCCTGGTCAAAGTCATGGCTTGACTGCCTTCATTGAAGAAGAAAAATTGAAGTATGACCAAGCAAGGTCATTGAATAAATCGCAGTACAAGAAGCAGCGCTACCTAAAGGACAACGTCCTCAATCTTTCGCCTGAGCAGCTTATTGCGCTGCAAGCTGACATCAAGAAGCTCAGCAAAGAATTTGAAGCCTATGAGGCTGACTGGAAGGGCGCCAAGGTCCGGTTCGTCAAGATGATGAAGACATTCACTTCAAGTGGTGTTGCTCCTGTGCGCATTGAAGTCACTCCAGCTGAAGCATCTGTTCAACCTACTGAAGAACATGCCAGCACCACTGATGACAATCAGGCTGCTGAAAAAATGAAAGTACCAGGGCTGATGACTACATTCCAGCCGCTGAAGAAATTGCCAGGGCATCCACTAGTGTTGCGCCTGAAGAAAATGAAGAAGTCAGGGCAACTGCATCAGTTGTGCCTGAAGAAAATGAACCTAATTCCTTTGCTCCTCCTGCACCAACACCAACGCAAACTCCAATCCTTCCATCTGCATCAGATGTGGAGAAGACTAAGGCTGCAGAGCGTGCAGTAGTGAAGAAAAGGAAGGCATCAACTTCATCGGATTCTTCAGCTCCGAAGAAGATGAAGCCTTTGATAAGCTCATTTGACAACCCAATTGATGTCGTTCCTGTCTCATCCATGCCATCAAAGGACCTTGTTCCTTTTGATGAAGATTATGTGATTCCAAGTGAATCATATGAAGAAATTCCTTCTGCTGCTTCGTCAGAGCAGTTGGATGAAGAAATTGAAGTAGATGCAATCCCTTCAACACCAGTTGTCTCCTCGCCTATGCCTCAGTTTACTACTGAAGAGGCCGGCGCTGAAGAAATGGCAGATGAAGAAGTGGACATTGGTTGTACCACTCCCGTGCTAAATGATGACTTTTGGGAAAGTCAGCACCCCAACTCTCCACTGTTCACTCCACTTCAACAAATTCCTTAGTCCCCCGTTACTACTGAAGTACAAATGGGGTCTGAAGAACCTCATGCAACCCCATCTGTCCATGTAGAGATTCCAGCCACTAGTGCTGATGAAAATGTCAATGAAGAATTGATGACCCAGGCTGCAACTGAACAAGATCCTAAAATTCCTCAGCCTATGGATCCTGAGATTGCGATTCCTGAGGTGGTGTTGCAATTGACTGATACTCCTCAGCCCAAGCCAAAGGATCCCTTCTCGAAGAAGCAGAAATTCAAGGTTGATGACTTCTTCGGCGAGCACGTGTTCTTCACTGATTATAATCCTTATGACTCTGCTTGTCTTAGAAGGAAGCGCGTTTGGACTGCCAGCCAAGCCAATTTCTATTATTCACTGCTTTTCAACAAAGACAAAGTCTTCGACCATGAGCATATTCCTCACGTGGATATGGAATCAATGCCTTGCTTCTCTCCAGTTCTCAGTGTGATTCACGATGCAGGACTGCTCAACTTTTGCTCTGACATTGTTGATTGGAATGAAGAGCTTATTCTCTAGTTCTATGCAACTCTACACGTCACAGGTGATGCTGATGATATCAACACTTGGGTGTTGGACTAGATGACCGAAAACACTCACTATAAGGCACCGGCCTCTGAATTACTTCATGCCATGCCAATCAGTCCTCCACCTGAAGGTGCTCGTTGTCTATACCAAGAACCTAAACTTACTGCTCATTACATGCAAGTGCTAATGAAGCCTCTAAAGCCCGATCAAGCCCCAAGAACCAAATTCCTCGTAAAGGAATTACTATATGTGCCAAGAACAGTCTATCACATTCTGACGAAGACTTTGAGTCCTATCAAAGGCCACGACTCATCTGATGAGGAAATTGTTGGCATCATGAAGAATCTGCTATTCAACATCATGCATGGCATCCCTGTCAATTATCATGATTTCTTCATGAGGACTCTTGCAAATGTTGCACTTTCTCCGTTTGACCTGAAGCCTTATGCTCCTTGGATTATGAGATTCATCAGAACAAGGTCTTCACTCAACTACAAAGCTGATACACTCAACCATGGCAGCTACTTGCCCCCTATTGAAGTCCTCAAGCGGACATTTTCCTCAGCTGATGAAAAGGGCAAGGCCACTGCTATTTTTGATGAAGGCATTCGTCCATTGGATGGTCAGTTTCGCAAAGCTGCATCTTATTCCACCAATGATGACTCTGCCACTCATGATTCTGCTGCCAATGCACCCAAGTCAAATCCTCAAGCCACCACTCCTCGTGTGGTGACTGACTGTGAGCTGCTTCTTAGTCTTCACTAGAAGGTGGATTGAAACCACAAATGGGTTAAGCGTCAGTTTGGTTCTATTCTTCACAACATGACTACTACAGATAATGCAGTGAAGAAAAACCATTACTACCTCCATGAAGTCTTCGGTCGCACCTGGGCTATTCTGTCACATATATATGGTGAAGAAGATCTGAAGAAAATGGGTCTCAAGGAAGATTTTGACTAGTCTGCTCCTCCACCGAAGAAATACAAGAAGGTCAAGGTTCCTTCCTTGGTAGCCAGTTCATATTCTTCATCATGCGACACAGACAAGTATGAACACTTGGGCGACATAGCGGCAGGCCCTACAACGACACACGACCCCAACAACGCTAGCGCTCCTTCATCATCATGATATTCTTCAGGGGTGTTAGTCCTCATTTTCAACCCTTTTGGTCATTCGATTACAAGGGGGAGAAATTTGAGTTAGTCTTCAAGCGGGTCTATATTATATGGGCATATTTTTGCTGCGTTACAACTCTCGTTCTTCTGATGACTTTGCTGAATTGAGTTGTAACCTTAAACTTTATGGTGGTTTGATACTTTTGTTGAGTTCTTCTGCATGCTTATTCCTCATTACACACATGCTGAATTACATCAGTCACCATATTTCATCATGCATTTCAAATTCTTCATATTATATGTCAAATGCGTGTATGAATTATAAGATATAGGGGGAGATCTCCATGATTTTACTCTTCAAGTGTGCATTGCTTCAAAAGCAAATTCCTCACTATGCACATCCTCAGGGGGAGTTCTTCTATATCTTGCAATCAAATTCCTCAGTATCAGTATTTACACTTTAGATGTTCATCCCCGTTGAAAACTTAACATATATTGTCACAAGTCACCAAAAAGGGGGAGATTGTAAGTGCATCTAGTGCCCCTTAGTGATTTTGGTGTATTGAAGACTTATAGGTTAAGGGACTGATGCATTTGTGAGTGTACACAGGTCTATAAGTCCATGAGGAGTTTGATAATTACAGAGAAAGTCGACTCCTAAAAAGGAAGTTCTTCAACTGAAGACTTTGGATTTCTGAAGACTTTGAAAGTGAAGAAATTGGTGTGACCTTGAAGACTTGGAATTCATTCGAGGAACATGAAGCGTGAAGACTTTTGTTTTCGTAGTTTCATTTTCTCTTTCTTGAGTCATAGGAAACACCGTAATGTTAAAGGGGGTCGAGAAAATACTAAGGAAAAATTTCCATGTGATGCTCAACTCAAAATCCTACACCTACCAAACCCTTCGAGTGAAGCCATTGGAAATCTCATACAGTTCAGCCAAATTTCTTCAGTAACAGAGGCAAAGTTCTTCTGGTTGCTGAGGAATTTGTTCTGACTGAGGAGTTAGGAATTCACCAGTGTAGATTGCCTACATAGTGAGGAACATGATAGCCTTGAGGAATTTGAGAGTCAAAATTCTGACCGTTGCTGTGCTACGCGCAAGCTATCCCAAAATATCTACCCACCTAACGGTCATATCATTGAAGGGCATTTATGTCTTATCATGTCGGGCTGCTCCCTAGGCTATAAATAGCTGCCCCCTGCAACCACTAGCTGGTTGGCTACTCTGAGAGAAACTGACACTTGTCATTTGAGAGCATCCCATCTGAAAGTGCGTTATATCGACTAGAGGGGGGTGAATAGGCTATTTTTATGAATTCTTCACTAAGGAATTTTCTGGTGAGGAAATTCCTAAATGAAGAACTACTTGCAGCAGGATAAGTACTCAGAAAGGAACATAACAGAACACAAGCATAGTCATCATGATGAAATGAAGACAAGCACAGAGTACAGAAAGCGTAAACACAGGATAACACAAGGAAGAAGATGGACAGACTGAAGAAATAGAACTGAGGAAATTGAGAAAGTCTTCAGTAAAATTCTTCAAATAGATATGAACAAACACACAACAACATACATGAGGAAATGAAAGAGTTGAAGAGATAGAACCAGTTAGCTCGGTGAAGACAATGATTTGGTAGACCAGTTCCAACTGCTGTCTCAGTTGTACATCTGGTTGGAGCGGCTGAGTATTTAAACTCAAGGACACCCAGTCCCGGACACACAGTCCTCGCCGTATTCTCCTTGAGCTAAGATCACACAGACCTCGCCCAATCACTCGTGGTAAGTCTTCAGGTGACTTTCGAACCTTCACAAACTCGGTCACTCGGCGATCCACAATTCCTCTTGGATACTCTAGACCTTGAAGCCTAACCATCTGGAAGAAGCACAGTCTTCAAAGGAAACAAGCGTCAGATCCACGCAGGATCAATCTCTTTAGTGATGCTCAATCACTTGGGGTTTTGTAGGTTTGGGTTTCGGTTTTCCTCACTTGATGATTTTCACTCAAAGTCCTCGGAGGATGGGTTGCTCTCAAATGACAAGTGTCAGTTTCTTTCGGAGCAGCCAACCAACTAGTGGTTGTAGGGGGCGGCTGTTTATAGCCTAGGGAGCAGCCCAACATGATAAGACATAAATGCCCTTGTCAGATATGACTGTTCGGTGGGTAGATATTTTGGGACAGCTGGCGCGTAGCACAGCAACGGTCAGAATATTTGGGGTTTGAATTCCTCAGGGCTATCATGTTCCTCACTTGGTAGGCAATCTGCACTGGCGAATTCCTAACTGATCAGTAAGAAAAAATTCCTCAGAGACCAGAAGAACTTCATCTCTGTCACTGAAGAATATGACTGAACTGTGCGAGATTTCCAATGGATTCACTCGAAGGGATTGGTAGGTGTAGGGTTTTGAGTTGAGCATCACATGGAAATTTTTCCTTAGTATTTCCTTGACCCCTTTAACAGTATGGTGTTTCCTATGACTCAAGAAAGAGAAAATGAAACTAGGAAAACAAAAGTCTTCACGCTTCATGTTCCTCGAATGATTACCAAGTCTTCAAGGTCACACCAATTTCTTCACTTTCAAAGTCTTCAGGAAGTCTTCAGAAATCCAAAGTCTTCAGTCAAAGAACTTCATTTTTAGGGGTCGACTTTCTCTGTAAATATCAAACTCCTCATAGAATTATAGACCTGTGTATACTCACAAACGCATCAATCCCTTAACCTATAAGTCTTCAATACACCAAAATCACTAAGGGGCACTAGATGCACTTACAATCTCCCCCTTTTTGGTGATTGATGACAATATAGGTTAAGTTTTCAACGGGGATAAACATGTGAAGTGTAAATATTGATATTGAGGAATTTGATTGCAAGATATAGAAGAACTCCCCCCTGAAGATGTGCATAGTGAGGAATTTGCTTTTGAAGCAATGCACACTTGAAGAGTATAATCATGGAGATCTCCCCCTATATCTTGTAATTCATACACGCATTTGACATATAATATGAGGAATTTGAAATGCATGATGAAATATGGTGACTGATGTAGTTCAGCATGCGTGCATTAACATTAATGAGGAATAAGCATGTAGAAGAACACATCAAAAGTATCAAGCCACCATAGAGTTTAAGATTACAACTCGATCCAGCAAAGTCCTTAGAAGAACGAGAGTTGTAACTTAGAAAAAAACGCCTATATATAGACCCGCTTGAAGACTAACTCAAATTTCTCCCCCTTTGTCATTGAATGACCAAAAGGGTTGAAACTGAGGACTAACGCCCTTGAAGAATATCATGATGATGGAGGAGCACCAGCGTTGTCACGGTATTGAGTCATTGTAGGGCCTACTGCAGTGTCGTCCAAGTCTTCATGCTCGTCCGTGGCGCGTGATGAAGAATATGAGCTGGCCACCAAGGAAGGAACCTTGACCTTCTTGTATTTCTTCGGTGGAGGAGCTGACCAGTCAAAGTCTTCCTTGAAGCCCATTTGCTTCAGATCTTCTTCACCATATAGATGTGATAGAATAGCCCAGGTGCGATCAAACATTTCATGGAGGTAGTAGTGGTTTTTCTTCACTGCATTATGCGTAGAGGTCATGTTGTGAAGAATAGAGCCAAACTGACGCTTAACCCATTTGTGATTCCGATCGACCTTCTGGTGAAGACTTATAAGCAGTTCACGGTCAGTCATCACACGAGGAGCAGTAGCTTGAGGACTTGACTTTGGAGCATTGGCAGCAGAATCATGTGTGGTAGAGTCATCATTGGTGGAATAAGATGCAGCTTTGTGGAACTTTCCATCCAATGGACGAATGCCTTCATCGATCACAACTGGTGACTCGCCCTTCTCATCAGATGAGGAAATTGTCCGCTTGAGGACTTCAATTGGGGGCAAGAGCTGCCATGGTTAAGTGTATCAGCCTTATAGTTGAGTGAAGACCTTGATCTGAGGAATCTCATGATCCATGGAGCGTAAGGCTTCAGCTCAAACGGTGAAAGTGCAACATTCGCAAGAGTCCTCATGAAGAAATCATGGTAATTGATAGGGATACCATGCATGATGTTGAAGATCATATTCTTCATCATCCCCACAATTTCTTCATCATATGAATCATGACCTTTGATTGGACTGATTGTCTTCGTCAGAATGCGATATATAGTCCTTGGCACATACAGCAAATCCTTCACGAGGAATTTGGTCCTTTGAGCTTGTCCAGGCTTCAGCGGCTTCATGAGCACTTGCATATAATGATCGGTAAGTTCAGGTACATCATACAGACAGCGAGCGCCTTCTGGTGGAGGACTAATTGGCAAGGCACGAAGCAATTCAGAGGCTGGTGCCTTGTAGTGAGTGTTTTCAGTCATCCAGTCCAACACCCATGAGTTGACGTCAGCAGCATTGCCTGTGATATGAAAAGTTGCGTAGAACTGAAGAATAAGTTCTTCATTCCAATCAACGATGTCAGTGCAGAAATTCAGCAAGCCTGCATCGTGAAGCATACTGAGAACCGGCATGAAGCAAGGCATAGATTCCATGTCCACGTGAGGAATGTGCTCATGATCGAAGATTTTGTCCTTGTCAAAAAGAACTGAGGAATAGAAGTTGGCCTGGCTGGCAGTCCAGAAACGCTTCCTTCTAAGACGAGCATTGTCATAAGGGTTGAATTCAGTGAAGAACACGTGTTCGCCGAAGAAATCATCAGCCTTGAATTTTGGCTTCTTGGAGAAGGGATTCTTTGGCTTGGGCTGAGGAGTGTCAGTGATTTGCAGTATCACCTCAGGAATCGCAATCTCAGGTTCCTCGTGCTGAGGAAGTTCAGTTTCTTCTGCATCTGCAGCCTGAGTCATCACTTCTTCATTCATGGTTTCTTCAGCACTAGTGGCTGGAATGTCTTCATGAACAGACGGGGTTGCACGAGGTTCATCAGATCCCACTTGTACTTCAGTAGTGGCTGGGGACTGAGGAACAGTTTGGAGAGGAGTGAACAACGGAGAATTAGGGTGCCAACTTTCCCAAAAGTCATCATTTAGCACTAGTGTGGTACATCCGATGTCCACATCCTCATCTTCAAGTTCTTCAACACCTGCCTCTTCAGCAGTGAACTGAGGCATAGGTGAGGAAATGACTGGGGTTGAAGGGATCTTATCCACTTCAATTTCTTCGTCCAACTGCTTTGTGGAAGTAGCAGATGGAGTTTCTTCATCAGATTCCTCGGGAATCTCATATTCTTCACCATAAGGAACAAGGTCCTTTGATGGCATTGATGAGACAGGAACGACATCAATTGGATTGTCAATTGACCTGATCAGAGTCTTCATCTTCTTCGGAGCTGAAGAATTTGATGAAACCAATGCCTTCCTTTTCTTCATCGCTGCATGCTCTGCAGCCTTTGTCTTCTTCACATCTGAGGTAGATGGAAGGATCGGAGTTGGTATAGGTGCAGGAGATGCATTTTCTTCAGGCGCAACTGTTGTAGTTGCCCTGACTTGTTCATTTTCTTCAGGCGCATCACTAGTGGATGCCCTGGCAGTATCATCAGCGGCTGGAATGGAGTCATCAGCCTTGGTACTCTCATTTTCTCCAGCAGCCATACTGACATCAACGGTGCTGGCATGTTCTTCAGTGGGCTGGGTAGATTCTTCAGCCTGAGGAATTTCAACATGCACCGGTGCAGAGGCAGTTGAAGAGAAAGTCTTCGTCAGATTGACGAACCGAACCTTTGCGCCCTTCCAATTAGCATGGTACCGATTGAAATCATCACTCAGTTGCTTGATTTCCTCTTGCAAGGCAAGGAGCTGATCAGGAGTGAGAGTGAGGACATTGCCCGTGAGGTAGCACTGTTTCTTGTATTGCGCTTTCTTCAGCCTTCGTCCTTCTTCATATTTTCACTTTTCTTCCTCAATGAAGTGAGTGAGAACATGACTTTGACCTGGAGTGAGGTTCATCTCCTACAAAGGTGTAGCAGGGTCCTTGTGCCATAAGTCAATGAAATTGAGGATCAGCTTGGGATCCAGAAGTAGTGGCACATTGCTGCCTTTGGCTCTAGCGGCCCTGGCTTGCCTGTCCTTGATGATTTCAGCAAGTTCTTCATCATCAGCCTCATCGTCATCAGAGGGGATTTGGAAGGCAACCTGTTTCTTGTGAGGAGTTGGGCGAAGGCCTCATCCTGCAGTGGCCTTTTTCTTCAGTAGGGTTGGTCCGGCTGAGGAACTTGGTGCAGCAGTGGAGCTAGCAGATGCTCCTAAGGCAATAGAGATGCCTTGAGTCCTTTGGCACGTGGCAAGATGCACAGGTGCCAAAGATTTTGTCGGAGCAGCCGAAGACTTTGTCGGAGGAGGAGGAGCAGACTGAGGAATTGGCCGTGAGGGCTTTGAAGATGCTGGCCGTGAGGGCATTGCTGAGGAGCTTGGATGTGAGGGCATTGAAGGAGAAGCACTGAACTTGTGAGCAGGCTTATTTGGCATAGCCTTCCTGGGCTTGCTACCAGAGGCCTCAGCAGCGTTAGCAGCAGTAGTAGAATCTTCATTGAACTTCCTCACTGCTTCTTTTGCTTGTGTGGCCAGTTTGGCCTGGCGCCTAGCCCATTCAGTAGCATAGTCCTCACCGCGCTTGAGGCTGGTGGGATCCGCCAGTTGGCCAGGTCTCAATGGAGGTCTTGAGCATGGAGGGTTGAGCGCGAATTTCTTCATGTACTTGGGAGTAACATACATGTACTCCCTGCATTCTCGTGCCCATCTCCTCTCAATATGTTGTATGCGCACTTTGCGCTGATTCTTGTCCTCCTTGCCAAACTTGGCCTCATCAGGAGTGCATTATCCAGCATAAATATCCTCGGGGATTCCAAACACTGTGTTGACCTCAAGCCTTTTCCTCCCTTCTGTGGCTTCTTGTCAGCCATTTTCTTCAACTGAGGAATATGAAGAACTGAAGTTTCTGAAGAGGTATGCAACTTTTCTTCGAGGAACGCTGCAAATGAGTTAGGTTGATGATAACCTAGTGATTCAGGAGCGGACATTTGTACCTATGGACAGAGTATATCATGTAGGGAGGAACCCTATGTGGACGATCTTTCATGTTTGGAGGGGATCCTACGGGGATTCACGAAGAACACACGGAAGCACAAAGGGGAGACACGGGGAAAACGAGAGGGAGAAACACTAAACCGACATAGAATCAATCACACGAGTGCTAGATCACCATACACAAAGAGATACACGAGATCCAAAGTCAACAAAGGTAGGGATACATAGGTAACCGATCTTCTCCGTGAGGAGGTCTTGAATCCGCGAGGGGATCTTCCCACGAGGGGGTCTTGAATCCAAGTGGATCTTCTCCGAGGAGGCCGCGGTCTCTCACGAAGAGGAGATCCGATGGATGAGCGAAGCTCTATCTCTAATTAGAGCTAAATCAACGCTAACCCTAACTAGGAGGTGGGGGTGACCTATTTATAGTCGTACTGCAAATGTAAGTCAAAGTGAAGGGATACAAGGGCTCCAGGCCGCAGGTGCGGTCACTCAGGTGCCGGACGTCCGGAAGGCGTCGGACGTCCGGAGGCTCAGGACGGTCCGGTCGTCTGGTCGTGCACGGACGTCCGTAGATTCTGCTCTGTCATGGGTGCGTCGGACATCCGGAGAGGGTCGACCGTCCGGAGCTTCGTGACTGTCTGGACGTCGGGAGGTCGTCAGTCGTCCGTAGATTCGGCTCGGTTGCATGTCATCCGGTCGTCCAGCCCGCTTCGGACGTCCGTAGATTTTGTTCGGGTGGCGAAGTACCGGACATCCGGAAAGCTCGGTCGTCCGTGTCCTGGCACTCGTCGGACGTCCGGACTTGGTCGGTCATCCGACGCCTGTAGCTTCCACAGCGTCGCTTCTTCTTCTCCAACACGCTTGGCGTCCTTGCCGACTAGGCTCTTGGAAGTAGTTGTTCCTTGGCTCGCCTCCAAGTACCTGATTACACATAGAGTTTCCGAATGAGGTAGTAGCCATGTCTCGTGATTAGGAGGAGGGAGTTCGGAGAGGAGCGAGTTCACCTTATCTTCAACAGCCTTAGCTCGAGCTCGTGTTATGGGTCCAAGTGGTGTTGAGGGAGATGTAGATGCGTCCATGGGGATGAGCGAGGGATGCTCCGCATCATCTCCCCCCCCCCCGGGAGAGATCCGACCTCGGATCAAAAGGTGCATCTCCATGGTATGGTGCGAGGTCCTTGACGTTGAAGATGTCGCTCACATTGTACTTGCCTCGTGGTAGGTCGATCTTGTAGGCATTGTCGTTGTAGCGTGCTAGCACCTTGAAAGGTCCATCGGCGCGAGGGAGAATCTTGGACTTGTATTCGTTGGGGAAGCGGTCCTTGCGAAGATGTAGCCACACTAGATCACCAATGTTGAATACCATGGGTTGCTTGTTGATGTTGAGCTTGGTCGCTAGTCGTTGTACTTGGCGCTCGATGGTGTGCCCTGTATCTTCATGCATCTTCTTGATGTAGCTTGCACGAGCACTTGCGTCGAGGTTGGTTCGCGCTTGTAGAGGAAGAGGTAGAATGTCCAATGGGGACAATGGATTGAAGCCGTAGACGACCTCGCAGGGGGACTTGCCGGTCGTCGATTGTCTTGCACGGTTGTAGGCGTACTCAGCGATGGGTAGACACTCTTCCCACTCCTTGATGTTCTTCTTGATCAACATGAAAAGTAGAGTGGAGAGTGTACGGTTCGTCACCTCCGTTTGGCCGTCGGTTTGAGGATGGTATGCCGAAGAAAACAATAGCTTGATTCCGAGCTTGGCGCATAGGGTCTTCCAAAAGTAACTCAAGAACTTGACGTCGCGGTCGGAGACGATTGTCTTTGGGACTCCATGCAGACGCAAGATTTCCCTACAAAAGATATTTGCAACGTGTGAAGCATCGTCTATCTTGTTGCAAGGAATGAAATGTGCCATCTTAGAAAATCGGTCCACAACAACAAACACGGAATCCTTTCCATTTTGAGTTCTAGGCAAGCCAAGTATAAAATCCATGCTAATGTCTTCCCAAGATTGATAAGGAATAGGAAGGGGCATGTAAAGACCATGGGATTGAGCTTTAGACTTAGCTTTGCGACATGTGGAGCACCGGTTGGTGAAGCGTGAGACGTCACGGAACATCTTGGGCCAAAAGTAGTTCTTGGAGAGCGTGGCGAAAGTCTTGTCGCTCCAAAGTGTCCCATGAGTCCACCTCCATGAGCCTCTTGCAAAAGGAGCAAACGAAGAGAAGACTCGGGAATGCATAGTTTGTTAGCTCTCATAAGATATGCATCTTTGATATAGTAGTGTTCCCAAGAAGTATTCATCAAACACTTAGCATAAGGAATAGCAAATGATGGATCATTAGCATACAAGTCTTTGATGTGCTCAAAACCAATAACATTCAACTCAAGTTTAGTGACAAGCATGCATATGCGTGAAAGTGCATCCGCAAAAACATTTTCTTTACCCTTAATGTACTTGATCACATATGGGAAAGATTCAATAAATTCACTCCATTTGGCATGACGCTTGTTCAACTTAGTTTGACCTTTTAAGTACTTAAGCGTTTCATGATCGGTATGGATGACAAACTCATGAGGTCTAAGGTAATGTTCCCAAACATGTAGCACACGCACTAAAGCATATAATTCCTTGTCATAGATGGGATAGTTAAGTTGAGCACCGGAGAGTTTTTCACTAAAATAAGCAATGGCTCGTTTTTCTTGCATCAAAACTCCGCCAATTCCGGTACCACTTGCATCACAATGAACCTCAAAAGTTTTCTCAAAGTTGGGCAAAGCAAGAATCGAAGCATGAGTAAGCAAAGACTTGAGCTCATCAAAAGTGGTGGATTGCAAAGATCCCTAAAGAAAAGGAGCATTCTTCTTACTCAATGCATGCAAAGGAGCGGCAATTGTGCTAAGGTTTTTCACAAACCGGTGATAAAATCCTGCAAGACCAAGAAAACTACGCACTTGTTGCAAATTGGTGGGTTGGGGCCAATTTTTAATTGCCTTAATTTTGGATTCATCAACATGGACACCCTTGGAAGAGACAACAAAACCCAAGAAAACCACCTTGTCAACACCAAACGTGCATTTTTTTCAAGTTTGCACAAAGGCGTTCCACAAGAATATCATCGAAGTAGACCACAACAAAGATTCCAATGTAAGGTCGAAGCACATGATGCATAAGACGCACGAAAGTACCGGGAGCTTCCGATAGACCCATAGGCATGACTAACCACTCATATAAGCCAAATTTGGTTTTGAAAGCGGTTTTCCATTCATCACCCTCTTGTATGTGAATTTGATAATAGCCACTTTTAAGATCAATTTTTTAGAAAAAGTTGGCTCCACTAAGTTCATCAAGCATATCATCTAAGCGAGGAATGGGATGCCTATATCGAACGGTAATAGCGTTTATAGGTCTACAATCGGAACACAAGCGGAAACTTCCATCGGGCTTAGGCACAAGTATAACGGGAACGGCACATGGGCTTAAGCTTTCACGTACATGACCGTTGTCGATGAGTTGTTGTACTTGTCGTTGAATCTCCTTGGTTTCTTCGGGATTGACACGATATGGAGCTTTGTTTGGGAGTGGCGCTCCGGGGACGAGGTCGATTCGATGTTCAATGCCTCGAAGAGGAGGGAGACCCTGAGGTAGCTCATCGGGGAAAACATCTTGGAATTCCTGCAAAAGAGATTGAAACACTAAAGGTAGCTCATGAGAGGTGTTAGTTGTTGGCTCTCCATCCTTGCACACAAGGACAAAGTGCATCACACTCGATGGGTTCTCACACACTTCTCTCATCTCACTTTTGGTGGCAAATAGGATGAGGTTTTTCTCTCTAGGCGAAGAGTCGCTCAAGTTTGGCTTGTGGCTCTCACTCACTTTTGGGTGGATCACTTTCTCACTCTTCTCTCCATGATGGGTGGCTTGCTTGTCGGCTATCACTTGACTAGGAGACATAGGTCATAGCACATATTCCTTCCCTTTCATTTTGAAGCTATAGTGATTGGTGCGCCCATTGTGGATGACACCACAGTCGAATTGCCATGGTCGACTAAGTAGGAGGTGGCAAACGGTCATTGGGACCACATCACACTCCAAAGTGTCCTCATAAGCACCAATTTTGAAGGATACTTGGACCGTATGCTCGACTCGTATAGTGCCGGAGTCACTTAGCCATTGGACTTTGTATGGTTGCGGGTGCTTCCTCTTGACAAATTGAAGCTTGGAGCATAGTTCTTCACTTGCCAAGTTGTGGCAAGTACCTCCATCAATGATGACCTTGACTGACCTTCCATTGATGCCGGCCTTTGTGTGGAAGATGTGGCATCGTTGGTCTTCTTCTTGTTGATGTTGAAGTGTCAAGACTTTGGAGACAACGACAGCGGGGCTTGAATCCTCATCACAAAAGACTTGATCATCTTCATCCTCATTCACACGCCGGTGCATGGCCACTTGCTCAAGGGCTTCCATCTCCTCTTCACTCATTGAGTCATATGTACCATCGTCATTGAGGATCATGGTGCGCTTGTTCATGCATTGATAGGACTTGTGGCCTCAGCCGCCGCAAGTGAAACACTTGTAGGAGCTTGTTTTGACGGTATCATTGGTCGGAGTAGTTGATGAAGCACGCGGCTTGAAGTTGCTTGTAGTAGGAGGAAGACGACTTGAACTTGTCGAAGTTTTCTTGTAACTTGACTTGTCATCGTTGCTTGGAGAAGGCTTGGTTGATGTAGATGTTGGAGGAGTCGTTGAAGCTTGGTTGTTGGAGAAACCGTATGTCTTGGATGAGTACTTGGCGTACTTGAAGCCATCTTGCACTTGACGTTCCGCCTTTGTAGCTTGATGCACGAGCTCAATGAGGTTGGAGTAGGGTTGGAAGTCGGCAATCTTCTTGATGGGATGATTGAGTCCATTCAAGAAACATGCCATTGTTTGCTCATCATCTTCCGTGACATTGGCTTGAATCATGGCTATCTCCATTTCCTTGTAGTATTCTTCAACACTCTTTGTTCCTAGCTTTAGGAGTTGTAGCTTCTTGAAGAGATCGCGGTTGTAGTAGGTTGGCACAAAGCATGCTCGCATGACATCCTTCATTTGAGCCCAAGTTGTGATTGGTGGTTCACCTCTTGCTTGACAGCGTTTAAGTACTTGTTCCCACCATATGAGCACATAGTCTTGGAACTCAAGTGATGCCATAGCGATCTTCTTCTCTTCCTCATAGTTGTGCAAACGAAAGATCTTGTCGACCTTCAATGCCCATGAGAGGTACTCTTCCGGATCATTGCTTCCATTGAACTTGGGCATTGTGAACTTGAGCTTGCCATAGCGGTTGCTCTTCATTGTGTTGTTGGCGATGGTGATGATGACGCCCTTGACGTGGAGGGTAATCATCCTCATGTTGCTCTTGGCATGGAGGAAGTCCATGATCAACTTGCTCTTGTTGAACTTGAGGTTGAGGTGGAGCTTGACGAGCTTGTGGAGCTTGACGTGCTTGTGGAGGAGCTTGTGGAGCTTGACGTTGCACACGCGGTTGGTAATTCCTCTCTTGGATTTCTTCTCGAAGAGCTTCTTCTTGATTGCGCCGTTCGCGATTGCGGTTGGCGATGGCTTGACTTGATTCTTCAAGGTCACATTGTGCCTCAAGAGCTTGCGCTTCACGTTGTTGTTGTTGAAGACGTTGAACCTCGGCGTCTTGTTCCTCTTGGTGTAGACGCGCTCATTCTTCCTCTTGGCGCCGTAGTTGTTGTCGTTCTTGAGCTTGAGCAAAAGCGACTTGGTTTGATTGAGGACGAGGGACATGCTCATCGACTTGCTCTTGTGAATGCTTGTCATGTAGCGGGTTCCGAGATGCATGCCAGTCTTGACGCGCTGCTCGTCGAAGAGTGTTTGATGACGGTGTACTTGAGTCGGAGAAGGTGTCGTCGGAGTGTCGACTCGAGCGGCTCCGTCTTGAGGATGAAGAAGTGGAAGGATGCCGGTTCCTCATCAAGGCGCGGATCTCGTCCATTCTTGCATCATTCTCTTGCTTGTGAGCGTCGAATTTGTTGTTGAAGTAGTCCCTTGTATGTTGCTCGGAGAGTCGCAAGTCGGTGGCGAGGTTGTTGATGCGGTCTCTCATAGCTTGTTGCTCTTGGTGTAACGCCCTTTGAGCACCAAAGAGGTGGTTCTTTGTGACGAATGATGACATGTCGTCGCCATTCTCGATGAAAGGTGGATTGGTAGAAGAACCTAGCCTATCCATCATTCCAAGCAAAATGTAAGTGGTAGAAGGAAAAGAATGTGTACCAAATGTACCTTGACCAAAGTTGAAGATGAATCAAGTTCACTCAAATGCGGACAATGAAATTGCACTGTTGGTACCAATTCTTGTCGGTTCTCACACCTACACATGTAAAAGCTTATGGTGGAGCTTGGTTAGGATGGTGGCACAAAATTTGATGCAATAGTAAGTGAGCTTCAATATTGTTGGAAAAGATTCACGAATTTGCAAATGCAACAAGTAGACCAAGCAAGTAATGGTACACGGAAACACACACGCAAATAGATAAGTGGGATTGTGCAAACCAAAAGTGAGCCAAAATGTGGAAACCACGAAAATGCTCTTGTTGCACAATACTAGAGACACGCTAGCACGATTGCACAATAGGCGGATACAAAAACTTGTGCACTGCCTACTAGGAAAAAATGCAACTATCTCTATCCACGTATACTATAAGTATGGTATTTCAGTGCGATGATCCAAGATGATCCAATATGACAATCTTAATGTAGTATGATGCTATGGTTCTTGTTCATAAGCTCTTTGCTTATCTTTCCTCTTTGCTTAAAAGCTTGGGTGGCTCTTTCACTTTTGAGCTCTTTTCTCATGCAAAACTTCACGAACCAAGATAGCAATTGTGTATGCTATGACAACTTTGTGACACACAAGTGGATCTCAAGATATGCACCACTATGGTATGGTATGTATGCTATGGAGTATGATCACTAATGTGCACAAGTCACATTGCCGGCAATACTCAATGGCTAGTCTCGATGGGTAAGCTACGCAAAAGTGGGGACATGTGGGGTATCAATGCAATTGCAAGGTATGACAAAGATGTCGTCGAAGTTACCGTCCTTGGCGATGATGAGACCCTTGCGAAGATGAGCCGAGGTGTTGATGAAGTCGAACCGTACCTAGATAGCCGAAACACAAAAGGATACGGGAGCCACAACTCAAAATCTCAAGGACCAAAATGTGTCAAAATCGTCATAGGAGGTATCGGGGAAGATGGTGGTGTATGTTGGTTTGGAAGATGTGGTGGAATGTGGGGTTGTGGTGGTGGCCGAACTGTCAAACTTTAGTTTCGTTAGGGTTTCACGGACGTCCGGGTCTTTACGGTCGTCCGGTCATCGTCGGACGTCTGGATTTTTCCGGTCGTCCGGAGCCTGGGCGAAAATCGGGCTCGGGATGAACTGCGAGATTTCGGGGAAGAAGGAGATGGTGAGGTCGAAATTGAGTGATTTGGTGGATGGGAAAGGGTGGGGAGAGTGGGGAAAGCTAGATCCACACGCAGCAACACAAATCCATGGACCAAATCCAACAAAATCTCAACTCATGAACAAATCACAAAAAAAATTGGGGCTATTTTTGGTGGGGATTTTCGGATTTTAGGACGAAAACGACAAAATCAAGCTAGAAAACACGGGGTAGGGGCTCCAAAAAGGTGATCAACGTGGCTCTGATACCAAGATGATGTAGGGCGGAACCCTATGTGGACGATCTTTCACGTTTGGAGGGGATCCTACGGGGATTCACGAAGAACACACGAAAGCACAAAGGGGAGACACGGGGAAAATGAGAGGGAGAAACACTAAACCGACATAGAATCAATCACACAAGTGCTAGATCACCAAACACAAAGAGATACACGAGATCCAAAGTGCAAATGGAAGAGGAGATCCGATGGATGAGCGAAGCTCTATCTCTAATCTGAGCTAAATCAACGCTAACCCTAACTATGAGGTGGGGGCGACCTATTTATAGTCGTAGTGCAAATGGAAGTCAAAGTGAAGGGATACAAGGGCTCTAGCCCGCAGGTGCGGTCACTCAGGTGCCGGACGTCCGGAAGGCGTCGGACGTCCGGAGGCTCGTGATGGTCCGGTTGTCCGGTCGTGCTCGGGCGTCCGTAGATTCAGCTCTGTCGTGGGTGCGTCGGACGTCCGGAGAGGGTCGGCCGTCCGGAGCTTCGTGACTGTCCGGACGTCCGGAGGTCGTCGGTCGTCCATAGATTCGGCTCGGTTGCATGTCGTCCGGTCGTCCGGCCCGCTTCGGACGTCGGTAGATTTGGTTCAGGTGGCAAAGTACCGGACGTCCGGAAAGCTCCGTCGTCCGTGTCTGGCACTCGTCGGACGTCCAGACCTGGTCGGTCGTCCGATGCCTGTAGCTTCCACAGTGTCTCTTCTTCTTCTCCAACACACTTGGGGTCCTCGCCGTCTAGGCTCTTGGAAGTAGTTGTTCCTTGGATCGCCTCCAAGTACCTGATTACACATAGAGTTTTCGAATGAGGTAGTAGCCATGTCTCGTGATTAGGAGGAGGGAGTTCGGAGAGGAGCGAGTTGACCTTATCTTTAATAGCCTTAGCTCGAGCTCGTGTCATGGGTCCAAGTGGTGTTGAGGGAGATGTAGATGCATCCATGGGGATGAGCGAAGGATGCTCCGCATCAGTATAGTTGCGAGGAATTTGGAGAGGTCATATGCCTTCTCAGAAGATTTTCAAAAAGAATAGGTTTGAGGAATTTGACCGATGAGTCTTGAAGAATTTTGCTAAGCGTTCTTTATCTTAGGTTCCAGAGTTGTACAGATTTGAAAATCCACACAATTGAGGAATCTTGAAGAAAATCATTGCTTATAGAAACGAATCAAGAACAGATAACATGTGAGGTGTTTCAATGCGTGAAGATTTGAAGAATAAACACCATTGAAGATTTTTAGGAAAAACGCATGAATCAAAGCGGGCAATAAAAGTAATTTTTAATTACCCGAAGTGAAGAACACGACGAACTGGGAAGCAATGAGGTGAAGTTCGTCCATTCAGATCTTCCACGCCCTAACTCGGCAGAGGAAGACGGCTACGGCGGCGGCAGAGTGAAGAAATCCGCAACCGGCGCGAGTACGACGGCGATGAGGTCGAGGCAGTGAAGCTCTTCCTAACCGGCGATGATGAAGTAGCTGCGGCGCTAGGGTTTGGGGATCTCGAGCGGGAGAGAGAGGTCGAGCGGAGTAAAGGTGAAGTGAAGAGAAGACATGGGTATTTATAGTGGTAGTGAAAAACTGTGCGCCCAAGGATTTCGGACAAACGTGCCCCTGGCTTTTCCCATTCACATGACATGTGTCACCCACGTACTATGAGGTGGCGATCGTGTAGGATCGTGGGTGAATAGATAAGTATTTGTCATGAGAAGCAGAACGGTTTGAGCGGCAAAGTCGAAAATTTAGATAAGATAAGTTTTAAGTTACCGTTCGCAATTTCTTCAGCTGTCAAGGACACAGTGAAGATTTTGAATGAGTTTCAAATCAGAACGCATATGAAGAATTTGTGAAAAGATTAGATTGAGTTTAGCATAGAGGGGAAGGGTCCGATCACATTCACTTAGCGGAAAAAGTCAACTTGAAGAATTAGCAATAAGTGAATGATGTAGAGGACATAAACTCATAATATATATATATATATATATATATATATATATATATATATTCAAATGAAGACAAACAACGGAAATAGTGAAGACATTGCAAGTTGAAGAATTTGAAAAATTTGAGGAATTTCAAAACTGAGGAAAAACTCAAATTGAAGATTTTCAACTTTTGTGGTGGTGTATCCCACCGTATAAGAAAGTTGATTTCAAACACCGCGTACAATTGTCGTAGGGCTCTGAGAATCAATTTCTTCATTAATTTCTTCACACTTAGAAGGTTAGTCTTCATTGATTGAAGAAAAATGTTACTTCGTGTGTTGCGCATCTAAGTCATCAAGTCAGCATTAGTGTTAGGATGAGTGTCCATTTCAGAGAGCATTCAAAGATTCTAGGATATTTAGCTCACACCGCAACATGCTAAATCTCTTCTCATCCAAGGGCTTAGTGAAAATATCGGCCAGCTGATCTTCAATTCTTGTATGGCAGATGGAGATATCGTCCTTTGACACATGATCACGAAGAAAATGATGACGAATCTAGATGTGCTTTGTCTTCGAGTGCTGAACTAGGTTGCGAGAAATCTTGATAGCACTCTCATTGTCGCAGTAGAGAGGCACATTCTTCACGTTGATGCCATAGTCCTTGAGAGTTTGCTTCATCCATAGTAATTGAGCACAGCATGATCCAGCAGCAATGTACTCAGCTTCTGAAGTGGAGAGAGATACGCAGTTTTGTTTCTTCGAGGACCAACAGACCAAAGATCGTCTGAGGAAATGGCATGTGCCTGATGTTGACTTGTGGTCTGCGCGATCGCCAGTATAGTCAGAGTCTGAATATCCAATGAGATCAAATGAAGAGCCCTTGGGATACCATAGTCCAAATGTTGGTGTGTGAGCTAGATATCGAAGAATATGCTTCACAGCCTTATGGTGTGATTCCTTTGGTGTACCTTGAAATCGGGCACACATGCAAACACTAAGCATAATATCTGGCCTAGATGCACATAGGTACAATAAAGAGCCAATCATGGAGCGGTATACCTTTTGATCGAAGTCTTGACCATTTTCATCAGTGCATAGATGGCCATTTGTGGGCATTGGAATTTTGACCCCTTTGCAATCTTACATGCCGAATTTCCTCAACACTTCTTTGAGGTATTTCTCCTGCGATATGAATATACCATTGCGCTATTGATGAATTTGAAGACCTAAAAAGAATTTCAACTCTCCCAGCATATACATTTGATATTCTTCACTCATCATATAGGCAAATTCATCACTATAATGTTGGTCAGTACAACCAAAGATAATATCATCAACATATATTTGGCACACAAACAATTTACCATCATAAGATTTAGTGAAAAGAGTTGGGTCGAGTGAACCGGGTTTGAAGCCTTTCTTCATGAAGAATTCCTTCAAAGTGTCATACCACGCCCGAGGGGCTTGCTTGAGGCCATACAGGGCCTTGTTGAGTCTGAAGACTTTGTCGGGATTCTTTGGATCTTCAAAACCCGGGGGCTGAGAAACATATACTTCTTCCTCAAGCTTACCATTGAGGAATGCACTTTTCACATCCATTTGTTGTAAGATAATATCATGATGGTTAGCATAGGCAAGTAATATGCAAATAACCTCAAGTCTAGCAACAGGTGCAAAAGTTTCATCAAAATCAATTCCTTCAACATGTATGTAGCCGTGTGCTACAAGCCGTGCCTTATTCCTCACCACAAGGCCATTTTCATCTTGCTTGTTGCGGTAGATCCACTTTGTGCCAATGATGTTGTGCTTGCGAGGATCTGGATGTTTGACCAGTTCCCAGACATTGTTGAGCTCGAACTGATGTAATTCTTCTTGCATAGCCTAAATCCACTCAGGCTCCAGAAATGCTTCATCTACCTTGGTGGGCTCTAAGATAGAGACAAAAGCAAAGTGCCCACAAAAGTTAGATAAATGTGAAGATTTTGAGCGAGTGAGAGGACCTGGTGCTTCAATGTCATCAATGATCTTCTCAATTTGCACTTTGTTAGCAATGCGAGGATGAGTGGGTTGTCTTCGAGGAATTTGATCAGCATTCCCTTCAGGAGCATTTTCTTCAGCACCATTTTCTTCAGGTGCGCCAGCTCGGTAATCATCACGATCAGGAATGAATTCTTCAACAGATTCTTCGGTAGGAATGACATCCTCAGTAGCCTTGAACTTGATAGAATCTTCTGGTGCTGGTTCATCTATCACAGAAGGTAGGTGCTCTCTTTGCGAGCCATTAGTTTCATCGAACAGCACATCTACAGTTTGAAGACTTCCTGTCACATCCCTAGTCCTGGTATGCAGTAGGCTAGCCCTTCATGTGTGCATCATGTTTAACTTCCAAATGAACTTGAAATGGGGGATGTTCAAACCCTAGCATAAAAAGGAATTCACTAGGTTCACCTAAAATATTCTTAGTAAGTCCAAATGGCTTTCAAAAATGTTCATCATTTCTGGTTAATACTGTAAACAGTAACCAGAGGTGTTGCACATTTTTCCATGACATATTTGGTCATTGAATTAAATCATATAGTATTTGCAATTGGGCATTTAAATGCTATATATTATTTAATGTGCTCAATTAATTCTGAACTTAAGTGTGGGCTATTAGGAATAATCCCAAAAGAGCCCACAATTATTTGCAGGATTTTTGGAAACGTTTTAGTATTTTTAGAAAAGCCCTAAATTTTACAGAAAATAGAAAACAGGTAATAAAACAGAGCAACCTTACTTGGACTTACCTTGCGGCCCACCAGGGATACCAGCCCACCAGCGTGGCCCGTTACTGTGCAGCCCAGCTGCCAGTCGTCTTCCTCCCGCTCGCCCCGAAGCAGCTGCGTGCTGGACACACGCGCATCGACGCCGGCCACCTCCTGCTTCGCGCTGGAGGCCTCTCCTTCGTCCTAATCTGCGTCTGGAGATGCCCGAGGCCCCCTTCTCACTTTCCCCTCACTCTCTGCTCTCTCCCTCGCCCTCATCCTCTCCCCTGGACCCCTCTCTCTCACCACCGAACGGAGCCGCCGCCACCGTCGCCATTCGCCACTACCACCGACCTCCCCACGGCCAGCCATCCCGCCCACGAGCTCCGCCTCACTGTCGTGCACCTCTACGCCGAACCACACGACCCCGGACGCCTTGAATCCTCGTCATCGAGCTCTTCTTCTCTGCATGGCCGCCGGAGATCGCCATTGTCGCCCGTCGCCTCCAAGCCTCCCCCGAGGCCACCGAGCCGCTCGTATGACCCGCCGTGAGCTCCTCCTTCGTTCCCCTCTCTCCTCTTGCTCGATTGCGCTGCATAGTCGTTGTTTCCATCGAGCCTGAGAGCCTCCGCCTCCGGCCATGGTGCCGCCGTGGTCAGAGCCACCGCAGCCCACATCCGTGCGTGTCACCATGCTCAGAAGCTCTGCAGGAAGCCAATGCCACCGCCAGTTGCTTTCCCAGCGCACCGCAGCCGCGTCCCCGCACCCGGCCGAATTCCGGCCGCCGCGGATGACCTCGCTGCGCCCAACTCCGGCCATTCTAGCAGCTGCCACTTGCACCACCCGATGTGCCTCCTCGCGGGCTTTCAAAAGAGCCTAGCCGCGCTTTGAACGGCCGCCGGAATCGGCCGGCCGGAGTACCTCCGCCGTCGGCTATGGTCGCCGGCGGCTAACCGCCGACGTACCTGGCCATTAGGGCCTAAGCACCCTACTAACAACCCCTGGAGTCAATGACAGCCGGGCCCCACCGCCTAACTAACCAGCTAACTAAAATAGTTTAAGGTTAATCTAATTGCAGTGGGCCCACGCGTCAGTTTTGACTACGCTGACGTGTTCGTTGACCAGGCCCACCTGTCTGTGACTCCAGCCAGTGCTGTGTCACTGACCTAGGGGTCCCACCGGTCAGGTTTGACCCGGGGCAGCCCTGTTGACCCTGCTGACGTCACCCTGACGCCGTGCTGACGCAATAAATCCTTTTCTGGAATTAGTTATTTCTTTTTAATCAGAAAATCCAGAAAAAGGCTTAAACTTCTAAAATTCATATAAATTCAACCGTAACTCAGAATGAAATAATTTATATATGAAAAATGATCAGAAAAATCCAATCTATCCATATGTACCATTTTCATGCATGTTTGAATAACTTAAAGCTGCTGTATACAACAATTTGAATAAATGGCATATGAATATCCACATGTGGAGTTTGAATTTGAACCTAGGGTTCAAACCAACTCCATTTAACTTGCTGCTAGTTGCATTAGCCCAAACCACAGCATATTGCCATGTCATGATCATGCATCATATTGTGCACTGCATTTATTGTGTTTCTTCTTTGTTTGTCGGTGCTTGTCCCCTCTCGGTAGACGATGCTCCGACGTTGTGATTGTTGACACTGATGAAGACTCAATGCTATCTTCAGAAGTGCCAGGCAAGCAAAACCTCCTTGTTCATTCTGATACAATCCCACTCTCTCGCTCCTGCTCTCTTTTACTGCATTAGGACAACAACGATTTAACTATTAATTGTTGCGGTAGTTGAACCCCTTTATCCTCTGCATGACCTGTCATTGCCACAGTAAATAGATGAAACCCACTAGCATGAGTAGGAGTTGTTTGAGCCCTGATGTTCCTACTCATTCATGCTTGTTTGTCATGCCTGCTATTGCTTAGAGTTGTCTCAGGTCTGATTCATCGGGGATGAATTGGAATGTGGTGAACATGTCCTATTGTTGAGAGCTAAGTGTGTGAACACGATTTGGTAAAGGTAGCGGTGAGAGGCCATGTAGGAGTACATGGTGGGTTGTCTCATTGAAACCGTCCTCAGGAACTGAGTTCTGTGTTTGTGATCCATGAACAGTTACTACCACACATTGGGCTCCGGGCGCTCCAAGCTCTCTCGACTTATTAATCAACTTGATCTCTGTCCAGGAGTTGCAACTAGTTTCTGGTGTTTGTAGGTAGTGTTAGTAGTCTACCAAGTGGCACCCGGTACAGGTGGGCTTGGGACAGACTAGGCACAGTGGCCCGGTGTACCAAGTGGCACCCGGATGGTGGGCTTGGGAACCCTGCACACATCATTTGGGGCCGTGAGCGACACCCCGGCTGGATCTCCTTGCGGATGGAACCCGAATAGGCGATAAACCTAGACGAGAGACTTGTATGGTTAGTCAGGTCGTGGCCGACACCCTCGCTGGGCTTCTGCTTGAAGGTTGACAAGTACATGTCGTGTAAACGGCGGTAAGTGGTGAGAGCATGTGTGAAGAAGTACACCCCTGCAGGGTTAACATCATCTATTCGAATAGCCGTGTCCGCGGTAAAGGACTTCTGGGTTGCCTGTATAGTTCATAGACAAGTGAAAGTGGATACTCTAAAATACGCAAGATAAGTGTGAGTGCTATGGATGGCGTTCTCGTAGGGAGACGGGAGCGGATCCATAGTGGTGTATTGATATGGTGAATATGTGGACTCATGTGCGCCACCTCAAAAGAGTTACTTGCAGTCGTAGTTCAGGATAGCCACCGAGTCAAAGCTGGCTTGCTGCAGTTAAACCCCACCATCCCCTTTGTTGATAATGATGCATATGTAGTTAGTTCTGATGTAGTCTTGCTGGGTACATTTGTACTCACGTTGCTTAATTTATGTTTTTGCAGAGAGACTTCAGTCTCGCTAGTAGTTCCACGTGGACTTCGACGTTTAGCTTGTTACCTCAGCTACGATCTTGTGCCCTCGGCGGGATCTAGTAGATAGTCAGGCTTCTTAGCCTTTTCCATTTGTAGATGTCTGTACTCAGACATGTTAAGCTTCCGCTTGTGCTTTGACTGGTATGCTCTGAATGCTGGGTCGAGAGACTCATGTTTGTAATATCTCGCTCCTCGGAGCCTATTGAATAAAATACTTGAGTTGTAGAGTCATGTTGTGATGCCATGTTGTATTTGCACATATCGAGCATATTGTGTGTATGTTATTGAAATGCTTGGTATGTGTGGGATCTGACTATCTAGTTGTTTATCCTTAGTAGCCTCTCTTATTGGGAAATGTCTCCTAGTGCTTCCACTGAGCCATGGTAGCTTGCTACTGCTCCGGAACACTTAGGTTGGCCGGCATGTGTCCTTCTTCGTTCCTGTGTCTGTCCCTTCGGGGAAATGTCACGCGATGAATACCGGAGTCCTGTTAGCCCGCTACAGCCCGGTTCACCGGAGTCCTGCTAGCCTAGTGCTACAGCCTGGATTCACTCGCTAATGACCGACACGTTCGATGCTGGGTCATGGATGCCTGTCCCTGTAAGTTTGTGCCACTTTGGGTTTACGACTAGCCATGTTAGCCCGGGCTCCTTATCATATGGATGCTAGCGACACTATCATATACGTGTGCCAAAAGGCACAAACGGTCCCGAGCAAAGGTAAGGCGACACCCGTGGGGATACCGTGCGTGAGGACGCAAAGTGATATGAGGTGTTACATGCTAGATCGATGTGGCATTGAGTCGGGGTCCTGGCAGCTTTGGTATCAGAGCTTGACTGCCTGTAGGATTACCAAGCCAAACTGGTCGAAGTTGAGTCTAGAAATTCTTTAGTTATATAAGGGAATTGATTGTGGGATGGAACGTAAGGCTCTTTTTACTCCTTATACCTTATGCCCTTCTGATCTGAGTCATCTTATCCTTCCTACGGGGTTAAGGAACTAGGCTTTCTTTCTTCTATCAGGATCACGTGTTACTAATCCGTAGACTTATAGGATTGATGGATTTCAAGCCTCAGTTCAGTCTCCTCTACTACTGTATGTTGGCAGTTGGTCTAGAAACCTTGATATGATGTTGTTGAGTGGTCATGCCACTAATTTGCAGGATGTCTCAAATCTTTTTGAGCATTTACAGTCGTTATGCTGTCCGAGTCATCCCAGGTTTCTAAATAGTCTGATGCATTTGCAAATTCCTTTTTACCGTTCTGAAGATCCTTTGTGCCAGACCAACCACGCTAACTAGTGTGTTGAGGTATTTCATTGCCTCAGCATTTATGTTGGAGATATTATTATGACCCTAGGTGCCTAGAGTATCACCTAGTAATTTAGCCATGCTTTTGTTCCCAGTGTGATGATTCTGGCCACCATTCTCGAAAGCATTCTGTGATGCCACTTAGTAGTAGGTATTCTACCCCTGGGTTTCTGAACCCGAGATTTCCCTACTTACTTCATGTTGTTAGTGTTGCTCGTACCTTTAGGATATTAGTAACCTGCGATAGTCTTCGAGGTCCGTGGTTTATCGTTCTTCCAAATACCATGAACCATTCTTGGCAGGAGTTCTTTTGAACCAAAAAGATCACAACCAGAGTGCTCTTGATGAGTTCTCCATTCTATATTGTGAATCTGCCAGTTCTACCTTCTGCATGGGTTATCTGGAAGAAATGTTGAGCTTTGCTCGACATACTAATCTATGCATCCACAACTCAGAAAGATATATGTTCCTTTGAGTTGTCCCTCTTCATCGTATTCCGATTTTCGTCTATCAATTGATAGTCAGGAGTAATTGTGCATTCGCGTTATCGATGCTTATTATTCTTGTGGTCCGTCAAGCCATTTTATTCGGAATGACTAGGAGAAATAAACTCCAGTACCTCATCCATTTCTAGGATTGGGTCAAAGCAGTTGTATTCCGCAGATCAAATGCAATCAAGCTTTTGGTGTGTTCTACCCTGGAGTATTACCCTATTTATGTCAAGAATATCATAGGAATGGCACCATCTCTTATGAATTCTTGATGATGTGATACTTCTTGCAATAGTTCTTCATTCCTCGGTCTCTGTGTTGTTGCAACTGGAATGCCGACAAGTGAACTATGATGTGTGAAATCAATACTCCTCGCAACTTTGTTGCTTGGTAGTTAAAGGACAATAATTTCACTCTTAGCATGTTGATTATTGAATGATCACCCTAAGTATGATTGTGCTACCTAGTCCTTATTTCCGGTACACTCTCCGATCAATGAGTTAGGATAGTGCCAATCCTTGCTTATTTGATCATATCGTCTTTCCCCGAAAAGCAAGATTGTTCTCGAGCTTAGTAACATATCGGTGGTTCGTGATTTTCTGAATATCTTCTAGGAAGTGTTACCAGGTTGTCACGTGACCGCTATGTTGAGCTCGTGATCAAGTTGGTTTCTCTATGAACCACCCCTTCTCCAAGAATCTGTGTCGGATACCCCGAGCGAGTTGGTTAGGCTAAACAACAACTTGGAGAGTTGGAAGATGAAAGCTTGTCCGACTTAGTTCATTTTAAGGGATATCTTGTGTGTGTGTGTTGAAGATAGATGATATCTTCCTTGATTGAACCTCGTGGTCAATTATTGGATCTATTGTCTTGCCAAAACTTTGGTTTGAGTGTGGGCTATCCTCAAATCAAATCAGAACCAATGATGTTCGTAATGTTGTCTTACTCGTGGTTGATTCCTCGAGCATACACCATTATGTCTTTTGGGTCTGACCAATACTATCACCTTGTTCACATAGTTATGGAATTCCATCTCCATGGGAATCTGGATGAATTGTTGTTGAGCCCATCGACAACATCCTTGTCTTCTCCATAATTTTGTTGAACATTAAGCTAGTGTTGGAAACTTTTGAAAGAATTTCTTCATGCTAGCTCATGAAGCATATGTTTGGTTGTAAGAAGTGACTTCCTTTAGTTCATGTGTATTTGATGCAAGTTGCCGCCGTGGATTCGAGAAAGACAATGTTGCTTCCTTTGGAATCATCCCAAATTGGTCATGCATACGTGCGAAGTATTCTGTGGTTTGGAGACTTGCAACCTTCATTCCATATGTATTCCCGAGCACACCAAGCCACTGACTGATTTGTTCTAGGAGAAGAAGCTCCTCCTTAAGACCCGGGGCTTATACAAGGACTTCGATATCCTCAATGATGGTTCCCCACCAGAACTCGGTAGTGTTTTATTATAAGACTACTACATGGTCATGCTTGTCTGGGACAACGTGTTCACATGTTGTAGCAGAACCAGCTCATGTTTTGGAGCTTACTACCGTAGTTCATTTCCCGAGAATCTCGCAACATCGTCTGGTTGATTTGTGTTGCAAACTATCCTTTTCTTTCTAGACTTGATGAGTTTGGAATATTCTGACACCAACCAGATCTGAATCTCAGGCTGATATGATGGTTGGAACGTTTCCCATGAACTATAATATTGGTCTCACCACAACCGGTAAAGTGGATGTCGTGGCCAACGCACCCAACCGGAAGACCTATTATTGTAGTATCTTGATTGAGGAAGTTGGCCACATCCCATAAAGATTTCATAGGATTTATTTCCTAGTTGTCCCTTATGGATTTTTGTGTTCCTGAAGTCCGGCCTTTTACTTGATGTTCTAGATACCAAACCATGTAAATGGGTTACGCTAGCACATCAAGGAGAACATTAGAAGCGGAGTGCTAAATGTCTCTCGGTCGATCATCCAGATTTTGTTTCCTTGGCCTCGCTAAGGTGAAACCTGAGAAGGTTACCTTCCTTTGCATCTGCATCGTCCATCACTGTTCATCGTGGTAGTACGTTGTGTTCCCAGGATCCTTGACACGGATGTTGGTAAAACCTTGATGAATATGGAAATGCTCAAGTTTTTGAGAGGACGCACAAGCGCTACGTGTTATCATCGGCACTAACTGGGATTCCTCTCAGTTTCCTCGGTTATGCTATAACTTTTCAAACAGTTGACTCACTCTCTACTGTTGAGCTTCTCCCCAGTTACTAAAAACATCCCTTGTGTTGTTTTCAACAAGGCAATCCACATCATCCATTCTAATCCGGGTATGCCATTCTACCGAACCCCTCCAAATGATCGCTCGAGAATTGCCTTAGGCTGGTATAAAGAGTTTCAATGATCTCTGAATCAAAGGTAATTCTTTTTGCCACTTAAGGGGATATTTCTACGAGACACCTTCCCTAAGGTGCGTCGTTATGGTATCATGGTAACTCAACTCCTCACTACGTTGACAACCGTTCACCACCTTCTTAAGTGTGGAATTGTTGTCTACCTAGTGAACCCTCGTCATCTGTTCCACGCCATCCCTCTAGATGTGTGCTTCGTGTCTCGGCTTGAGAGATGTTGCTATGTCTCATTCCCTAAGTTGATCCTAAGTTGTTCGACCTTCAATAAGATTGATCCTTTTAGACTTTTCCCCTATCCTCTCTTTGTCATGTTGGCTGGAGTTCTCAGAGCAAGACGACGAGGTAAAGATGGTGATTGAATCAACGTTCATTTGAAGTGCAACCTGGGTCGTGAAGATTGCGTTAGTTGTGTTTCCCCTTCATTCTACCCTATGCTTGAATCTCGGGACGAGATTCTTGTTTAGTGGGGGCGAGTTGTCACATCCCTAGTCCTGGTATGCAGTAGGCTAGCCCTTCATGTGTGCATCATGTTTAACTTCCAAATGAACTTGAAATGGGGGATGTTCAAACCCTAG
This sequence comes from Triticum aestivum, assembly GCF_018294505.1. Taxonomy (NCBI): domain Eukaryota; kingdom Viridiplantae; phylum Streptophyta; class Magnoliopsida; order Poales; family Poaceae; genus Triticum; species Triticum aestivum. Next base: position 194,481,444 of record NC_057810.1, on the reverse strand, counting down.
CATAAAAAGGAATTCACTAGGTTCACCTAAAATATTCTTAGTAAGTCCAAATGGCTTTCAAAAATGTTCATCATTTTTGGTTAATACTGTAAACAGTAACCAGAGGTGTTGCACATTTTTCCATGACATATTTGGTCATTGAATTAAATCATATAGTATTTGCAATTGGGCATTTAAATGCTATATATTATTTAATGTGCTCAATTAATTCTGAACTTAAGTGTGGGCTATTAGGAATAATCCCAAAAGAGCCCACAATTATTTGCAGGATTTTTGGAAACGTTTTAGTATTGTTAGAAAAGCCCTAAATTTTACAGAAAATAGAAAATAGGTAATAAAACAGAGCAACCTTACCTGGACTTACCTTGCGGCCCACTAGGGATACCAGCCCACCTGCGCGGCCCGTTACTGTGCAGCCCAGCTGCCAGTCGTCTTCCTCACCCTCGCCCCGAAGCAGCTGCGTGCTGGACGCACGCGCATCGACGCCGGCCACCTCCTGCTTCGCGCTGGAGGCCTCTCCTTCGTCCTAATCCGCGTCTGGAGACGCCCGAGGCCCCCTTCTCACTTTCCCCTCACTCTCTGCTCTCTCCCTCGCCCTCATCCTCTCCCCTGGACCCCTCTCTCTCAGCACCGAATGGAGCCGCCGCCACCGTCGCCATTCACCGCTACCACCGACCTCCCCACGGCCAGCCATCCCGCCCACAAGCTCTGCCTCACTGTCGCGCACCTCTAGGCCGAACCACACGACCCCGGACGCCTTGAAGCCTCATCATCGAGCTCTTCTTCTCTGCGTGGCCGCCCGAGATCGCCATCGTTGCCCGTCGCCTCCAAGCCTCCCCCGAGGCCATCGAGCCGCTCGTATGACCCGTCGTGAGCTCCTCCTTCGTTCCCCTCTCTCCCCTTGCTCGATTGCGCCGCATAGTCGTCGTTTCCATCGAGCCCGAGAGCCTCCGCCTCCGGCCATGGCGCCGCCATGGTCAGAGCCACCACAGCCCGCATCCGTGCGTGTCACCATGCTCAGAAGCTCCACAGGAAGCCAACGCCACCGCCAGTTTCTTTCCCAGCGCACCGCAGCCGCGTCCCCGCACCCGGCCGAATTCCGGCCGCCGCGGATGACCTCGCCGCACCCAACTCCGGCCATCCCAGCAGCTGCCACTTGCACCACCCGATGCGCCTCCCCGCGGGCTTTCGAAAGAGCCTAGCCGCGCTTCGAACGGCCGCCGGAATCGGCCAGCCGGAGTACCTCCACCGTCGGCTATGGTCGTCGGCGGCTAACCGCCGACGTACCCGGCCATTAGGGCCTAAGCACCCTACTAACAACCCCTGGAGTCAATGACAGCCGGGCCCCACCGCCTAACTAACCAGCTAACTAAAATAGTTTAAGGTTAATCTAATTACAGTGGGCCCACGCGTCAGTTTTGACTACGCTGACGTGTTCGTTGACCAGGCCCACCTGGGTGTGACTCCAGTCAGTGCTGTGTCACTAACCTAGGGGTCCCACCGGTCAGGTTTAACCCGGGGCAGCCCTGTTGACCCTGCTGACGTCACCCTGATGCCATGCTGACGCAATAAATCCTTTTCTGGAATTAGTTAATTCTTTTTAATCAGAGAATCCAGAAAAAAGCTTAAACTTCTAAAATTCATATAAATTCAACCGTAACTCAGAATGAAATAATTTATATATGAACAATGCTCAGAAAAATCCAATCTATCCATCTGTACCATTTTAATGCATGTTTGAATAACTTAAAGCTGATGTATACAACAATTTGAATAAATGGCATATGAATATCCACATATGGAGTTTGAATTTGAACCTAGGGTTCAAACCAACTCCATTTAACTTGCTGCTAGTTGCATTAGCCCAAACCATAGCATATTGCCATGTCATGATCATGCATCATATTGTGCATTGCATTGATTGTGTTTCTTCTTTGTTTGTCGGTGCTTGTCCCCTCTCGGTAGACGATGCTCCGACGTTGTGATCGTTGACACTGATGAAGACTCAATGCTATCTTCAGAAGTACCAGGCAAGCAAAACCTCCTTGTTCATTCCGATACAATCCCACTCTCTCGCTCCTGCTCTCTTTTACTACATTAGGACAACAACGATTCAACTGTTACTTGTTGCGGTAGTTGAACCCCTTTATCCTCTGCATGACCTTTCATTGCCACAGTAAATAGATGAAACCCACTAGCATGAGTAGGAGTTGTTTGAGCCCTGATGTGCCTACTCATTCATGCTTGTTTGTCATGCCTGCTATTGCTTAGAGTTGTCTTAGGTCTGATTCATCGGGATGAATTGGAATGTGGTGAACATGTCCTATTGTTGAGAGCTAAGTGTGTGAACACGATTTGGTAACGGTAGCGGTGAGAGGCCATGTAGGAGTACATGGTGGGTCGTCTCATTGAAACCGTCCTCAGGAACTGAGTTCTGTGTTTGTGATCCATGAACAGTTACTACCACACATTGGGCTCCGGGTGCTCCAAGCTCTGTCGACTTATTAATCAACTTGATCTCTGTCCAGAAGTTGCAACTAGTTTCTGGTGTTTGTAGGTAGTGTTAGTAGTCTACCAAGTGGCACCTAGTACAGGTGGGCTTGGGACAGACTAGGCACAGTGGCCCGGTGTACCAAGTGGCACCCGGATGGTGGGCTTGGGAACCCTACACACATCATTTGGGGCCGTGAGCGACACCCCGGCCGGATCTCCTTGCGGATGGAACCCGAATAGGCGATAAACCTAGACGAGAGACTTGTATGCTTAGTCAGGTCATGGCCGACACCCTCGCTGGGCTTCCGCTTGAAGGTTGCCGAGTACATATCGTGTAAATGGCGGTAAGTGGTGAGAGCGTGTGTGAAGAAGTACACCCCTGCAGGGTTAACATCATCTATTCGAATAGCCGTGTCCGCGGTAAAGGACTTCTGGGTTGCCTGTACAGTTCATAGACAAGTGAAAGTGGATACTCTAAAATACGCAAGATAAGTGTGAGTGCTATGGATGGCGTTCTCGTAGGGAGACGGGAGCGGATCCATAGTGGTGTATTGATATGGTGAATATGTGGACTCGTGTGCGCCACCTCAAAAGAGTTACTTGCAGTCGTAGTTCAGGATAGCCACCGAGTCAAAGCTGGCTTGCTGCAGTTAAACCCCGCCATCCCCTTTGTTGATAATGATGCATATGTAGTTAGTTCTGATGTAAGTCTTGCTGGGTACATTTGTACTCACGTTGCTTAATTTATGTTTTTGCAGAGAGACTTCAGTTTCGCTAGTAGTTCCACATGGACTTCGACGTTTAGCTTGTTACCTCAGCTACGATCTTGTGCCCTCGGCGGGATCTAGTAGATAGTCAGGCTTCTTAGCCTTTTCCATTTGTAGATGTCTGTACTCAGACATGTTAAGCTTCCGCTTGTGCTTTGACTGGTATGCTCTGAATGCTGGGTCGAGAGACTCATGTTTGTAATATCTCGCTCCTCGGAGCCTATTGAATAAAATACTTGAGTTGTAGAGTCATGTTGTGACGCCATGTTGTATTTGCACATATCGAGCATATTGTGTGTATGTTATTGAAATGCTTGGTATGTGTGGGATCTGACTATCTAGTTGTTTATCCTTAGTAGCCTCTATTATCGGGAAATGTCTCCTAGTGCTTCCACTGAGCCATGGTAGCTTGCTACTGCTCCGGAACACTTAGGCTGGCCGGCATGTGTCCTTCTTCGTTCCTGTGTCTGTCCCTTCGGGGAAATGTCACGCGATGAATACCGGAGTCCTGTTAGCCCGCTACAGCCCGGTTCACCGGAGTCCTGCTAGCCTAGTGCTACAGCCTGGATTCACTCGCTGATGACCGACATGTTTGATGTTGGGTCATGGATGCCTGTCCCTGTAAGTTTGTGCCACTTTGGGTTTACGACTAGCCCTGTCAGCCGGGCTCCTTATCATATGGATGCTAGCGACACTATCATATACGTGTGCCAAAAGGCGCAAACGGTCCCGGGCAAAGGTAAGGCGACACCCGTGGGGATACCGAGCGTGAGGCCGCAAAGTGATATGAGGTGTTACATGCTAGATCGATGTGCCATTGAGTCGGGGTCCTGACACTTCCTGCACTTCATGTTTGTAAGTGACAATGTGCACCCATGTGTAACGAGAATAATCATCAACAATAACAAATCCATATTGAGATGCATCATTAAGAATTGCAGAATAGTGGTTAGGACCAAAGAGATCCATGTGAAGCAATTCAAATGGACGAGTGGTAGTCATGACAGTCTTCACTGGATGCTTGGCCTTTGTCATCTTTCCAGCTTCACAAGCTCCGCATAAGTGATCCTAGAGGAATTTGACATTCTCAATGCCAATGACATGCTTCTTCTTCGCAAGCGTGTGCAGATTCCTCATGCCAGCATGACCAAGTCATCGATGCCATAGCCAGCCTTCTGAAGCTTTAGCAAGTAAGCACACGGCTGGCTATGGTCCTGTAGAGAAATCAACAATATACAGATATCCTCTCCTAAAGCCTTCGAAGACTTTGGAATGGTCAGCTTCCATGATCACAACACAATGATATCTTCCAAAGACAACAACCGTATCGAGATCACAAAGCATTGAGACAGACATGAGGTTGTATCCTGAGGACTCGACAAGCATGACTTTGTCCATGTGTCGATCCTTTGAGATCGCAACCTTACCTAGACCCCATACCTGAGTTTTGCCTTTGTCTGGCGAAGATGATATGCTTCAGATGTGATGGTGATAAAGGAGCATCCATCAATAGATTCATGTCACCTGTCATGTGATTTGTACATCCACTATCAAGGACCCACTCATTTGCTTTGGGTTGATCATCCTGCAGATGAATTAGTGCATCATACGAACTCATATACTTCATCAGTGAAGAATATGACATCAATATCATCAGTTCAATTTCATCAAGAAATAGCACAGATAAATCAGTATGAGGATGTGAGAAATGAAAATTCATTTCTTCATGATTAGCCTGCGTCCTTTCAAGCACTGTTCAGGTCTCCAGCAAATTCTTCAGACATTTTGAGCACGTCTGGAGATCTGACCCTGCATAAGAGATTAGTTCTTTTTCTTCACCACCCACATCTGAAGGAACGGCAAAGAATTCATCACTCTGCGAGCACCATATGAGAAAGGTGGCATAGAAGCTAGTCTGCTTCGTTTCACATAAGAGGGGTTAGGGTAAGCATATGAATAAGCAGAGAAATTCTTCGAGGACTTATGAATATAATTATTTGAAGAATAATGCGCATATTCATAACCCTTAGCTCTACCCTGCGAAACAGAAGGGTTAGCACGATGATGATCATATGAGGACTTTGATCCATTTGAGGAATTTGATCCACGTGAGGAATTTGGTCCACTTGAGGACTTGGATCCATACGAAGAATTTGGTTCATATGGAGAAGTTGATCTGGGGTTCCTATTCTTCACAGGTGGTGTCATGAGGACATTCACCTGAAGACTTTCAAGATAACTTTTGGGAACCCAGATTTTCTTCATAGGGGAACCGTTCCTGCAGTTAGTGCCAACATATCTAGCAAATACTTCACCATTCTGATTTTTGAACAGTTTATAGTTAGAGTCAAATGACTCATCAGAAGAATGAGGAGATTCACATGTAAAGCCAAATAAGTTGGATGGATCAACTGGAGGTCCCTTTGCAGCAACCCATGAGGTTTTGGGGTACTGCTCGAGTTTCCAATATGTTCCATCTGCATTGAGTTTCCTCTCAAAGGCAATACTCTCTTTCCTAGGGTTTCTGTTGAGGATATGCTTTTTGAGCACATCACAAAGAATCTGATGCCCTTTGAGGCTTTTGTACATGCCTGTTGTGTACAATTCCTTCAGCCCTGCATCATTAGTAGTACTAGCAATGTCCTCAGATGAGGAATTAGTGATAGCAAAGACAGGTGAAGAATTTGTAATATTTGAAGCATTTGAACATTCAGGTGAAGAATTAGCAGATTCACGTTCAATGCACTTAAGACATGAAGGAACAAATTCTTCCTGAGTAGCGCTGATTTGTTGAGCAAGTAATGAATCGCGCTCCTTCTGAAGATCTTCATAACTCACTCTTAGCTTCTCAAGATCTTGCTTTCTTTGAAGAAGTTCAAGAGAAAGCTTCTCGTGATCAGATAAGAGAGTGTTATGATGACCTTGAAGGTCGTTAAACTTGGAATGGAGTCCCTGAAGACTTTCAGCCAAGGCTTTTGACTGATCCATTTCTTCACCCAGCATATCATCGCTCTTATTTAGCATGTATTGCACTTTTTCCAAAGCTCTTTGTTGTTTAGTGGCAAGGGAAGCAAGTTTGACATAGCTAGGTCCAAATTCATCACTTGATTCATCATCACTAGATTCGGAAAGGTAGCTGAGGGAGTCCTGGATTAGGGGGTGTCCGGATGGCCGGACTAAGACCTTTGGCCGGACTCCCGGACTATGAAGATACAAGATTGAAGACTCCGTCCCGTGTCCAGATGGGACTTTCCTTGGCGTGGAAGGCAAGCTTGGCGATACGGTATGAAGATCTCCTCCCATTGTAACCGACTCTATGTAACCCTAGCCCTCTCCGGTGTCTATATAAACCGGAGGGTTTTAGTCCGTAGGACGAACAACAATCATACCATAGGCTAGCTTCTAGGGTTTAGCCTCTCTGATCTCGTGGTAGATCTACTCTTGTACTACCCATATCATCAATATTAATCAAGCAGGAGTAGGGTTTTACCTCCATCGAGAGGGCCCGAACCTGGGTAAAAACATCGTGTCCCTTGTCTCCTGTTACCATCCGCCTAGACGCACAGTTCGGGACCCCCTACCCGAGATCCGCCGGTTTTGACACCGACATTGGTGCTTTCATTGAGAGTTCCTCTGTGTCGTCGCCTTTAGGCCCGATGGCTTCTTCGATCATCAATTATGGTGCGGTCCAGGGTGAGACTTTTCTTCCCGGACAGATCTTCGTATTCAGCGGCTTTGCACTGCGGGCCAACTCGTTTGGCCATCTGGAGCAGATCGAAAGCTACGCCCCTGGCCATCAGGTCAGGTTTGGAAGCTTGAATTACACGACCGACATCTCCGGGACTTGATCTTCGATGGATTCGAGCCATGACCAGGCACGCCGCACTGTCACGATGGGCATGATTTAGCTCTGCCGCCGGACAACGCTCAGAGCGTCGCTCAAGTGTCTGCTCCGACCATTAGCTCAGAGCCCGCTGCACTAGTCGGGGATGGACGGTTGGACGCCGCCCCGGAAGCTGCAATCTCTATGGCGATAGAGCTGGATACCAGCCTGGTCCTTCGCAAGGCCCATGACTCCAAGGTGCTGGACTCCGCTCCGGACTCCGTATATCCCGCACCACTTCCGATCAAGCCCGATTGGGCTCCGGTCATGGAGTTCACCGCCGCGGATGTCTTTCAGCACTCGCCTTTTGGCGATATCCTGAATTCACCAAAGTCTGTCTCTTTGTCTGAAGAGCCCTGGCCGAACTACGGCCAGCATGGTTGGGATGCGGACGACGAAGAAATTCGAGGCCCACCCACCACCCACTTCATAGCCACTGTCGATGATTTAACCGACATGCTCGACTTTGACTCCGAAGACATCGACGGCATGGATGCCGATGAAGGAGACGATCAAGAACCAGCACCTATAGGGAACTGGAAAGCCACCTCGTCATATGACATATACATGGTGGACACCCCTAAAGCGGGGGATGGCGAGGAAAAAATGGAGGATGATCCCTCCAAGAAGCAACCCAAGCGCCGATGTCAGCGGCGCCTCTCTAAGTCCCGCCAAAGCAAAAACGGCAATGCCGGCACCGGAGATAACAACACGCCGGACAGTGCCGAAGACAACCCCCTGCAGCAGGATTCAGTGCAGGAGGATGAAGGAGCCATCCCTCATGAGAGAGCGGCTGACAGAAAGGTTGAGGACGACAATTATATGACTCCCTCCGAAGACGAGGCAAGCCTCGATGACGGCGAATTCGTCGTGCCAGAGGATCCCGTCGAACAACAGCATTTCAAACGCAGGCTTGTGGCCACGACAAGCAGCCTCAAGAAGAAACAGCAGCAGCTTAGAGCTGACCAAGACTTGCTAGCCGACAGATGGACCGAAATCCTAGCGGCCGAAGAGTATAAACTAGAACGCCCATCCAAGAGCTACCCAAAGCGCAGGCTGCTACCCCAACTTGAGGAGGAAGCAACTAAGCCTACATCACCAGCATACGATGCGCCCGATCGGCCACCCCGTGGCCGCGATAGAGAGGCCTTCAGGCCCTCGACCCAAGACGCACCCCGGCACCGCTCAAAAAAATACCAGAGTACGGGGAGACGCAACGGACCTGCGAGACATCTTGGAGAATAAGGCAAGGCAAACAAGATCGATCTACGGATCGCATGGGCGCCCCGCTTCATGTAACGCTAACCGTCATGCCTGAATACAACAGACCAAGCTCATCCGAGCTGCGTCGTGATATAGCCTAGTACAGGGGCGCCGCACACCCACTATGCTTCACAGACGAAGTAATGGATCATCAAATCCCCGAGGGCTTCAAACCCGTAAATATCGAATCATACGATGGCACAATAGATCCCGCGGTATGGATCGAGGATTATCTCCTTCATATACCGTGGCGATGATCTACACGCCATCAAATACCTCCCGCTCAAGCTTAAAGGACCAGCTCGACATTGGCTTAACAGCCTGCCAGCAGAGTCAATTAGCTGTTGGGAGGACCTGGAATCGGCATTCCTTGACAACTTCCAGGGCACTTATGTGCGACCACCAGATGCTGATGACCTAAGCCACATAATCCAGCAGCCAGAGGAATCGGCCAGACTATTCTGGACACGGTTCCTAACCAAGAAGAACCAAATAGTCGACTGTCCGGACGCCGAGGCCCTTGCAGCCTTCAGGCACAACATCCGAGACGAATGGCTTGCCCGGCACCTAGGACAGGAAAAGACGAAATCTATGGCAGCCCTCACGACACTAATGATCCGCTTTTGTGTGGGAGAAGACAGCTGGCTAGCTCGTAGCAATAATATAACCAAGAGCCCTGGCAATTCGGATACCAAGGACAACAATGGCAGGTCACGTCGTAACAAGCATAACCGTCGCATTAACGGCGATAATACTGATGATACGACAGTCAATGCCAGATTCAGAGGCTCTAAACCTGGTCAGCAGAAGAATCCATTCAAAAGAAACCCTCCGGGCCCATCCAGCTTAGACCGGATACTCGATCGCTCGTGCCAGATAAACGGCACCCCCGAACAGCCAACCAATCACACCAATAGGGATTGTTGGGTGTTCAAGCAGGCAGGCAAGTTAAGCGCCAAAACCAGAGACAAGGGGTTACATAGCAATGACGAGGAGGGGCCCCGGCCGCCGAACAACAAAGGACAGAAGGGATTCCCCCCGCAAGTTCGGACGTTGAACATGATATACGCCACCCACATCCCCAAAAGGGAGCGGAAGCGTGCTCTCAAGGACGTCTATGTGTTGGAGCCAGTCACCCCAAAGTTCAACCCATGGTCCTCCTGCCCGATCACCTTCGATCGAAGGGACCACCCCACAAGCATCCATCACGGCGGATTCGCCGCATTGGTCCTAGACCCAATTATCGACGGATTTCACCTTACCAGAGTCCTAATGGACGGCGGCAGGAGCCTGAACCTGCTTTATCAGGACACAGTGTGAAAAATGGGTATCGATCCTTCAAGGATTAAACCCACAAAGACAACCTTCAAAGGCGTCATACCAGGTGTAGAGGCCAGCTGTACAGGCTCGGTTACACTCGAAGTGGTCTTCGGATCCCCGGATAACTTTCGGAGCGAAGAGTTAATCTTCGACATAGTCCCATTCTGCAACGGCTATCACGCCCTGCTTGGACGAACCGCATTTGCAAAATTCAATGCGGTACCGCACTATGCATATCTCAAGCTCAAGATGCCAGGACCTCGCGGAGTCATCACGGTAAACGGAAACACCGAACGCTCTCTCCAAACGGAGGAGCACACGGCGGCCCTGGCGGCGGAAGTACAGAGTAGCCTCTTAAGGCAGTTCTCCAATCCAGGTGTCAAACGTCCGCACAACGACAAGCGAGCCCGAAGTAACCTACAACAAATCCAGCTGGCACGTTCTGAGCAAGCATAGCAGTGCGGCCCCAACCCCAGCCCCCACCAAATGGTGATGCTGGTACCATGCGTACATAATTACGCCTTAGAGATACCATGGGCATAAGGGGAGGGGCACAACTACAGCACGCCCAGAATGCGGCTCAACCGCACTAAGGGGCTCCCTATTTCGCGGTTTTCCTTTTTACACACTTTCAGGACCCAACTACTCGGAAGGCCTGTCCGGCAATACACTCGCCGAACACAAGATGCAACAGCCAGGGAGAGAGCAAGCCACGTCAAACGTCCAGGTGGTCTCTATAACGAGCTTAATACCTGTTTTACTTACAATCCCGCAGCTTGCCCCTGGAGGGGAACATGTCAAATAATCCCATCTCTTGCTTATTGCACTCCTTGTATCGTTCTGCTTTCGCAGCAGCCCTTTTTTAATAAACAATATGTAGCCCTTATCTATTATTGTACTTATCTATTTTTTCTATACATATATGTTTAGTCATGACATTCTGCAACCGTACACTTTGGTACGGACAATACACCAGGGGCTTAAAACACCCCATAACATGGTGTGAGAAGACTGAACACTCTCATGAGTGCGGCACCCCGAACTTATAGCACTATATGCATCGGCTCCGAATCATGTCTTTGGTCAATAGTTGGGTTTGCCCGGCTCCCATGTTTTGGTACCTTACGTTCCGCAATGTTGGCTAAGGTAGCGTTGGGAGAACTACTGCGATTGTGCCCCAGTTGAGCTGGGTTAATACCTCAGTAGAGAAAGCTAAAACTGACTGTCATGATAGTGCGAGAGACCGGTCGCTGTTCGCGAGGTTTTACGAGTCCTTAAAGACTTATGCCGCTTAGAGCGAGGAACCGGACTTATCCAGCCTAGGCGTGGATAGCGCCCCGAACTCGGTCTTCCGAATACTAGGGGCTTCGCCGAAATTTAAAATTACAGAATTATATGGCTAAGTGAGAGTGATAAAGCATCATAAGTCCGACGGCCTGGTTCGTTGTGCTGAGCGCCTCCCTAGATGGACCCAAGAATGGGAACAAGAGCGCTCAGGTTTATCCCGAACACCCCAGCACTCGTGGCATGGGGGTCGAAGCCGACGACTTGCATCTCTTAGATTTGATGAACGGCCGCACAGAAGGTAATATTTTAAATTAACAAGCGTTGCTTAACGCATATGAACAAAGTTTCAGCGTACAGGATAACAAATGCGAGTCTACTAAAAAATTACATCTTTGGAGCACTCATCCGCTATACGGCGGGCACCCTTCAGGACGCCATTATAATACATCTCGGGCGTGCGATACTCCTTGCCCGGTGGTGGCGCGTCCGTCAAAAGCTTCTCCACGTCTAGCTTGCCCCAGTGCACCTTAGCACGGGCAAGGGCCCGACGGGCACCTTCAATGCAGACGGAGCGCTTGATGACCTCGATCCATGGACAAGCCTCCACTAGCCGCCGCACCAAACCGAAATAGCTCCTAGGCATGGCTTCCCCAGGCCATAGCCGAACTACGAGGCCCTTCATGGCCTGTTCGGCCACCTTGTGGAGCTCGACCAACTGCTTCAGCTGGTCGCTCAGGGGCACCGGATGTCCGGCCTTAGCATATTGAGACCAGAACACCTTCTCCGTCGAGCTCCCCTCTTTGGCTCGGTAGAATGCGGCAGCATCAGACACACTACGAGGCAGATTGGCGAATGCTCCTGGAGAGCTCTGGATTCGGGTAAGTAACAGATAATTTACTTTTATATTCTTGCTTTGCATAAAGAATGCCTTACCCGCCGCTATCTTCTTCATCGCCTCGATCTCTTGAAGGGCCTTCTGGGCTTCGGCCTTAGCGGTCTTGGCACTCTCAAGAGCCAAGGCAAGCTCGGTGTCGGTGTCAAAACCGGCGGATCTCGGGTAGGGGGTCCCGAACTGTGCGTCTAGGCGGATGTTAACAGGAGACAAGGGACACGATGTTTTACCCAGGTTCTGGCCCTCTTGATGGAGGCAAAACCCTACGTCCTGCTTGATTGATATTGATGATGTGGGTATTACAAGAGTAGATCTACCACGAGATCAAGGAGGCTAAACCCTAGAAGCTAGCCTATGGTATGATTGTTGTTCGTCCTATGGACTAAAGCCATCCGGTTTATATAGACACCGGAGAGGGCTAGGGTTACACAGAGTCGGTTACAATGGTAGGAGATCTACATATCCGTGTTGCCAGGCTTGCCTTCCACGCCAAGGAAAGTCCCATCCGGACACGGGACGAAGTCTTCAATCTTGTATCTTCATAGTCTTGGAGTCCGGCCGATGATGATAGTTCGGCTATCCGGGCACCCCCTAGTCCAGGACTCCCTTAGTAGCCCCTGAACCAGGCTTCAATGACGACGAGTCCGGCGCGCATATTGTCTTCGGCGTTGCAACGCGGGTTCCTTCTCCGAATAATTTATAGAAGATTGTGAACACCAGGATAGTGTCTGGCTCTGCAAAATAAATTCCACATACCACCGTAGAGAGAATAATATTTATACAAGTTCAATCTGCTGACGTATTTTGTGACATGACATCACACCACTACCAAGCCTTTACTCGAATTGTTTTTATTGTACCACCTCAGCGTGTTTAGCGAAGCGGTTTCCTTGGCACGTCTTGTCGAAGCAGAGATCGTGTTCCCCTTATTCCGGGATTCCCATCAATACGGACGTGGGTAACCCAACCGCGCCATTAATTGCGGCACTTGGGAGATAAGCGAGTTTTATCAGGCCGGTGGGGACGCATGTTTTCGTCCGCCCATATAAGGGGATAAAGATCCAACCCTTTTACCTACGCCTTCTTCCTCCTTTGCTTATCCATCTCCGCGAACTCGAGCTCCAGCGCCCAAGTCCGCACATCTCACCTCAACCTTCTCCAACTATGTCCGGAGCGGGAGGCAAGTGGATGGCCTCCTCCATTATGGAGGGGCACATCCAGAAGTTGCGCAGCGCCGGATATCTATCCAGCGACATCGCGCACCGGCTCCCCGACGAGGGGGAGCTCATCCCCACCCCCAGGCCCCATGAGAGGGTAGTATTTCTTTCCCATTTCCTCCGCGGACTGGGCTTCCCACTCCATACCTTTGTCTGGGGGCTCATGTTCTACTACGGCCTGGATTTGCAAGATCTGACCCCGAATTTCATCCTCAATATCTCGGTGTTTATCGTCGTGTGTGAGGCCTTCCTCTGCATCCAGCCCCACTTCGGCTTGTGGCTCAAGACCTTCAGTGTCAAGCCGAAAGTTGTGAAGGGCAGCCAAGCGGAGTGCGGGGGCGCCATGGTGGGCAAGATGCCCAAAGTTACTTGGCTCGAGGGCACCTTCGTGGAAACCATTAAGGGGTGGCAATCGGGGTGGTTCTACATCACCGAGCCGTGTGACCCTGAATGGGCAGCGGCCCCCAAATTCAGATCTGGCATCCCCATACGGCTCACCTCCTGGAAGGAGAGTGGCCGGACATGGGGTGATTCGGAGGAGCTGACCGGACTTCAAGCCTGCATCCAAAAGCTAGTGAACAAGAAGCTCAAGCTTGTCAACGTAGTCCAGGTCATGCTCATCCGCCGGATTCTCCCGTGCCAACAATGGGACTTCAATATGTGGGAGTTCGATCCGGCGCAGCACCAGACTTTGAGCGGGCTCTTCGACACTACGTATGAAGAGGCCTGGAGGGTGCTGTTTAAGGGCGCCGTGGCTCCCGCATCTGCTACGGAAGATCGCGGATTCAGCTCGCAGCGTCCGGCTAACAAGGTAAGCGATTTTTCCCTTTACGGGACACTTGTTTTCCATAGTTTGACTCTATGCGGGGTCTAAACCCCTCCTTTGACAGGACTGGCTGAAGAAGGCCGAACAGACTATCTGTCCGGCCCCATTGCCAGAAGACCCAACGGACGCCCGCTTAACGGGACTGCAGGCTCCGGCACCCCACGTGGTGCCAGAGAAGAAGGCCAAGAAGAAGGCCACGGGCACTCGAAAGAGTTCCCGTTTTCAGGTGTCATCGGATGATGACTCCGAGGCAGACTCCTCCCACAAAGGCGAGGAGGAGAAGAAGGAGGCCTCTCCCCCAGCGGGGGGAGGGAAGAAAAGGAAGGCCTCCCCAACAAGGGAGGCCGAAGGGTCCAAGAAGGGAAGGACTCTTCCCCCGGACTGCTCCGCCAACGCCGGCGACGACGACGAGGATTGGCCTTCAAGGGCCAAGCCTCTGGAGAGATCGTAAGTATCCGGACTCCCGAATAACTTCATGGTTTTTCTTTTCGCCACATGGTGTCTTTCTAATGCCGCATACTACCCTGCAGTCCGCCCAAGGATGATCTTCCCGCTTCGTCGAGCGGGTCCTTGGGTGCGTCGGATATGGATTCTCTTCTGACCGCCTCCACCCCCCGTGATGCGGACGATGCCGAGGTGGGATCCCGGGAAGGGACCCACCAGGAGGAGGACGCCACAGAGGTGCCGCAGGGCAACCTCTCGGACTTTGCACCGGACTCCGCCCCGGAACCTGTAGTGGCTCCGGAGTCCGGCGGGCGGCCCCTACGTAAGAAGGGCAAGACCGTGACGCCGGCGGCCTCCGTCCAACCGGAGGCGCCGGATAGCTTGCTGGAGGCGCTCAACGGTGCCTCCATCAAAGAGGTACACCGCACTGTCACGAGTGCAGTGATTCAGAAGGTTCAGCTCGCCAAGAGCGGGCTGACCGAAGCCTGCAGCAGCCTTCTAATAGGCTTTGAGGTAAGAATTTTGATATATGTAAAATAGTACCGCATAGACAGTAGCCCCTGATGCTCGGTTAGGTATTTGGAAAGAAAAGCCAGACTGAGGATCTAAAAAGATATACGCAGGAGTCATAAAAAAGTATGTCAATATGGGATTGCAGGCTGTGTTGCTGACCTCTACCGCCCTGACTGCGGAGGTCAATACTTTGAAGCAAAGCCTCGAGTGGTCCGAGAACGAGCTCAGCCGTGCCAAGAAGCAGCTCGAGGATAAGGAAGGTGAGTAACACCTTATTAAAATTGTACCTTACAGAAAAGGATTTGGTTGCAAGAAGGATGACAAGGATAACATGGGTATGGCAGGGGCCACGAATGAGGTGGAGACCCTGAAGGAGGCGGTGTCCGCGGCCGAATGTAATGCAGCCGCGGAGCGCACCGAGCGAGAGAAGCAGGAGGCGCGGGTGGCGGAGGTACAGTAAGAGCTCCAGGCTCTCGTGGAAAAACATGAGAGTTTGGAGCGTGAGTCGAAGACTCGAGAGTCCGAGCTTGCAATGGCTCTTGAGAGTGCCAAAGCCGCTAAGGCCGAAGCCTACAAGGCCCTCCAGGAAATCGAGGCGTTGAAGAAAATAGCGGCGGGTAAGGCATCTTTCATGCAAAGTAAGCATGTGAGTGTGAATTACCTATCACTTACCCAAATTCGGAGCTCTCCAGGAGCGTTCGCAGATCTTCCCCGCAGCGTGTCCGATGCTGCCGCTTTCTATAGGGCCGAGGAGGGGAGCTCGACGGAGAAGGTCTTCTGGTCTCAGTATGTTGAGGCCGGACATCCGGTGCCCCTTAGCGACCAGCTGAAGCAGCTGGTCGAGCTCCACAAGGTGGCCGAATAGGCCATGAAGGGCCTCATAGTTCGGCTGTGGCCTAAGGAGGCCATGCCTGGGAGCTACTTCGGCCTGGTGCGGCGGCTGGTGGATGTGTGTCCATGGGTTGAAGTCATCAAGCACTCCGCCTGCATTGAAGGTGCCCGTCGGGCCCTTGCCCGCGCAAATGTGCAATGGGGCAAGATGGATGCTGAGAAGCATGTGATGGACGCGCCACTGCCGGGCAAGGAGTATCGCATGCCCGAGATGTATTATAAGAGTGTCCTGAAGGGTGCCCGCATTATTGCGGGTGAGTGCTCCAAAGATGTAATATTTGAGTAGACTCGCATTTTGTTATCATGTGCGCTGAAAACTTTGTTCATATGCGCTAAGCAACGCTTGTTAATTTAAAATATTACCTTCTGTGCGGCCGTTTATAAAATCTGAGAGATGGCAAGTCGTCGGCTTCAGCCCCCATGCCACGAGTGCTGGGGTGTTCGGGATAAATTTGAGCACTCTTGTTCCCATTTTTGGGTCCATCTAGGGAGGCGCTCAACACAACGAACAAGGCAACCGTACTTATAATGCTTGAACACTCTCACTTAGCCATAGAAGTCTATAATTTTAAATTTTGGCGAAGCCCCTAGTGTTCGGAAGGCCGAATTTGGGGCGCTATCCATGTCTGGGTCGGACAAAGCCGATTCCTCACTCTAAGCGGCATAAGTCTTTAGGGACTCAAAAAACCTCTCGAACAGCGACCGGCTCTCGCCTCATCGTGACGGTCAGTTTTAGCTTTCTCCACTGAGGTGCTCGCCCAGCTCAACTGGGGCGCAATCGCAGTGGTTCTCCCAGTGCTACCTTAGCCGATACAACGGAATATAAGGTACCAAAACATGGGAGCCGGGCAAACCCAACTATTGACCCAAGACATGATTCGGAGCCGATGCATATAATGCTATAAGTTCGGGGTGCCGCACTTGTGAAAGTGTTCGGACTTATCACACCATGATGCGGGAAGCATAAGCCCCTGGTGTATTTAGCCGTACCAAAGTGTACGGATGCAACATGTCATATATGTATAAGAAAGAAATGCAATTATAAGCAAAAAGGTGTTGCATTGTTTATTCAAGAAATACTGCTGTCAATGCAGAACGATACAAATGGTGCGATAAGCAAGGGATGGGACTATTAAACATGTCCCCCTCCAGGGGTAGGCTGCGGAATGGTGTATTAAACAGATTTAATGCTCATAATGGAGACCACCTGGATATTCGTTGTAGCCTTTCTCCTTCCCTGGCTGTTGCATCGTGAGTTCGGCAGGTCTACTGCCGGACAGGGCCTCTGATGAACGGAGTCCTGTGGGTAAAAAAAAGAGAAAAAAAAGAACGACACACTTGAGAGCCCCTGGTGTGGTTAAGCCGCATTCTGGGCCTATCGTGGTCGTACCCCTCCCCCTATGCCCATGGTATCTCCAAAGCATAATGATGTATGCGAAGGACCTGTCTTGAAATTTTGCAGGGGCTGGGGTTGGGGCCGCATTGCTACGCATGCTCGGAACGTGCCAGGTGGTCTTCTTGTAGGTTACTCCGGGCGCGTTTAGCCATGTCCGGTCGCTTAGCGGCCGAACTCGAGAATTGCCTTAAGAGGCTACACTGTACTTCTGCCGCGAGAGTCGTTGTATGTTCCTCCGTTCGGAGAGAGCGTTTAATGTTTCCGTTGACCGTGATGACTCCTCGAGGGCCTGGCATCTTGAGCTTGAGGTATGCATAGTGCGGCACCGCGTTGAACTTTGCAAACGCGGTACGTCTGAGCAGAGCATGATAGCCGCTGCGGAATGGAACTATGTCGAAGATTAACTCCTCGCTTCGGAAGTTATCCGGGGATCCGAAGACCACTTCCAGTGTAACTGAGCCTGTACAATTGGCCTCTACACCTGGTATGACGCCTTTAAAGGTCGTCTTTGTAGGTTTAATCCTTGAGGGGTCTATGCCCATTTTGCGCACTGTATCCTGATAAAGCAGGTTCAGGCTGCTGTCGCCGTCCATCAGGACTCTGGTGAGGTGAAATACATCGACGATTGGGTCTAAAACCAATGCGGCGAATCCGCCATGGCGGATGCTGGTGGGGTGGTCCCTTCGATCAAAACTGATCGGGCAGGAAGACCATGGATTGAACTTCGGGGCGACTGGCTCCATCGCGTATACATCCCTGAGTGCACGCTTCCACTCCCTTTTGGGTATGTGGGTTGCGTATATCATGTTCACCGTCCGCACTTGTGGGGGGAAACCCTTCTGTTCTCTATTGTTCGGCGGTCGGGTCTCTTCCTCGTCATCGCTATGCAGCCCCTTGTCATTGTTTTCGGCAATTAACTTGCCTACCTGCTTGAATACCCAAGAGTCCCTGTTGGTGTGGTTAGCTAGCTTTTCGGGGGTGCCGTGTATCTGGCACGAGCGGTCGAGTATTCGGTCCAAATTGGACGAACCCGGAGTAGTTCTTTTGAATGGCTTTTTTCGCTGACCGGGTTTGGAGCCTCTGAATCCGGCATTGACTGTCGTATCCTCACTATTGTCGCCATTAATGCGGCATTTGTTTTTGTTGTGACGCGACCTGCCATTGCGGTCCTTGATATCCGGACTGCCAGAATTTTTGCTGAGGTTGTTGATGCGGGCTAGCCAGCTGTCCTCACCCGCGCAGAAGCGGGTCATGAGTGATGTGAGGGCTGCCATGGATTTCGGCTTTTCTTGTCCTAGGTGCCGCGCAAGCCACTCGTCGCGGATGTTATGTTTGAAGGCCGCGAGGGCCTCCGCATCCGGATAGTCGATGATTTGATTTTTCTTAGTTAGGAACCGTGTCCAGAATTGTCTGGCCGATTCGTCTGGCTGCTGAATTATATGGCTTAGGTCGTCAGCGTCTGGTGGTCGCACATACGTGCCTTGGAAGTTATCGAGGAATGCGGCTTCCAGGTCTTCCCAACTCCCAATTGACTCTGTTGGCAAGTTGTTAAGCCAATGCCGGGCTGGTCCTTTAAGCTTGAGTGGGAGGTATTTGATGGCGTGGAGATCATCACCGCGGGCCATGTGGATATGAAGGAGATAGTCCTCGATCCAAACCGCGGGGTCTGTTGTGCCATCATAAGATTCAATGTTCACGGGTTTAAACCCTTCGGGGATTTGATGATCCATTACTTCACCTGTGAAGCATAGTGGGTGTGCGGCGCCTCTGTATTGGGCGATATCACGACGAAGTTCAAGAGAGCTTTGTCTACTGTGTTCGGCCCGGCCGGACTTACTGTGTCCGGCGCGACGGTTGTCATCACGTATCATGGGGCGCCCATGTGATCCATAGATCGATCTTGATTGTCTTGCCTTATCCTCCAATATATCTCGCAAGTCCAGAGCATTCCCCTGCGGCCTTGTGCTTCTCGAGCGCTGCCGGGGTACGGTTCTAGTGGAGGTCCTAGAGGCCTGTCTGTCGCGGCCATGGGGTGGTCGGTCAACCGTATTGTCTGCTGGTGATGCAGGTTCATATGCCTCCTCCTCTAATCGGGGGAGCAACTTGCGTTTACGGTAGCTTTTGGAGGGGCGTTTGAGCTCATGCTCTTTGGCCGCAAGGACTTCAGTCCATCTGTCGGCTAGCAGATCTTGATCAGCTCTAAGTTGCTGCTGCTTTTTCTTGAGGCTGTTTGCCGTGGCCATAAGCCTGTGTTTAAAATGCTCTTGTTCGACGGGATCCTCAGGCACGACGAATTCGTCGTCGTCGAGGCTTGCCTCGTCTCCGGAGGGAGGCATGTAATCCTCTACCTCTTCGTCTGCCGCTCTCTCATGAGGGCTGGCATCTCCGTCCTCCTGTGCTGAAACTTGCTGGAGGGGGTTGTCTTCGGCACTGTCTTGGGTGTTATTATCTCCGGTGTTGGAATCTCCACTCTTGCTGTGGCGGGATTTAGAGCGGCGCCGCTGACGCCGGCGCTTGGGCTGTTTCTTGGAGGGGTCATCCTCCGCTATGCCTTCGCCATTCCCATCCTTTGGGATATCCACCATGTATATGTCATATGATGAGGTGGCTTTCCAGTGCCCAGTAGGCGCTGGTTCTTGGTCGTCTCCGGCATCGTCGTCCATACCGTCGATGTATTCGGAGTCGAATTCTAGCATGTCGGTTAGATCGTCGACAGTGGCTACTAAGTGTGTGGTGGGTGGGCTTTGAATTTCTTCATTGTCCGCATCCCAACCGTCCTGACCGCAGTCCGGCCAGGGCTCTCCTGATAATGAGAGATATTTTAGCGAACTCAAGATGTCGCTGAAAGGTGAGTGTTCAAAGATGTCCGCAGCGGTGAACTCCATGATCAGCGCCCAATCGAATTCAATTGGAGAGGGCGTGGGAGGTTTGGAGTCCGGCGAGGAGTCCCGCACCTCGGAGTCACGAGCTTCATGAGGGACAAGGTCAGTGTTCGGCTCCATCGCCGTAGAGGTTGCAGCCCCCGAGGCAGTGTCTAGCCACCCGTCCTCGATCTGCGCAGCCGGCTCCGAATTGAGGATCGGAGCAGACTCGTGTGCGGCCTCCAGGGCACTGTCCGGCTGCAGAGCTAAATCATGCCCATCGTGACAGTGCGGCACGCTCGGCTGTGGCTCGAATCCATCGAAGATCAAGTCCCCGCGGATGTCAGCCATGAAGTTCAAACTTCCAAATCTGACCTGACGGCCAGGGGCGTAGCTTTCGACCTGCTCCAGATGGCCAAGCGAATTGGCCCGCAGTGCAAAGCCACCGAATACGAAGATCCGTCCAGGGAGAAAAGTCTCACCCTGGACTGCGTCGTTGTTGATGATCGAAGAAGCCATCGAGCCTATCGGCGATGACACAGAGGAACTCTCAATGAAAGCAGCAATGTCGGTGTCAAAACCGGCGGATCTCGGGTAGGGGGTCCCGAACTGTGTGTCTAGGCGGATGGTAACAGGAGACAAGGGACACGATGTTTTACCCAGGTTCGGGCCCTCTTGATGGAGGTAAAACCCTATGTCCTGCTTGATTGATATTGATGATGTGGGTATTACAAGAGTAGATTTACCACGAGATCAAGGAGGCTAAACCCTAGAAGCTAGCCTATGGTATGATCGTTGTTCGTCCTATGGACTAAAGCCATCCGGTTTATATAGACACCGGAGAGGGCTAGGGTTACACAGAGTCGGTTACATTGGTAGGAGATCTACATATCCGTAGTGCCAAGCTTGCCTTCCACGCCAAGGAAAGTCCCATCCAGACACGATACGAAGTCTTCAATCTTGTATCTTCATAGTCTTGGAGTCCGGCCGATGATGATAGTTCGGCTATCCGGACACCCCCTAGTCTAGGACTCCCTCACTCGGACTCTCGAGTCTTTAAGTCACGCTCCGAACTCTCATGTTTTTCCACGAGAGCCTGGAGCTCTTGCCGCACCTCCGCCACCCGCGCCTCCTGCTTCTCTCGCTCGGTGCGCTCCAAGGCCGCACTCTTTTCGGCCTTGGAGACCGCCTCCTTCAGGGTTGCCACCTCGGTCATGGCTCCTGCAACATTTACGTTGGTCCTGTCATTATTTGCAACCAAGTATTTCTATATACATTTACAGGCGGTACTATGTACCCTCTTTATCCTTGAGCTGCTTCTTGGCACGGCCGAGCTCGCTCTCGGACCGCTCGAGGCTTTCTTTCAATGCATTGACCTTCGCAGTCAGTGCGGCAGAGGTCACCAGCACAGCCTGCATTCCCATATTGACACATTTCTATTAGACTCCTGCGTATATGTTTTTAGATCCTCAGCTCAGCTTTTCTTTCCAAACACCGAACTGAGCATCGGGGGCTACTATCTATGCGGTAACATTTTTATATGTACATGAACATATACCTCAAAGCCTGTTAACAGGCTTGTACAGGCTTCCGTCAGCCCGCTCTTGGCGGACTGAACCTTCTGAATCACCGCACTCATGACAGTGCGGTGTTCCTCGTTGATGGAAGCGCCGTTAAGCGCCTCCAGCAAATTGGCCGGCACCTCCGGATGGGCGGAGGTCACCGGCGCCGTAGGCTTACCTTTCTTATGAAGGTGTCGCCTGTCGGGCTCCGGAACCATCTATGGTTCCGGAGAAGTGTCCGGCCCGGGGCCGGACTTAGATCCCTCCGAAGCTTTACCCCCTTTGGGCCTCGAGTCCGGGAGGTCGCCTTGTGGCACCTCCAGGACCACCTCCTCCTGGTTTTGCCCCTTTCGGGACTCCACCTCAGCGTCGTCTGTAGGGAGAGGGGAGGAGGCCATCGGAAGTGAAGCGCTATTCACATCCGACGAGTCCAGGGATCCACTCGACGAATCGCCGAGCTGAGCCTGGGGCAGACTGCATCATTAAATTCAGCATCAGAAGGAACCATGCATCAGAGGAGCGCCATAAGTTATTCGGATATCCGGATACTTACGATTTTGCCAGGGGCTTGACCCTGGGTGGCCATTCCTCCCCGCCGTCCTCGGCATCCGAGGCGTAGTCCGGCAGAGGGGTCTTCCCCTTCTTGGACCCTCCGGCCTCCCCAGTTGGGGCGGCCTTCCTTTTCTTTCCTCCCCTCGCGGGAGGGGGAGAGGCTTCTTCTTCTTCTTCCTCTTCCTCCTCCTCGTCCTCCGAGGCGGAGGGTGCTTTGGGGTCGTCGGGCGAGGAATCCGACACCACCGGGCGCCGGGAACTCTTTTGGGTCCCCGTGGCCTTCTCCTTGGCCTTCTTCTCCGACACCACGTGAGGTGTCGGAACCAGTAGCTTCGCCAAGTGTGCGTCTGTTGGGCCTTCGGGCAAAGGGGCCGGACAGTCGAACTGTCCGGATGTCCTCTTCCAGTCTTGTCAAAGGAACGGGAGTTTAGATCCCACATAAAGTCACACTATGAAATTCGGGTGTCCCATAAGGGACTAAATGTAAGCATACTTCGGAGGCTTGACGTTTGATGCAGAATCCGCGATCCTCGGTGACGGGAGGGGAGACCTCGGAACTCTTGAAAAGCACCTTCCAGGCGTCCTCGTGCTTCGTTTTGAAGAGCCGGGATACAGTCTGGTGCTAGGCCGGGTCGAACTCCCACAAATTGAAGTCCCGTCGTTGTCACGGGAGGATCCGGCGGAAGAGCATGACCTGGACTACGTTGACAAGCTTGACCTTCTTGGTCACCAGGTCTCAGACGCAGGTTTGGAGTCCGGTCACCTCTTCCGGATTACCCCACGACAGGCCCGTCTCTTTCCAAGATGTGAGCCGGGTGGGGATGCCGGATCGAAATTCGGGGGCCGCTGCCCACTTAGGGTCACACGGCTCGATGATGTAGAACCACCCCGATTGCCACCCTTTGATGGTTTCCACGAAGGCACCCTCGAGCCAAGTGACGTTGGCCATCTTGCCCACCATAGCGCCTCCGCACTTTGCTTGTCGGCCTTTCACAACCTTCGGCTTGACGCTGAAGATCTTCAGCCATAGGCCAAAGTGAGGCTGGATGCGGAAGAAGGCCTCGCACACGACGATAAACGCCGAGATATTGAGGATGAAGTTCGGGGCCAGATCGTGGAAGTCCAGGCCGTAGTAGAACATGAGCCCCCGGACGAACGGGTGAAGAGGAAAACCCAGTCCGCGGAGGAAATGAGGAAGAAAAACAACCCTCTTGTGGGGCCGGGGTGGGGATGAGTTGCCCCGCATCGGGAAGCCGGTGCGTGATATCGTCAGACAGGTACCCGGCCTTCCTCAATTTCTTGATTTGCCCCTCCGTGACGGAGGAGGCCATCCATCTACCTCCCGCTCCGGACATGGTTGGAGAAGGTTGAGGTGGGGAGTGCGGGCTTGGGCGCTGGAGCTCGAGCGCGCAGGGACGGATAAGCAGAGGAGGAAGAAGGCGTGAATGGAAAGGGCGGATTCTTATCCCCTTATATGGGCGGCCGAAGCTACGAGCCCCCCACCAGCCTAGTAAAACTTGCTAATCTCCGAAGCGCCATGGTTAATGGCGCGGTTGGGTTACCCACGCCCGTATTGATGAGAATTCCGGAATAAGGGGACACGATCTCTGCTTTGACAGGACGTGGCAGGAAAACCGCCTCGCTAAACGCGCTAAGGTGGAACAGTAAAATGATTCGAATGAAGGCCTGGCCGTGACGTCATGCTACGGAATATGTCAGCAGATCCGATTGATGCAAATATTATTCTCTCTACGATGGAATGTGGAACTTATTTTGCAGAGCCGGACACTATCCTGGTGTTCAATATCTTCTATGGAATATTCGGAGGAGGAACCCGCCTTGCAATGTCGAAGACAACTTGCGCGTCGGACTCGTCATCATTGAAGCCTGGTTCAGGGACTACTGAGGGAGTCCTGGATTAGGGGGTGTCCGGATGGCCGGACTAAGACCTTTGGTCGGACTCCCGAACTATGAAGATACAAGATTGAAGACTCCATATCGTGTCCGTATGGGACTTTCCTTGGCGTGGAAGGCAAGCTTGGCGATACGATATGAAGATTTCCTCCCATTGTAACCGACTCTGTGTAACCCTAGCCCTCTCCGGTGTCTATATAAACCGGAGGGTTTTAGTCCGTAGGACGAACAACAATCATACCATAGGCTAGCTTCTAGGGTTTAGCCTCTCTGATCTCGTGGTAGATCTACTCTTGTACTACCCATATCATCAATATTAATCAAGCAGGAGTAGGGTTTTACGTCCATCGAGAGGGCCCAAACCTAGGTAAAAACATCGTGTCCCTTGTCTCCTGTTACCATCCGCCTAGACGCACAGTTCGGGACCCCCTACCCGAGATCCGCCGGTTTTGACACCGACAGTAGCATTCAGTTACCTTGGCACCTTCTGCCATGAGGCACGGTGAAGAAGATGATGATTCAGGTGCGAAAGTCATCTCTTTGAGAGAATCCTAGTAATCCTCAAACCAAGGATCATGACGAGTACAATGACCTTCATAGACCTCAGAAAGCCGATCCCAGATTAGCTTCGCGTGATTGAGGTGCATGACATTCCTGAACTGATTTCATGACAGACAGGAGAAGATGACACCCTTTGGCGTGAGGTTCAGCAGAGTGTACTTGTGAATGTCATCAGCCTCCGCCATCTTGCATAGATCGGTAAGACCAATCTCAGTAACGGTCCACAGTTTGTTGTCCATAGCCATGAGTCGCTTCTTCATCATGGCCTTCCACCGAGGATACTCATGACCATCAAAGATGGGGCAGGAAACATTCCTCGATCCTGCAGTCGACATAACTAGAACTCCAAGTGGTTAAACAAAAATCACACAGAACAAGGGAGTACCTTGCTCTGATACCAATTGAAAGTGCATTATATCAACTAGAGGGGGGTGAATAGGCAATTTTTATGAATTCTTCACTGAGGAATTTGCTGGTGAGGAAATTCCTAAATGAAGAACTACTTACAGCGGAATAAGTACTCAGAAAGGAACATAACAGAACACAAGCATAGTCATCATGATGAAATGAAGACAAGCACATAGTACAGAAAGCGTAAACACAGGATAACACAAGGAAGAAGACGGACAGACTGAAGAAATAGAACTAAGGAAATTGAGAAAGTCTTCAGTCAAAGTCTTCAAATAGATATGAACAAACACACAACAACATGCATGAGGAAATGAAAGAGTTGAAGAGATAGAACCAGTTAGCTCGGTGAAGACAATGATTTGGTAGACCAGTTCCAACTGTTGTCTCAGTTGTACATCTGGTTGGAGTGGCTGAGTATTTAAACTCGAGGACACCCAGTCCTGGACACACAATCCTCATCATATTCTCCTTGAGCTAAGGTCACACAGACCTCGCCCAATCACTTGTGGTAAGTCTTCAGGTGACTTCCGAACCTTCACAAACTTGGTCACTCGGCGATCCACAATTCCTCTTGGATGCTCTAGACCTTGACGCCTAACCTTCTGGAAGAAGCACAGTCTTCAAAGGAAACAAGCGTCGGATCCACGCAAGATCAATCTCTTCAGTGATGCTCAATCACTTGGGGTTTTGTAGGTTTGGGTTGGGTTTTCCTCACTTGATGATTTTCACTCAAAGTCCTCGGAGGATGGGTTGCTCTCAAATGACAAGTGTCAGTTTCTCTCGGAGTAGCCAACCAACTAGTGGTTGTAGGGGGCGGCTATTTATAGCCTAGGGAGCAGCCCGACATGATAAGACACAAATGCCCTTGTCAGATATGACCGTTAGGTGGGTAGATATTTTGGGACAACTAGCGCGTAGCACAGCAACGGTCGGAATATTTGGGGTTTGAATTCCTCAGGGCTATCATGTTCCTCACTTGGTAGGCAATCCGCATTGGCGAATTCCTAACTCTTCAGTCAGAACAAATTCCTCAGAGACCAGAAGAACTTCATCTCTGTCACTGAATAATATGACTGAACTATGCGAGATTTCCAATGGCTTCACTCGAAGGGGTTGGTAGGTGTAGGGTTTTGAGTTGAGCATCACATGGAAATTTTTTCTTAGTATTTCCTCGACCCCCTTTAACAGTACGGTGTTTCCTATGACTCAAGAAAGAGAAAATGAAACTAGAAAAACAAAAGTCTTCACGCTTCATGTTCCTCGAATGATTACCAAGTCTTCAAGGTCACACCAATTTCTTCACTTTCAAAGTCTTCAGAAATCCAAAGTCTTCAGTCGAAGAACTTCATTTTTAGGGGTCGACTTTCTCTATAAATATCAAACTCCTCATAGAACTATAGACCTGTGTATACTCACAAACGCATCAGTCCCTTAACCTATAAGTCTTCAATACACCAAAATCACTAAGGGGCACTAGATGCACTTACACCATCCTCCGAGGACTTTGAGCGAAAATCATCAAGTGAGGAAAACCCAAACCCAAACACCTTCAAACCCAAAGTGATTGAGCATCACTGAAGAGATTGATCCTGCATGGATCCGACGCTTGTTACCTTTGAAGACTGTGCTTCTTCCAGACGGTTAGGCGTCAAGGTCTAGAGCATCCAAGAGGAATTGTGGATCACCGAGTGACCGAGTCTGTGAAGGTTTGGAAGTCACTTGAAGACTTACCACGAGTGATTGGGCGAGGTCTGTGTGACCTTAGCTCAAGGAGAATACGGTGAGGACTGTGAGTCCGGGACTGTGTGTCCTTAGGTTTAAATACCTAGCCGCTCCAACCAGACGTACAACTGAGACAGCAGTTGGAACTGGTCTACCAAATCATTATCTTCACCAAGCTTACTGGTTCTATTTCCTCAACTCTTTCAATTCCTCATTTCACTTGTTGTGTGCTTGTTCATATCTGTTTGAAGACTTTGACTGAAGACTTTCTCAATTTCCTTAGTTCAATTTCTTCAGTCTGTCCATCTTCATCCTGTGTTATCCTGTGTTTACGCTTTCTGTACTCTGTGCTTGTCTTCATTTCATCATGATGACTATGCTTGTGTTCTGTTATGTTTACTTATGAGTACTTATTCCGTTGCAATTACTGCTTCGCTAAGGAATTTCCTCACCAACAAATTCCTAAGTGAAGAATTCATAAAAATCGCCTATTCACCCCCCCTCTAGTCGATATAATGCACTTTTAGCTAGAGATTAGTTTGTAACCATTAATTTGACGCCACATTTTTTAACTATTTGTATAGGTGCTATCTGACAATGTGGATAGCGAGGATGAAGATGTCCAGAGGAGGTACAAGCGGCAAATCCTGAGGGATATTTATGCGGGAATGCATAACAGGCGTAATAGGTCCTGGAACGGCAGCTATCGATGCCCATTCTGCAACCACATGCTTGAGGACGCGTATCAAAGTGTTCTGGCACATGAAAAAGGACGGGCCGTTGGCTCCTTCAAAAAGAAGTATGCTCGCAGGGTGGAGCATGACACGTACGCCGAGTACCTGAAGAAGCTTCGGGGTCGTGTTGGCTTGTGAGATGAGATGTGGGATCGAACTATATATGTATGCTTGAGCATGCTTAATGACAGTTGAACTATGCTTGTGTACGTGTATGCTTGTTATCTATGTCTGAGTATGTTTAATCAATGTTTACTTATGTCTAACTGTGGGATATGGATGCAATCAGTTCAGTTGATGGAATCTACCTCCGTCCTCGTTTATTGGTCCCCTTTGTAATTTGTGTTAAATGTTGACCAAAGATTTAACTGACAAAATGTTAGTGCAAGTCAGCAAAAATTATATCGTTGGATGCATATTTGAACATAGTGTTCAATCATATAATTTTTGGTGACATGCATAAACATTTCTTAGTCAAATATTTGGTCGAAATTTGGTACAAATTACAGAGGGGCCTGTCGTGGATTTGTCACGGCAGATGTCCTAGTGTGAGGACTTAGTCGTGAGGCCAACACATCTATGCGGTAGCTTGAAGGGGTTGGTCGGAATCGAGAGACGTGCGGTGGATCAATACACAAGACAAGGATTCAGACAGCTTCGGATCCCAGGAAACATCATCCGGTAATAGCCCTACATGTTGTTTATGGCTAGGTCTCATTATGCTCATGAGGGAGTCGTCGTAAACCGGCTCTCCTAGTTGTGCCTTAGAGATTATTTTCTTACTTCTCCCTCTTGGGGTGCCCTGCCCCTCCTTATATAAGTTGGAGGGCGGGTTACATGACTAGTCCTAGTAGGATTATGATTACTCTATTACAAGTGGAGTCCTAGTCTTGCTTCCTTTAAAAGGGAATATTCCTTATGATTTCCTCTTAAGTCGGCCCACCATGACACGAGCCGGCCTTCTGGGCCTTGGGCCTAGTCTTCTATCTGACCCGCCGTCAGACCAGTGAACTGCCAGACTCGTGAATCGCCAATCCTTCAGTGGGTTACCAATGAAATGTCAAGTTCGGCCGGGTCATACCGCGGGGTATATCCCCGACATTAGCCTCCAGTTTAATTTTGATTTATCCATGTTAAACTGATCCTGTAAAAAACACAAGAACAAACTTGATAGGTTGTGCTCTGGGTTAAATATTTTCCTGAACCGACACCTGATCATCCTTAAGTCCTTTTCATTTCCTCCTGGTTGCATGCTCAAGATCTTATAGCAAATCTCCTTTAACAGATATGTTCAAACTTGGCCAATGCAAAAAATCCAGGCACTTCTTTTGAAAAATCCGGGTCAATAGGCCAGCTTCATAATCAATTTGCCGACATTGGCTCTTGGAGAGAGATATTATAAGAAATAATCCTTTTGAGTCGGCCTTCAATGCTCTGACTTTACAAAAATATTGGTCTTGACATATTCAACTGATATTCAGCCGACTTAAAGATGTAGATCTTGCCGATTTATGATTGCCAAAATTGCAGGGTTATAAACAAATGATGTCGGGTCATGTAATTGTTGCTGATACCGGGTCAATCTTATGGTGACACCGGGTCATAAACTTTGCAGATTTCTCCAATAATAATATAATACCTGTTTTGCTCAAAACTGAGAATTTGAAGTTATCCCTCCCTTATCTGTATATCACCTGTAGCCCCCAAGTGCCGAGTTGTCATGCTTGCAGCAACCTGGGAATTGTAATTGCCTTATGCTCATAAAAACTTCAACCAGTATAGCCCCCAAGGGCCGGGTCATTATGCAATAATGAGTAGGGACTTTTGTATATAATTCATTGATAATAACATCATATGATGTAATCTCCACCATGGGGCTTGAACCCACGTCCACAAGGTTAAGAGCTTTGTACTCTACCAACTGAGTAGTGGATCTTTTTAGTATAATGGATTAAGGCTTGTGTACCTTGAGGTTTTGATAGGAGCAATTGGTAACCCCCAAAGGCCGGCTCATTACAATGTGATGAGTCGGATCTTCAATAAAGTGAGCCAAAAAATGACTTTGCATTAGCCCCCAAGTGTCATGGTGCATGCTGGCGGTGACATTGGACTTGAATATTTGATATAACTCAATCTGAATAATGTAGCCCCCAAGTGCCGGGTCGTAACACTACAAAAAAATACACTTCCGTGATGATACGTGTTTGTCACAGTAGGTCACGTTTTTTGTCATGCATGTACATCCATGACAAATTTATGACAGAATCAAGATAGTCATACCTGTGCTGTCGTAGAAGTGTTCCTTGACATTACCAAAATTATCATCATGGAAGTGTCCACTTCCATGACGATAAATCGCGCGTCACAGAAGTGCTTTCGTCAAGGGTGACCGACACATGGCATGCACCGTAACGGAACGCCGTTAAGCTATCGGGTCGGGTTTTGGATCCGATAACCTGTTAACAGACCCGACCAATGGGGATTTTCCACGTGTAAAATCATCATTGGCTGGCGGAAACACGTGTCGGCTCATCGTTGGGACAGATATCATCCACTCATTGGACAGAAGGCGCCTATGATACTTCGACACATGGCACGGCCCAACAGAGGCCCATTCCTGTGAAAAGGCTGGCCCGTTTGACTTGGTCAAAAGGTGGCGGGCCGGCCCATTGAAAGCCTGTTAACGGCCTGTTCGCATATAGCCCATTTACAGCCTGCTAACCCAAGGCCCTTTACGCCCTATCCTAATTAGGCCCAATAGCGTCAACTGGGCCATCCAATATGATTCCAGCCCGTTTTCACTTTTGGCCCATGTATGGCCCATGACGTCTTTCGGCCCATATGAGGCCCTTTGTAACTCTTGGCCTATTAATGGCTCGTGGTGAAACTGGCCCGTAATGAACAATGTATCACTTTACACCTATTAACGGCCCGTTGTGAAACTAGCCCGTAATGAACAGTGTATCACCTTATACCCATTAACGGCCCGTTATTCCATTGGGCCGTTTCTAGCCCATTTATCTTTCTGCCTTCTTAGAGCCCATTTATGCTTGGGCTCATTTCTAGCATTCGTTTACTTAAGGACCGTTACTGTCGTTTTCTGCTTGTGGGCCAAATTCAGCCCGTGGTTACAGTCGGCCCGTTTGTGGTCCGTTAATACGTTGGGCCGTTTTCGTAGCGTCATCAAATTCGGCCTATTAACGATGGCCCGTTATGGTCGGCCCATGAACGGACGATTCCAACTCTAGCCCATTTACGACCATAATGCGATCTGTTTGGCCCATGTTTGGCCAATCGATCATACGGCCCGCATAAGGCCCATTGATGATACGGCCCGTAGAAGGCCCATTGTTTCTATGGCCCATAGAAGGCCCATTGTTTCTACGGCCCATAGAAGGCCCACTGTTTCTACAGCCCGTAGGAGGCCCAGTGTCACTACAGTAAATATTAGCCCATGGTTATTGTGGCCTAGTATTAAAAAATAGGTTATTGCAGCCACTAGCAAATCGCGGAAAAAGAACTGCAATGACTACAAGCAAAAAAATAAACAAGACAAGGAAATATATAAGCAAGCAACTAACGCTAGGCTATCACGGCTATTACACATATTACATCCAGTGGGCATCAAAGTTCGCCACCAGTGCAAATATAGGGAACAAAGCAGCATATCATATACACTGGTTGTCAAAGTTGGCGACCAGCGCAAATAAACACCGCAGCAAAACAAATCCAGAACTAAAACCACTTCAGAAGATCTCAAGAAACAATATCATGGGTACCCAAAATGCTGGCAAGATGCTTAGCAAGCTTATTAACTTTCTCTTGTTTGGCGCTTAAATCCTCCAGCGCTTGCTGTTGCACCAGGAAATATGCATCTGAATTCTGTAGGGACTTCCTCAGTCCTTCGGCTTCCTATCACAGCACATCTGATCGATGTCTTTCAAATTAAAGTTGAGACTCAAGAAGACGAACTGATTCAGGCAGCAAGTTCAAAGAGCTTGTGCCAGCAGTAGTGGCTAGTAACTCAAACACTACATCAAGATAGGACTTTTGGGTTCCCTCACTGTCGTGAAGATAGTTTTTATCAACTTTCTTGGAGACCAACAGGGATGTCTCACTATCTTGAACCTTATCTGCATTACTTCGTTTACTATTGGATAACGTGGTACTGTTCTCCAATATTTTGTCCGCATTCTAAAAGAGAAACAAGAAGACACATCACATGTTTACCATGTTGTATATGAAACTCATTTTGGTAAATGAGTTCAGTAGTAAAGTGGACAGGATAACAGCATGAAACAAACATATATCTATGTACCATGGTCACTTTATGGTCTATATCATTCTAGTTTTTGTTGCCAGATCAAGATTGAGACACAGTTCAAATAATATTTGTTCAAGACAGAGCAGAATGGACAGAATATAAGTGTGGGAAACTATAGAGCAATAACAACACTTGTAATGTGCATGACATGAGAACATAACTGTTTATTCAATTGAAACTGAAATCAACATAGAGCAGGTTACAACAGCAAACCAGTTAAAGAAACGGGTTTAAAACATACCTGTTGCGCGATTGGAGTTTCAATTCCATCCTTCAAATTTGAAAATAGTTGGTATGAGTAAATACAGTAATGCAAGGGCAAAGGAGTATGAACCATAGCTACAGAACCTGACCTGAGAACAAATCTTCTTCTCCTTTAAGCGTTGAGTTGGGATTCGGAGTGGTGGTCCTCGTGCTTTGGGCACTGGAGTTCCCTTACTAACTGCTCGTGTTTGGGTGCTCTGTGGTGGAGACGGTGTTGTGTCAACTGGAACTAGGTTACTATTTGCCGGGGTTGGGGTTAGAAGGGGTGTAGCTGGTTCTCTGTCCAACTGGGTAGGGGTACAATCTGTGAGAGTCTGGGTTATGTGTGGTGGATCTGGTCCTTGGGCAAGTACAACCGTGGTTCTATCTGCATCAACTGGTAGCACTATATTTTCTGAAGACCGTGTTGTTACTCCATTAGATACTTCCATCACCCTCTCCAATTCAAATGGCTGATAAACAAGAAAAGTAATTGTAAGTATAGACATTGTATGATAGACAGGTGCAATGGATAGTGGGGAATAAAAGAGGGCATGAAATAATTCATATTTATGCTGTCTAACCAAACAGGATAGCATGACACAATTTTACATATATGATGGCTAACTAAACAGGATAGCATGACACAATTTCACATTATGATGGCTAACTAAAAAAGATGGAAAGACATACTTCAAAATATGGACTATGTAAACAGGATGACATGATATAACTATATAATGTGTTTATTAAATAGGTTGGCATGCCATAATTCACATACATTCACGGATAGAATGCCATAATTCAAAATATGATGACTGTAAACACTAAACAGGATGAGATGATATAACTATATGATGTCTTTATTAAATGGGTTGTCATGCCATAATTCAGATAGATGATGTGTATGTACTATGTAAACATGATGACATGATATAATTCAAATATATGATGTATATAGTAAGCAAGTAAGCATATGGCAATCCATATATGATGTAAAAACTAAGCAATGCAAGACAACATGCATGACATGGGTAATATAACCCTGCCAAGTTTGAGCATATACCTCACGGGGGAGGTAGGACTGGTCATCAGTCTCTGAATCCTCCTCTGAGGAGCTCTCTGTATCCAGCAAGATGTCTGCTTCAGCAGGTAGCATTGTCTGCTATGAATACCTTGTTTTCACTCCAGATACTTCCATCACCGCTTCAAATGGCTGATGCATAGGAAGAGTAGTTGAATATACAAACGTTGTCGACAAATGGAACACGTAATACAAAAAAATGATAGCATGATATAATTCACATACATGATGATTGTCTAAACAGCATGGCATTGCATAATTCACATATATAATGCCTTTGCAACAAGATAGCATTGTATAATTCACATATATAATGTCTTTCAACAAGATGGCAATGCATAATTCACATATGGTAATTAGACAATGAACAGGTGGCATTCACACAAAGCATGTCTAAACTAATCAAATGACATAGCAATCTGAGACACCATACGCACGATATGAGCAACATAACCCTGCCAAGTTAGAGCATACACCTCGGGGGGAATAGGACTGGTCATCTGTCTCTGAATCCTCCTCTGAGGAGCTATCCATAACCAGCGAGATATGCGCTTCGTCAGATAGCATAGTCTGCTCTAAAGACCTTGTTTTCACTCCAGAATTTGCCATCACCGTGTCAAATGGCTGATGCACACGAAGAGCAGTTGAATGTACTAACATTGTTGACAAATGTAATATGTAACGAAAAAAAGGATGGCCTGATATAATTTACATATAAGATGACTGGCTAAGCAGGATGGCATTGCAAAACTCACATATATGATGCCTGGATAAACAAGATGGCGTTGCATAATTCACATAAACGATGAATAAACTAAACAGATGGCATTCGCACAAAGGATGTCTAAACTAAGCAGATGACATATTTGATATATAAAGTAAGCAATGCAAGACACCATATGCATGATATAACCAACATCAGCATGCAAGTTAGAGCGAAGATCTCAGGGGGTAAATAGGAATTGTCTTCTCCTTCTGAATCCCCCTCAGAACAGATATCTTCCTCTCGATTACAATCCGAAATGCGTGGAGGGTGGCTTCCTTTGCACGTACTATGAAGCGACGTCCACATGAAATTTTATTGCTACACAAGGCTTGTCTCTTTTGCTCTACATGTTCAGTTCCATTGTTTACAATAACTGTCATGCATAGGAATAAAACATAGTGAGATTATGTAAGGAGTGCATGCAGAAATCCAGAGTGATGGTAGCAACCTGTGGATAGACCCAAAACCAATAATAGCAGGCAGATAATGGCTTCAGTTAAAAAATACAGATAATGGCTTCTTTACTGTTTGTTTCCCACCCAACATGCAACTCATAGTAGACACCGGAGATTAACCAGGTAGTAGATAGATACTATGGATTGTGGCCCCGATATGTACCCCACAACCATTTAAAAACTCAAGTTTGACCATTAGTTTGGAGCTGACTCAGAGTCTAATCGATGAACATGACGATAAAGTAGCATGTAATATTAAGAGATGCATAACGTAAGCAGACACGAAAGAGTGCGACCTCTCTTGCGGACCCGTGCAGTCCTCGAGGTCATCTGCTCATTTGATGATGGTAATGAAGTTTTCATGGCTGCCGGTGGCGGGGAAGAAGATCTGAGGTGGCGAAAGACAGTCTGGAGGCCGGATCCCTGCTGTGCTGGACCCTTCTATCGTTGGAGCAGCTGAGCTGGGGTGGACGACGGCGCAGCAGGAGCGGGACAAACCACGCAAGGTTTTCTTTGACAACTATCTGTAAGAGAAGTAATTCTGTAAGGGCTTGTTTGAGTTTGAGGATTCCAACAATGCAAGGATAGGAAATAGACAGGAATAGGATAGGAATGCACGTGCAAAACAGAGAATTTAAAAACACAGGATTTCTGCCAATCTAGGTGTTTGATTCACAACAATTGGAAGATCACAGGATGCAAAGAAGCATGGTGAGATTAAGTGAAACCACAAGAAAATGTACGATTATAATGCTATTATGCTACTATATCTTAGTCTTGTGCTTCGTGAATAGGAATTTGAAAAGGAGGACACGTGAAAATTAAAATTCCTACGTTTTTTCTTTCAAGGAGAAACTAAAGGAACAAATCCGTGTGCTCAGTGGACAATATATATAACATGTAGAGTAAAAAAGAGATGCAACAAGTGTACAACCTCTTTGGCGAAGCCATGTCGATCTCAGCGTGATTGGGTTGTCCGGTGAGGATGCTCTGGCTGACTTTGCTGTCGGAGGAGGCGAAGAAGATCTTAGGCGTCTGGAGATGGAGCCCGAGGTACTGCTCCGCTGTGATGGAGGGTTTCCTCGTTGGAGCAGCTCCAGTGAGTTGTACAACGACGAGGCTGAAGCAGGACAAGAGAGACAACGAACAACGTTAACCTGAGTGGAATTCTAATAGCATCTCCAATACATGATGTAAAATACATAACCACAAAGTGCTAGATGTAAAATACATCAGCCGCTCATCTCTAAACTTAACTGTCGAAACTGAATTTAACTTTCAAAACTGAACTTAACTGTCGAAACTGAACTTAAATGTCGAAACTGAATTTTGCTGTCGAAACTGAACGCACTAGCAAGGTGAGGCTACATGTCGGTCGACTGACTTTTTCATCTCTGGTCAGTCGATTTTGCAGCCGTTGGATACAAAATCAAGGGCTTGCGGTTCATCTTCAACCTCCACCCCCTTGAGCCGCCAGCCACCACCGGCCAAACAGCAGCCCCCAGCCGCCCGCGGCCGGCGGTGTGCCGCCCCGCCCGCCCCGAAAACACTCCCCACCGCTAATAACCCACAAGTGTAGGGGATCGCAACAGCTTTCGAGGGTGAAGTACAACCCAAATTTATTGATTCGACACAAGGGGAGCCAAAGAATATTCTTGAGTATTAGCAGTTGAGTTGTCAATTCAACCACACCTGGATAACTTAGTATCTGCAGCAAAGTATTTAGTAGCAAAGTAGTATGATAATAAAGGTAACGGTAGCGACAGTAAAGATAAATGTTTTTGGGTTTTTGTAGTAGTTGTAACAGTAGCAACCGAAAAGTAAATAAGCGAAGAACAATATATGAAAAGCTCATAGGCAATGGATCAGTGATGGATAATTATGCCGGATGCGATTCCTCATGCAATAGTTATAACATAGGGTGATATAGAATTAGCTCCAATTCATCAATGTAATGTAGGCATGTATTCCGTAAATAGTCATACATGCTTATGGAAAAGAACTTGCATGACATCTTTTGTCCTACCCTCCCGTGGCAGCGGGGTCCTAGTGGAAACTAAGGGATATTAAGGCCTCCTTTTAATAGAGAACCGGACCAAAGCATTAACACATAGTGAATACATGAACTCCTCAAACTGCGGTCATCACCGAGAAGTATCCCGATTATTGTCACTTCGGGGTTGTCGGATCATAACACATAATAGGTGACTATAGACTTGCAAGATAGGATCAAGAACACACATATATTCATGAAAACATAATAGGTTCAGATATGAAATCATGGCACTCGGGCCCTAGTGACAAGCATTAAGCATAGCAAAGTCATAGCAACATCAATCTCAGAACATAGTGGATACTAGGGATCAAACGCTAACACAACTAACTTGATTACATGGTAAATCTCATCCAACCCATCACCGTCCAGCAAGCCTACGATGGAATTACTCACGCACGGCGGTGAGCATCATGAAATTGGTGAGGGAGGATGGTTGATGATGACGACAGCGATGAATCCCCCTCTCCGGAGCCCCGAACGGACTCCAGATCAGCCCTCCCGAGAGAGATTAGGGCTTGGCGGCGGCTCCGTGTCGTAAAACGCGATGAAACTTTCTCTCTGATTTTTTTTCTCCTCGAGACGGAATATATGGAGTTGGAGTTGAGGTCGGAGGAGGTCTAAGGGGCCCACGAGATAGGAGGTCGCGCCCTAGGGGGGGGGGCGCCCCCGTGTCTCGTGGACAGGTTGTGGGCCCCCTGACATTAATTCTTTCGCCAAAATTCTTATTAATTCCAAAAAGTGCCTCCATGGATTTCCAGGACATTCCGAGAACTTTTCTTTTCTACACATAAAACAACATCATGGCAGTTCTGCTGAAAATAGCGTCAGTCCGGGTTAGTTTCATTCAAATCATGCAAGTTAGAGTCCAAAACAAGGGGCAAAAGTGTTTGGATAAGTAGATACGTTGGAGACGTATCAACTCCCCCAAGCTTAAACCTTTGCTTGTCCTCAAGCAATTCAGTTGATAAACTGAAAGTGATAAAGAAAAACTTTTACAAACTCTGTTTGCTCTTGTTATTGTAAACATGAAAAGCCAGCATTCAAGTTTCAGCAAATATTATGAACTAACCATACTCACAATAACACATAGGTCTCACAATTACTCACATCAATAGCATAATCAGCTAGCGAGCCATAATAATAAAACTCAGATGACAACACTTTCTCAAAATAATTATAACATGATATAACAAAATGGAATCTCGCTAGCTCTTTCTGAGACCACAAAACATAAATGCAGAGCACCTTTAAAGATCAAGGACTGACTAAACATTGTAATTCATGGTAAAAGAGATCCAGTCAAGTCATACCCAATATAAACCAATAATAATGAATGCAAATGACAGTGTGCTCTCCAGCGGGTGCTTTTAATAAGAAGGGTGATGACTCAACATAAAAGTAAATATATAGGCCCTTCGCAGAGGGAAGCAGGGATTTGTGGAGGTGCCAGAGCTCGATTTTAAAATAGAGATTGAATAACATTTTGAGCGGCATACTTTCGTTTTCAATGCAACACCTATGAGATGGTTGTATCTTCCATACTACATGCATCATAGGCAGTTCCCAAACAGAATGGTAAAGGTTTATACTCCCCCAACCACCAACAAGCATCAATCCATGGCTTGCTCGAAACAACGAGTGCGTCCAACATACAAAAGCCCTGGGGGAGTTTTGTTTAATTATTTTGATTTGCTTTGATCTTTTTGGATCATGGGACTGGGCATCCCGGTTACCGGCCCCTTCTTGTGAATGAGGAGCGGAGTCCACTCCTCTTGAGAATAACCCACCTAGCATGGAAGATATAGGCGGCCCTAGTTGTAACATGAGCTGCTCGAGCATACAAAACAGAATTTCATTTGAAGGTTTGGAGTTTGGCACATACAAATTTACTTGGAACGGCAAGTAGATACCGTATATAGGAAGGTATAGTGGACTCATATGGAACAACTTTGGGGTTTAAAGAGTTTGGATGCACAAGCAGTATTCCTGCTTAGTACAAGTGAAGGCTAGCAAAAGACTGGGAAGCGACCAACTGAGAGAGCGACAACAGTCATAAGCATGCATTAAAATTAATTCACACCGAGTACAAGCATGAGTAGGATATAATCCACTATGAACATAAATATCCTGAAGGTATGTTGATTTGATTCAACTACATGCGTGAACATGTGCCAAGTCGAGTCACTTAATACATTCAAAGGAGGACACCATCCCATCATACCACATCATAATCATTCTAATAGCATGTTGGCACGCAAGGTAAACCATTATAACTCATAGCTAATCAAGCATGGCACAAGTAACAATAATCTCTAAATGTCATTGCAAATATGTTTACTTCATAATAGCTGACTCAGGAACGATGAACTCATCATATTTACAAAAACAAGAGAGGCCGAGTTCATACCAGCTTTTCTCATCCCAATAAGTCCATCATATATCGTCATTATTGCCTTTCACTTGCACGACCGAGCGATGTGTATAATAATAAGAGTGCACGTGCATTGGACTAAGCTGGAATCTGCAAGCATTCAACTCAAGAGAGAAGACAAGTAATATGGGCTCTAAACTAAATAAAATCTCTAAATTCAGATTCTCCCACAGTAATACTAGCAAGAAAATCTCTAAATTCAGATTTGCGAGGATCATTGATATTACCCCACTGAGAGAGCTTGCAAGCAGTTGTGAAATCCTCTAAATCCATGGTATAAGATGTATCATAAATATCAAACATGACACTAGAAGAATTACGCGTAGAAATATATTCGAACCTCCGCACAAAGGAATCGGTCAATTGATAATACTAAGGGCACTTATCTTGTAAGAAGTCCTCCATCTCAGCATTACGCACATACGCGTCAAATTCTTCCTTAAAGCTTGCTTCGACCATAAAATCATCGGATGGCCATTCACAAGCCCGTACAATTCCGTCCCGTGGCAAATTAACATCTTGTTCACGTATAGAAATTCTTGGCCATTTCTTTGCTGAGGAACCTCCTTGGTACATTCTTCTAAGCATATTTCTTTTTCTGAAAATTTCTGAACTTTTAGTAAATTCAAAATAAAAGTGGATAAAACTAAACAAGATTGATAGCAACTACTCGTACAAGTGCCTAGAGCCTATATCATACATTGGAATTGCTTGGGACTTCAAAAATTTAACATGCAAGCTCAAGAACATGGTCACCTAAGCAGCAAAAATTTGTAATGAATAAAGCACTAGAACAAAAACTAATTGGACCAATGGAGGAGTCACATACCAAGCAACAATCTCCCAAAGCAGTTTTGTGAATGGAGCCTTCAGCTAGGAGATCGAAAATTGCAGCAAAACGAGCTAGAACTCATGTTTGAGCTGGATGGGGATTTTTTTGGGTAGAAGATGGAGTGTGTGGGTGCTGGCATAAGTGGAGGGGAGCCACCAGGGGCCCACGAGACAGGGGGCGCGCCCTCCTCTCTCGTGGCCTGGTGCTTGCCCCTCCTGTAGTGTTTTTAGTGCCTAAAATCCTCAAATATTCCAGAAAAAATCATACTAAATTTGCAGGGCATTTGGAGCACTTTTATTTTTGGACTAGTTTTTAATGCACGGATAATTCAGAAAACAGACGGGTAATACTATTTTTGCTTAATTTATTCTAAATAACAGAATGTAAAAAGAGGGTACATAAGGTTGTGCCTTCTAGTTTCATCCATCTCATGATGATCAAAATGAACCCGCTAACAAGGTTGATCAAGTCTTGTTAACAAACTCATTCCGAATAACACGGAACCAGAGAAATTTCGAATAACACTAAGTTACCTCAACGGGGATATGAAAATCCCCAACAATAAGAATATCATACTTTTTCTTGACAATAGGGAGAGGAAATTCAAAACCTCCAAAAATGATAGTTGGAACTTTTCCAATAGAATTGATGCTATGAACTTGAGATTGTTTCCTCGGAAAGTGTATCGTATGCTCATTACCATTAACATGAAAAGTGACATTGCCTTTGTTGCAATCAATAACAGCCCCTGCAGTATTAAGAAAAGGTCTACCAAGGATAATAGACATACTATCGTCCTCGGGAATATCAAGAATAACAAAGTCTGTTAAGATAGTGACATTTGCAACCACAACAGGCACATCCTCACAAATACTGACAGGTATAGCAGTTGATTTATCAGCCATTTGCAAAGATATTTCAGTAGGTGTCAACTTATTCAATTCAAGTCTACGATATAAAGAGAGAGGCATAACACTAACACCGGCTCCAAGATCACATAAAGCAGTTCTGACATAATTTCTTTTAATGGAGCATGGTATAGTTGGAACATCCGGATCTCCAAGTTTCTTTGGTATTCCACCCTTAAAAGTGTAATTAGCAAGCATGGTGGAAATTTCAGCTTCCGGTATCTTTCTTTTATTTGTAATGATATCCTTCATATACTTAGCATAAGGATTTACTTTAAGCATATCAGTTAAGCGCATACATAAGAAAATAGGTCTAATCATTTCAGCAAAGCGCTCAAAATCCTCATCATCCTTTGACTTGGATGGTTTAGGAGGAAAGGGCATGGGTTTCTGAACCCATGGTTCTCTTTCTTTACCGTGCTTCCTAGAAACAAAATCTCTCTTATCATAACGTTGATTCTTTGATTGTGGGTTATCAAGATCAACAGCAGGTTCAATCTCTACATCATTATCTTTGCTAGGTTGAGCATCAACATTAACATTATCATTAACATTATCACTAGGTTCATGTTCATCACCTGATTGTGTTTCAGCATCAGAGATAGAAATATCATTGGGATTCTCAGGTGTGTCTACAGTAGGTTCACTAGAAGCATGCAACGTTCTATCGTTTTTCTTTTTCTTCTTCTTAGAAGAACTAGGTGCCTCTAAATTATTTCTCTGAGAATCTTGCTCGATTCTCTTAGGGTGGCCTTCAGGATACAAAGGTCCCTGAGTCATTCTACCAGTTCTAGTAGCCACTCTAACAGCAAAGTCATTTTTATTATTTAATTCCTCGAGCAAATCATTTTGAGCTTTGAGTACTTGCACAGCTTGAGTAGCAACCATAGAAGCATATTTGCTAACGCGGTGAAGTTCATCCTTAACTCTAGCCAGATTATCACCTACGCGTCCTATCTTGAAAGCATTATTCTTTAACTCTCTACCAACATAGGCATTAAAACTTTCTTGTCTAGCCATAAAGTCATCAAATTCATCTAAGCATGGGCTATGAAATTTAGTAGAGGGTATTTCAACTTTATCTTATCAATAGAGAGAATTTACCTTTACTACCTGTGTCGGGTTATCAAGACAACGTGGTTCTTCAGGCGGTAAATTAAGACCATGTATTTCTTCAATAGGTGGTAAATTCTTAACATCTTCAGCTTTAATACCTTTTTCTTTCATTGATTTCTTTGCCTCTTGCATATCTGCAGGACTGAGAAATAAAACACCTCTCTTCTTCGGAGTGGGTTTAGGAATAGGCTCAGGAGTTGGCTCAATTGGTTCAGGAATTACTTCAGGAACTGGCTCAGGAAGAGTCCAATTATTTTCATTAGTCAACATATTATTCAATAATATTTCAGCTTCGTCGACTGTTCTTTCCCTGAAAACACAACCAGCACAACTATCCAAGTTGTCCTTGGAAGCATCGGTTAGTCCATTATAAAATATATCAAGTATTTCATTTTTCTTAAGAGGATGATCAGGCAAAGCATTAAGTAACCGGAGAAGCCTCCCCCAAGCTTGTGGGACACTCTCTTCTTTGATTTGCACAAAATTATATATTTCCCGCAAGGCAACTTGTTTCTTATGAGCAGGGAAATATTTAGCAGAGAAGTAATAAATCATATCCTGGGGACTACGCACACAACCAGGAGTAAGAGAATTATACCAAGTCTTAGCATCACTCTTTAAAGAGAACGGAAATATCTTAAGGATATATAAATAGCGGGACTTCTCATCATGAGTAAATAGGGTGGCTATGTCATTGAACTTGGTAAGATGTGCCACAACAGTTTCAGATTCAAGGCCATAAAAAGGATCAGATCAACTAGAGTAATAATATCAGGATCAATAGAGAATTCATAATCCTTATCAGTAACCCAGATAGGTGAAGTAGCAAAAGCAGGATCGGGTTTCATTCTAGCATTAAGAGACTGCTGTTTCCATTTAGCTAATAATTTCTTAAGATCATTTCTATCATTGCAAGCAAGAATTTCCATAGCAGCTGCTTCATTCATAACATAACCCTTAGGAACAACAGGTAATAAATAATCATTGGGGGAACGTTCATCATCACTATCATCAATAATAGGTTCTTCAATATTTTCATTCCCCCTAACTCTAGCAAGTTGTTCATCTAGAAATTCACCTAATGGCAAAGTAGTATCACGCACAGAAGTAGTTTCATCATGCATAACATAAGTGGCATCATCAATAACATACGACATATCAGAATTCATAGCAGTAGCAGGTTTAGGTGCCGCAAGACTACTAATAACGGAAGGAGAATCTAGTGCAGAGCTAGATGGCAGTTCCTTACCTCCCCTCGTAGTTGAGGGCAAAATCTTGGTCTTAGCGTCTTTCAAGTTCTTCATAGTGATCAACATATATAAATCCCAAGTGACTCAGAGAATAGAGCTATGCTACCCGGCAACGGCGCCAGAAATTAGTCTTGATAACCCACAAGTGTAGGGGATCGCAACAGCTTTCGAGCGTGAAGTACAACCCAAATTTATTGATTCGACACAAGGGGAGCCAAAGAATATTCTTGAGTATTAGCAGTTGATTTTCAATTCAACCACACCTGGATAACTTAGTATCTACAGCAAAGTATTTAGTAGCAAAGTAGTATGATAATAAAGGTAACGGTAGCGACAGTAAAGATAAATGTTTTTGGGTTTTTGTAGTGGTTGTAACAGTAGCAACGGAAAAGTAAATAAGCAAAGAACAATATATGAAAAGCTCGTAGGCAATGGATCAGTGATGGATAATTATGCCGGATGCGATTCCTCATGCAATAGTTATAACATAGGGTGATATAGAACTAGCTCCAATTCATCAATGTAATGTAGGCATGTATTCCATAAATAGTCATACGTGCTTATGGAAAAGAACTTGCATGACATCTTTTGTCCTACCTTCCCGTGGCAGTGGGGTCCTAGTGGAAACTAAGGGATATTAAGGCCTCCTTTTAATAGAAAACCGGACCAAAGCATTAACACATAGTGAATACATGTACTCCTCAAACTACGGTCATCACCGAGAAGTATCCCGATTATTGTCACTTCGGGATGTCGGATCATAACACATAATAGGTGACTATAGACTTGCAAGATAGGATCAAGAACACACATATATTCATGAAAACATAATAGGTTCAGATCTGAAATCATGGCACTCGGGCCCTAGTGACAAGCATTAAGCATAGCAAAGTCATAGCAACATCAATCTCAAAACATAGTGGATACTAGGGATCAAACCCTAACAAAACTAACTTGATTACATGGTAAATCTCATCCAACCCATCACCGTCCAGCAAGCCTACGATGGAATTACTCACCCACGGCGGTGAGCATCATGAAATTGGTGATGGAGGATGGTTGATGATGACGACAGCGGTGAATCCCCCTCTCCGGAGCCCCGAACGGACTCCAGATCAGCCCTCCCGAGAGAGATTAGGGCTTGGCGGCGGCTCCGTATCATAAAACGTGATGAAACTTTCTCTCTGATTTTTTTCTCCCCGAGACGGAATATATGGAGTTGGAGTTGAGGTCGGAGGAGGTCCAGGGGGCCCACGAGATAGGAGGCCGCGCCCTAGGGGGGGCGCCCCCTATCTCATGGACAGGCTATGGGCCCCCTGGCATTAATTCTTTCACCAAAAATTCTTATTAATTCCAAAAAGTGCCTCTGTGGATTTCGAGGACATTCCGAGAACTTTTCTTTTCTACACATAAAACAACATCATGGCAGTTCTGCTGAAAACAGCATTAGTCCGGGTTAGTTTCGTTCAAATCATGCAAGTTAGAGTCCAAAACAAGGGAAAAAGTGTTTGGAAAATTAGATACGTTTCAGATGTATCAACCGCCGGTTAGCCGCCGCCCTAGCCATCCCTCTAGGGGCCCCCGTGCCGAGCTTTTTCTCCGGCGATCCCCACGCCACCGCCCTGCCACCACCAACGACCACCGCCCCCACCCTGAACCCTAAGATAGATAGTGGGTACCTCTCCGGCGAGCCCCCCTCCCCGCTGCGGCTGGTTCTTCCTTCACCCCGGCGAGCCTCCCCCCCCCCCCACCCCCTGAAAATCGACTGACCCAAAAGTCGATTCAGTCGACTGAAGTGGTAGCTAAATTGGAGTAGCATTGCAAGCAAGAGAAAGAGCGAGAGCAGCAGCGCGAGCAAGAGCAATAGCAATAGCAAGTGCAGACCAGGT
Source organism: Triticum aestivum (assembly GCF_018294505.1). Lineage (NCBI taxonomy): Eukaryota > Viridiplantae > Streptophyta > Magnoliopsida > Poales > Poaceae > Triticum > Triticum aestivum. The sequence continues at coordinate 194,436,581 of NC_057810.1, read as the reverse complement.
AGGGGACCGAGAGCAAGAGCAGAGCAGCAGCGCGAGCGAGAGCTAAAGCAGCAGCAGCTCCTACTGATGTGGACGTCGCCGCCGAGGGAGCGACACCATGGAGGAAGTGGCCGGCAATGCCGCCGTGCATGGAGCCGCGCCGTGTCGGCTCGAGACCGAGCGCCGGCAGCACCGTGAGATCGAATGAAGAAGAAAATGCGGCGATTAGTTTACAACCTCTTTGGTGGCGCCGATTAGGCTACGGCTTCATCCGAGGAAACGGCGATGATGATTCTCTTCCGGTGGTGCAGGTGAAGATGGCGGTGTGGGAATGGAGGTGGCGCCAAAGACGAGGGGAACGTCAGGGAAGCTCCTTGGAGTTGGAGGACGGGGTGGCTGAACCGGCGGGACCACGAGATCGACGATGGATCCTCATCCGGTACGGTGGATGAGGGACGTCGAGGTGTTGTTGTGGATGACGTCGTCGGGGAAGAGTCTCCGGCTGGGTGGCGGATGGAGCAGGGTGTGGGGCTTCATCGCGGGTTTCGCAGCCTCGGTGTACGAATGGGTGGGCGGACGGGATGGCAGTGGGGAACCATGGCTTTGGGACGCGCTTTTCCGAAATGTGGGGTAAGTTACAAAAGTACCCCCGCCGATTTGAGGGGCTTCTTTCGGTTTAGGGGTACCACGGGCATTTCGCGTGTCGGGATTTCACATGAGGAGGGAGTTTTCGCGCGCCTTGTTAATTTCGGAATAGCAAGGCGCGGGTTGAGATGGAGGGAGTTGTTGGAGCACGAAGAGACAAAGATATATCTTAAATATTTCGGGCTAACAAGGCGCGGATTGAAATTTTCGGACAAGCCTAACGTGTATTGTACCAAATCAATGCACACTACAAATGTCACTCAAAACTTTGAATTCATGTTATGTTCATTAAAATATTCCGCTACGTGTATAATGCATGCAACCTACTACTCGAATGAATGTTTTAGTGCATTCCAAACGTATATACTACTGCTTCAATATGAACTAAATTTGAATCCGTTTCTCTACTTGAATAAGATCTACAGTAATGATTGTTGTGAAGTCAAAGCATTTGAATTCGTTTCTCTGTTTTAATAAGATCTACAATCATCATTATTGTCAAGTTAAACCATTGTTTGTGTATTATCTTCGTAGCACACCACATGATTGGTCTCGAGTTACATATGAACTATGTGTACTATATGAACTCGAACTCGATTTTTTGAATCCACTTTATTTTGATTTCAAATCACACTACATTTCTAGCTCTAGCTAGATCTTCATAATCTAAACCATGTCTCATATGTATAATGTGTTTATCACATTATGTGCCCCGCCCCCTACGCCTACAAGTATTTAGATGTGAGTTGCAAACACCACACATTACCACAAATTCAAATAAATGTGAGAATGTTCGATATATAGTATTGTTTAGATTGTTTGATATTTAGTTGTAAGCTGCAAACACCACACATTATCACAAATTCAAATAAAATGTGAGGTTGTTTGATGTATAGTATGGTTTAGATTGTTCGGCATTTAGCTGTGAGTTGCAAACGCCATGCATTATCACATCATGGTATAACATGTGCACAGCACGTGTATCACCGCTATATTCATGCATGCATATGTTTAAAACACTATGATCTCCTATTCAAATATATGAATCCGCTTTCATATCAAATTATGATCTTTGTTAGTCTCTTACACCCACACAATCCTCTAACCTTTGTAGCTACCACTAACTTTCTCTCGTGCATGCACACGCCCTCCTCGCCCTCCCCCTCCCTCGGCATTTTATCCACCGGGCACATTCATTTTTTTCTTTAGGTCGTTCTCCCAGAGTCTCCACAACTCCTTTCCGACACACACCGATCGATAAACCTCTCCAGTGATGCCTGCCTACAACATACACACACACCTTCAATCTCCTCCTTTATGTGTCCTTGCCTCGTGTCTCTCATACGGTCACACACACGTGTAAACTCTCGTCCCTCTTTTCATCGATCTCACAACCGCACACTCCTCCCCCTATCTAGCTAGTAGTCGGCCCTCTCGCACCACCTCCTAGCTCCATTCTCTCTGTCTATCCGTCTCGCTGGGCCTTATTTGCCTCTAACAAATGGACGTACACCGACCGATCTCTCGCTATACATATAGCTAGCTAGGTCCTTATAACTCGTTTTTACCCACGCGTCGATCGATCTACCTCATTAGTTGTGTCTCTCCCTTCCTCCGACAAACAACAATTGATCTACCGATCTAGTTAGATTTGCTTACCAAACACATGGTTCCCCTTCATCATCCATGGATGCGTCCCGACAGATCTATCACGCACATGCACACATAGAAACATATCCCCACTCTTATTGATAACATTGCAGTTCCACCCTCAGTTTGTCTAATAGGCCTCTCCCACCATCTTCGAGAAGCAACTCCATCACCCATCTAGCACTCTACCCCTCTCCCTCCCTCCCTCTCTCTCTCTCTCTCTGTGTGTCCCATCATATTTCCCGTCCTTCAGTTATGTATGGATGTCGACTGATCTCCCTCAAGACATAGCTGGGTCTCTCCTTCTCAACACATATACGAGTCGTTCTACCTCTATAGTTAGGCCTCTGCCTACCCCTCCCCCACCCCCTCCCCCACCCCCACACACACCGATACATCGAGCGCTCTAGTCATGTCTCCCTGCCACACACAAACTTGACATGTGCCCTCTAACGTTCCGATAGGCCAATCGCCCTATATCTTTGACTTGCACACACACACAATTTCGATGGCTCTCTTCATCGATCTCACACCCACCCACTTGATCCTCTCTTCGACTCTATCGATAGCTATGACCCCTCCCTCTCTTCTCGTGGATTGCCCGACCCTCTATATATGATATGGATAGGCCTCCATTTCACACACATTGCATGCAAAATTTTGTTTGAGATGTCATCGACACGTATTCCCACAAATAATTCACGAAATCAACCCCCCACCCCCCCCCCCCCCACCCCAAAACAAAAAACACTCACGAACGCGGTTTGTATCTCTCACACACACCCACGTAGGTGGGGGACGTGCACGAAGAGAAGAGGTGCATGCACGGCGCACGTACTCCCGTCTCTTTCCCAACCACGCCCGCGCGGGTACACGGTGGAGCTCATTTCTGTACGAAAAAGGCAGCCCACGTGGTAATTTGGCACGTGTACTGGTTGTCCACTTGGTGGAGGGAGGATCGTCTACCACGGGTGAACAAACAAACTGCGACTTGACGCGTTATGTTAAATTAAAAAAGAGGCAAACCATGTGGGGCCTACCTTAGAGGCAAGGCTCTATACACTGGAGTAATTTTGATGTGTCCCGTCAACTCGTAGAACGAGGAGAAGCTTGCTTAGTATGCAGTCTCCCCCGCCCACGGGCGCGGTGGCTCGCAGGATGAGGTGAAGCTTGCTCAGCCTTATGCCCGCTCCCTCGCCCATGCGCACGGTGGCTCGCATGACGAGGAGAAAAAATTACTACTCCCTCCGTTTACTCCTCGTCCCTACTAATACCTTGGTTATAGAGATTATATCATATTGTTTGGAATATATATGTCCTTTAGTAGATTTCAATATGAACTACTAGTACATACTCCAAACACTGATGTATATAGACTTATTTTAGAGTGTAGATTCACTCATTTTGCTCCGTATGTAGCACTCTCCCTCGCCCCTCGACCCTCGCCCACGTGGTGGACGTGCAGCAATTCATTCGGTCTCATATAGCCAGAACGATATATACTGCACTACCATTATTGCTCGACTTCCCAAAGAGGCGAAGAGCCAATCGCAAGGTTAATATTTTGGAGATGCCAAGCGCAAGGTTATAGGAGAACGAGTAGTAGGTGCCGCGTCATTTATAAATAAAGTTTTTTTCTTCAGTGGCACGTACACAATATGATAGGTTCATATGGAGAGAAAAGGAAACCGCTCCACTATATACATAGTCAGGACGGGCCAGCCTCCACGGTTGCTTGCCTGGGGTTGCTCTCTTCACACTCTCTCGCACAAAATGACTGTGGCCACATCTCTAACATCCCGGCGGATCACGTCGCCGGGGGAAGGGGTGGATGCTTAGTGTAGATGCGGTCACCGTCGCCGACGGTGAAAACCCACTGTCGGCACGTCCGATCAGGGGTCCCGCCATTTTCTCTCACAAAGCCGGTGAGGTTGCCTTTGTCCCTTGCTCACTGCGTGACGTGGCAGTTGCTGCCTCCCGCCGCCCTCCTCAAGGTTGAGCTACGTCCGACTCCCTCGGGTACAACTCCCTTTACAGCCGGCTTGCACCACTGCTCCAGCTGCCCACATCACTCCATGTGGATATTTCTCTACTTCTTTGCCCCACACATACCTCTACTGGCTTCTACATACTGTATTTGTGATGGTTTATGTCTCATCAACTAGTCCCAGTAATCTTATTCTAATCACGCTTCTTCAATTTCTTTGCCACAGGGATGCTCATCTCGATTTTGGTGAAACTGCACAAAATGATCGATGGTCAAAAGGTTGCAAACTTCATTTTCTAGGAAGTTCGAACGTTGCCAGCAAATTTAAGCCTGGTTAGGGTTTACGGTTCAAGGGCTAGGGACTGCATGGATCGTTTTTTTCTTTAGCTGCCTCTGTTCCAAAATAAGTGTCAACTTTAGTAGTAGTACAACTTTGTACTAAAGTTTGCATAAAGTTGAGACACTTATTTTGGAACGTAGGGAGTACATATTGGCTATGATTTGTCAATCATTGAGATGCAATAGCATGCGTGTTAGTCTCCTTTGTATTTGATGAAATGTTGCAACGGGCAACCTTGGACGCAAGATACATGTAACAGAAGCTGGAAGCTTCATAGCATTGTACAAATTTATCTCGCTGATAAATTACAGTACGTACTATACTAGTACTTCCTCCGTTCCTAAATATAAGTCTTTGTAGAGATTTCACCATGAACCACATGCGGATGTATATAGATGCATTTTAAGTGTAGATTCATTCATTTTGTTCTGTATGTAGTTCACCTAGTGGAATCTCTACAAAGACTTATCTACTAGTAATATCTAGCCCCCACTACTAGGAATTCTCTATCCTCTCCTTGAGCCACATCATCAAAATTAATGTAGCCATTAGATCAACCAAATCAGTCCATAATAGCCGTCTGATCTAGACGTTGAGAGGCTCTGCACTAAGCCACATGCAAGCATGCAGAAATACCGTGGCATGCATGTAAGTGGGTTTTAAATCACATCAACATGTCTGCATGCACGCATGCACCGGTAGCATGCATGTAAGTGAGCTTTTAAGTCCCATTAACATGTCAAAAAGAAAAATATAATCCCATTATGCAGTAGGAGTTGGCTGATCTTTTTTCCTTATGTGGGATGATCCAAATGATGATGGGAGTTTATTTAGTTTGGCTACCACATTTATCATGCAGTTATAGAGTTTTTTTTAGTTCTATGAAATCGATAATTTTGCGCAGAGAGATATACGGCTGTTCCGCGGCAACGCGCGGAGCCTATGTGTTTTCACTGCTCTTGCACTCCTCCGCTGTAAGAATGGAGAAAATTGTAATCTAGTAGTACTCCCTCCGTCTAGGTGAGTAAGTCATCTTAGCCTGTGCACCGTGACCAAGGAGAAGGGGGAAATGAAAGACCTTAGAGTAATGTTTATTTGCTAATTAATAGCATTGCATGCAATGAACTAACCACTCCATGTCGTGCTTGGTAGTCTCAAGTCATTAAAAGCATGCACACCCCTCGTCTCTTTTTTTTGACATGACTTACACACCTAGACGGAGGGAGTACCTCCTTTCGCCGAAAGCGTGGGACATCCAGCAGTCCTACCACCTCAGTAATAAAGACCAATGAGCCGTCAAATCACATAGACCCAGCAGTAAGTTGGACGGACGAAGCAACCATCACTCTTGCACTAGTGGGAGGTCGCGTCCGCTCTGCCCGGGTATGAATGCGGCACTGATTCTTTGGAGCGGCGCTTACCGTTTCGGGCGGGAAACGCATGCGGGCAATGGAGGGGCTTTGGGTGGGCCAAGCTGGTCATGAGCGGGCGTGGCAGCTGTCCGCATGTCCCTACCGAACACGCCCACAAACGAGAGAATGCACCGACTCTCGCGGCTAAAATCGTACACTACACACCATCTCTCTGTAGGATTAGGTCGATCTGTTGCTCTCTCTAACACACAGATGCTGTTAAACACACACACACACACACACACACACACGCACCTTTGTCCCGTTGCACCTCCTAACGTGACTTATTACACCTAGATGGAGGGAGTAGTAAGTATACGAGATACGGTGGCACACTGACTTAAGTCGAATACAAGTGTCCAAAATTGTGTGCATGTTATAATAAGGATTCACTTAAAATAGTACGTGAGCGAACAGAGGGATCAATTGGACAGTGTTCCTGAGCAGTAGCGAGATGTGTGAGGTAAGATACACCGCTGGCGCTTTTAATTTTTCTTATTAATTTGTTTGTTTCACCCTCACCCTCTGACAGGTGGGACCCAACGTACTACATGGAGAGAGGTAAGGTGACTAAGGCTGCATTATTTCTGCACCACTAAGGATAGTCTTACCACCAAAGCCACATGACACGATTATGATTGAAATCCCAATGACTCCCACACACACAAAAAAACACGGCATGCTTGTCACACGAATGCAGGAATGTATAAAAGGTTATTTTCCTCTCATTGAACATAACGGGAGGTTGTGTAGCTGGTTAGCCTGTTCGCTCATCAAACTTGAGGTCTCGGGTTTGATAACTACACTTGAGCATAATTTGTGCCAGGAGGATTCTTTGACTGGTCAAAATGGATGGATACGGAGCTATACGATCTCGCAGTGACCGTATAATCACCTCATCACATATAAGCTGCAACCTCGGCACTTGTTTTCTAGGGTTTGCACGCTTCACACTCTCTTTCTAGTATATATATACACGCTGGAGCCTCAGTGCTTGTAGTTGCTCTCTTTAAACTCTCTCGCCCTCTCGAGATCTAAACAAGCCTTTGTTGGACTCTCTCTCCCCTCACTGCTGCTCAAAGAGCCGGCAGGATCCGTCCGCCGGGAAGGGAAGGAGGCTTAACGCTGTCGCCGTTGGCGAGGGAGGGAATCCACTACCAGCGCAGCTGTTCACTTTCACCCAGCGGCGCCGCAGGAGGGCCTCCGACCCCTTCTTCTTCGCCGTCGTCCCGTCGCCCACCGAACCACGCCCCAAGAACCTTAAGGTATAATTTACTTACTCCACATGCATTGCTCTAGCTGCATGTATACCATGTATCTAGGACGTGGTTCAAAGAGGAAAGGAGTGGGGGAAAGTAGTGGGAAAATTTGTATATAGCATGAATCTAGGACGTGGTTCAAAGAGGAAATGAAGGGGGAAAGTTGTATAGCATGAATCTAGGACATGGTTCAAAGAGGAAAGGAATGGGGGAAAGTAGTGGGGAAAGTTGTATCGCATAAATCTAGGACGTGGTTCAAAGAGGAAAGGAAGGGGCGAAAGTACTAGTACAGACTGGCTATCCAGCACCTACATTGGTCGAAAAGGGAAAACAATGACAAACGCAGTACGCACATCTGTAACGAACTGATCTCTTTTGTTTTGGGGGACAAGGTTGTAGAGTTTGAGCAGGACTAGATTTGTTGCACTCACATAGGGAAAGGTGTCTAAAGATAAAAAATTGGGACCAACGCAAATATGCTCCTTGGTTGTTTGTTCTTTGTTGCAATAGACTGTGCATGACCACAGTACATCGGTAGATGCACATGGTGCTGGTGCACCCACTGTCCCATGCAACTCATTAGTTGTTGTTAATCTAAGGCCATGTTTGGTTAAAAACTCCCTAGTCCCTACCTGCTTGGTTCTAGGGACTAAACATGGACTAGAGGTTATTAAATGACATGCTAAAAGACCATGTTGCCCCTAGTAATGAACTAATAGAGACAAGGTGCAATGGGTGGCAGGGGCAACTGTTGGAAAAAGTCCCAAAAAGACTCCCTCAGGGTCTTCTTTTTTTAGTCCCAAATGCCCACTTTTAGTCCCTAAAAGTCCCTCCTGTTCGGTTTAGATGGGACTGACACGGAGATTTTTTAGTCCCTACACCAAAATGTCCCTGTAAACAAACACCCTATAATAATGCCGCTGGAAAATTGATGCAACGCCACAGTTAAATGCAAATTACATGTTCAACGAATTTTATTGTTAATATAATCTCTATGTTAATATTAATCAATGCCACCGTTTGAGAAATGCTACTGTCGCTTTCTTTCCCATTTAGATAAGGTAGATGCTTCTTTTTGTTGGTTTCTATGTCATCCACCGTTATTGACCACTAATTGTTTCCTTTGCACCTCTGTGTAAACAGGGTTATCTACTTCACCTCTTGCCATTGTGACCTTTTGTTGCACTGCACAAAACACTTTTGTTTTAAGAGTGTTTTGTGCAGTTCAACCAAAATGTCACACCGACAATGTTGCTTGATTGCTTGATCTTAGTGGAATTGCACAAGAGGAGATCTTACTTCCCATCTGTGTTGGCAAATTTGGTTCAGATCTTCTTCTTGTGAGTTGTTTGAATTCCGCATCACGAGAGGTCAGTACTAGCCTTCTTTCACATGATTCTGCAGTGTGCTTTCATATGTTGTGCTACTTGTATGATAATGTTGCTTGATTTTAGTGAACTGCACAAATGGAGACAAGACTTCCAATCTGTATGTGCACCGTAATATCCCATTGAGGTAAGATAAGGATATTTCACAACTGTTGGCCTGTATTTTGCCGCTTTCATCAGAAAATTAATGTCATTGTTTAGTGCTATACTTGTGCTCCCTAATTGACATGCCAAATCTTACATTGAAGGCGAAGCTTGTCTGTTATTGAACCAAGTGATGAAGGGGAAGAACAAGCGGAAAAACAAAAATCAACTCCCGGTGTTGTAATGAAGCACTGGAACTGTGATGACACAAGTAATGATATAGTTTTGCATCTTAATTTTTTGCTATGGCTGGAACGAGCAATTGTTTTGCCACTGATTTGATGACACTCTTAATGTAATACGTAACTATATCTACTTGTGCAAACAGGGATCTTCTTTGAAGATACCATATATTTTAGTGGAACTGCACAAAAAGATGTTGGAAACATTAAACTAATCGAGGAGTATATAGTAAGCATGGCCACCACAGTAAATAGCAACAGATGGTTCCGGAGAAGTGCTTCATCTGTATGCTCTACACAATAAGCCTCCTGGCAAAGGTTGGTACTCGCCCACTAATTCATCCATATGATTGAGCTTCGTCATCTCTATTGGTGTTGTGCTACTGTTTAGATACTCTCATGAAAAAGTGGTATTGTCCTTAAGAAGTGCTTCACTTGTGATGTTTTAAATATTTCCTTTCCTTTTTTCGAGCAAATAGGGATGCAAGCATTTAGTTGTCCTCTTATCTTTGCACAACAGGATCATCTTCCTCTGAAGAAGAATATGGAGTACGTGAAGTGACTAGTTCCGATTATGCCAGGATGAAGAAGCCCTATCTATCTTCTCATCAGAAGGAGCAGTTGAAGGACGGTTACATTACTCCCCACAAGACCAAACTAACTTCAGCTCAGAAGGACTGACAAATCTCCATTTTTTTGCTGTGATGCGTGAGTACAATGTTGTTCTAGGATTCTCATCAGAAGGAGCAGTTGAAGGATGGTTACATTACTCCCAACAAGACCAAACTAACTTCAGCTCAGAAGGACTGACAAATCTCCATTTTTTTGCTGTGATGAGCGAGTACAATGTTGTTCAAGGATTCTTTCTGGTGAGTTCCATTTTTCTAGAAGTGTGCTCTACATGGACCATGTAGGTGCCTGTTTAAACTATCAATTCATAGTACAGTTTGCTTTATACTAATCACTTTTTTTGTATTTGTGCAAACAGGGGTGATCAGCTTGATTTCTATGGGAACTGCACAAAATGTTCATGAATACATCGAATCATTCATTTCCACCACAAGAAAGGAGGTGCCGATGAGTTCAAGGCGTTGCAACATATAAGGGCGAAATCATACAAGCTACGCGCGAATTTGGTTGATTTTGGTGGAGCTGCACAAAAAGAATAGCTGGTTTATTTAGCACGAGGTGCCATGTCAATATTCGAACTGATGGCAAACCCTGCCCATTCCACAACTGTAGGCATTTGATATTTTGGAATGGGACAACCTTGTCAAATTTTGCTCATTGATTTTAAGACATGTGTTTGATATTTTCGAATGGGACGCCCTTGCTGTCAGCAGCATCGATCAATTTTTTCTTTATTCTTTAGTTATGAAATAAATATTGCTTCTGACATGTGAGTCGCTGAGATGCATAATCATCGATTGTTTTGAATGATCTCTATGAATTGCCAGCCTTGTGTGTTTGATTGCAATGGACAGAAATGCTAAAAAGCTACTCAAACTCTTTGTACTCCTTCTGTTCCTTTTTACTTAGCACATTGTGAAAGTGCATACTTTTTTGTATAAGTTTGGTCAAAGTAGAGATACTTTGACTGCAGACAAAACTTGTATAGAAAGGACCAGAGGGAGTACATGTGAAACTGCTGCAAATGAGGTGATCACCCTGGGAATAATGCTAGTACGTATTGTTTTGCATGTTCATCCAATGCCAGTGATATAGGAATTCGAACTAATCAAAATAAATTCATTCATACACGGTCGGATTTCATATAAACATGCCGGATTTCATTACATTTCATACATTCTTCAACTAAAAAGGGGTGCGCTGGAGGTATAATTAATTAACCGAAGCTACCCACCGGTGTCCCGCTGAGCGGAACAGAAGCTTCAGTGACTTAACTGCAGGTGCAGTTGCATAACTGACATGTGGCCTATTGGGCCAATGTGTCAGTCAGCCAACTGCACCAGCAGTTAAGTAGAAGCAGCGTTCTTCTCCAGCACAGCTCTCCGACTCCATGTCGCCGCCAAGAAGCTAATCGGCCGTCAATGGTCAACCCGCCTAGCTTGGCTTCAACCGGAGGGTAGCAGCGGTGGCCTTACTTGGACCCGAGTGGCGGCGACCTACCGTGTTCTACTCTTCCTCGTTTTCTGTGTGGCGTGGCCTCGTTGGCAGCGGGGCGGGGCCTCGGCGGAGCCGGCGATGTCCCCTGTCTCGTTGCCGGCGGGCGGCGCCTCGGCGGAGCGGTGGAAATCCTCCCATATGTTGCCGGCAGGGTGGGGCCTCGGCTGAGCCGGCGATGTCCTCTGCCTCGTTGTTGGCGGGGTGGGGCCTCGGCGGAGCCAGCGGTGTCCTTTGCCTTGTTGTTGGTGCCGCGGGGCCTCGGCGGAGTAGGGCCTCGTCGACGCCAGCGGAGCGGTGACTCGTCGGAGCCGGCATTGTCCTCTGCCTCGTCCTCGGTCTCTCCAAAAAGTGCCTCGCCCGCTTCATTGCCCTCTTTGTAGGCGGCCGCAGCCTTCGCCACCCGCATGCGGTACCGCCAGCCCTCGAGGCGGCCCTTGCGGGCGGAGCGGTACAAGTCGAGCAGCGCCTCCTACTCCGCCCGCTCCGCGGTGATCTGCTCCTCCGCCTGCAGGTGCTCCTGGAGGAGATGGTGGTTGTAGGCGGCGTCGGCCTGCGCCTCCCGGAACTGCTCCTCACGCATTTGCCTCACCGTGTCCATACATTGGGCACGGGCCTCGTTGATGGTCATGGTGCAATGCACCAGCGAGGATGGCGCGGAGGAGGGGGTTGGTGCCGGATCGTCGACTACCATGTTCTCCATTGGGACATCGTCATCCTCCGGCTGCCTGCCGGCCAGCCGGTCGGCAGCAATGGTTGCCATCTCCTTGTGGTTCGTCGTCCGCCCGTCCCGAAGAGCGCTGGAGCGTGAGGAAGCCATGGTGGGCAGTAGTGGTGTGGACAGGAGAAAGGGAACAGATGCGGATGACTGCGGCTATGGCCGGCGCAGCAGTTTATATAGCAATGGTGGGCAGCGGAGGGACGGTCGTGTGGCGCCGGAGTAGCCGCCTCGGCAACCGCGTATCATTAATGTGGGCGGCAGATGGACGGACGGACGACACTTGTGTCGTTTGAAGGCGGAGCAATCGCCTGCACCGGGAACAGGAAGCGGGGCGGGCGGCGCTGACTGTTTCGGGCGAAAAGCGCACGCGGGCGAGGAGATGACTTTACTTGGAGAGGATGACAATGGGGACCCACCAGGGCCATAGCCTAACGTACGCAAGTCTCTCCTTATTATATACTACTCCCTCCGTCCCAAAATAAGTGACTCAAAACTTACTCGACTTTGTACTAACATTAGTACAAAGTTGAGTCATTTTTGAGTCACTTATTTTAGGACGGAGGGAGTAGTATGTATGCACATGCAATGCATGTCTTAAAAGAATGGGGTGATTTTGGAGTGTGACTCGAAAAAAATATAATGGAGTGATTTTGATAAATGGAATTCCACCCACAATTGTTTTTAATATTCATACAAAAAAAGTGTACATTCACATCTAAAACACTGGAGGTTCATTAAAAAAATTGTATGTTACTCTATTATTTTTTCTTCCCATTCTCCTCCCACACCTTCTTATCTGGGCTCAAGTCGTCATGCGCTCAAGCCGTAAAATATAGCCCATGAGGCATCGCATATGGGCCTTTTTTTCCTGGAAGGGCCACGTGAATATTCTAGAACATAGCAGAGGCAACACCAGTCTACTGTTCATGGCGAATCCGGCTGATCTTAGCCCTTGGATTTTGGAGACCAACGGTTATTATTGAAGCTCTGGATCCATCTCAAAACTGATACACTATATATAAAATAAAAAATAAATATAAATATATATAATAAGTAGTATAGATATAGATATAGATATAGATATAGATATATAAAACTATAATTTATTTTGCTTCCTCCTGGTTTTCTGACATCACGGTCCCACACCATTGTCAACCTATGTAGTCAATAAACGAGAGAATTGCACAAGAAGCGTCCGACAGCTGGGACCAAGCAGCTCGAGCAGTATTTGAGTTTTTGAGGTGTGAGCACTGCAGAGTTTTTCGATGTTTACCCCAGATATTAATTGTTCTCCTCTGAACAACAACGAAAACATCGCTGTATGTATTAACTGGGTGGGCTGTGGCCCGTCTAGCCCAGGCCAGATATCAAGCCCAAATATTAATATTTTTTTCTGGCGCCCACCATGAGGCCCGCGCATCGTGGTGTTGAGTTTTTGAAGGGATTTTTTCCTAGGGATTGAGGAGCTCGCAATTTTCCGGATGAGGAAGAACCGGTACGAGATGATCACGCAGGATTTACTTTTGATCTGGGAGTACAAGATTTGAGTTGAAGGGAAATTAGGGTTGCATGGTGCGCACCACTGTGGTCTGATGATCCGGCGAGACCGGATTGAAAATGCCCTAAAGGAAATTTAGCCATGTCAGAGGGTCGCGCATATGGACAACAGCAGTTTCGGTCAAAGTTAAAAACAAGATCGAAGTCCAATCAGCAGCAAAGCAGTCCATGACTCGGAACCGGATTTACTTAGGCCACCCGTTCGGATTCGAGTTGAGCCAAAGGTTGCAGATCAAGTAGCAAGCTCATATCAATCAAACGAATATTGTTGGTACTCCGTCCTGTGAAGGAGTCCACAAGATAAGATTTTTTAAACTCTGATTGCTACGGACACACAAGGAAGTTACAGGAAGCCAATTCAAGATTCAAGGGAAGAAAAGTTACTACTAACACGTGGATCCCAAGAAAGAAAAAAAAATAGATCCAGAAACCCCCACGAGCTGGAAGCGGTTTAAGTCACGAGTTCAGTCTCCGTGGTCGGAGGGCTCTAGCCTCTGTCGGGTCACCATCGCCGCTGCGGCGCCTGTACTGGCCGACCCGCCAGCCGTCTCGCCCCGCTCCAGATGGTGCTGGGTCACTGCTGGCGTTCTGAGCCGCCGAGGCCCTGCCCGCAAGCACCCCAATAGCTGCATGGTTGAGTCGCCCGAGCTAGTCCGGCTTTCATCGCCGCCTTGACTCAGTACTGCTGCTCCCCGCGCGCTGGTTTACCACTGCAGTCAGCTGCTGCCGTCCGGTCGCGCCGGCTTACCGACCATGCCCGCGGCCTTGCTCCTCTTTTGTCGGGCCCGGTCTTAAGCCGCCAATGCGCTGCCTCTATCCCCATTGACCTGCCTTACTGCCGTGCTGAGTCGCCGTTCCTACCTCAAAGTCGCCACTGGCATGAGCCGCTGTGAGTCACAGCCTCCCCTCACCTCGCCTTGGCTCCACCTTGAGCCGCTACTCCATTCGGACTCATCTCCGTCGTCGCCTGCTGCCTCGCTTATAGGCTGTCACGCCTCGAGTCGCCTCTGCTTTGTTTTGCCTCTGACTCGCTGCCCCCAGGCATGCTGGTTGCCGCCTGAAGAAAGGAAAGGTGGGTAGCTGGACGATTGACAGAGAAAAACAAAAGGAGAGATAAAAAAAGGGTGGATGTGGGTTAAGTCATCATTCACGTTGTTGTTGGGCTCCGTATCCCAGTTGAATTATGGACATGCAAAGATCATTGATCATCCCGATGCATCAGGTGATATCTTTCCTCTATATTTTATCAGCATGTTAATACGTCTGAGAACAATTACTTGGACATGTAATATTATTTCACAGACAATTGTTCATTACAAGTGAGGCGTCATACTGCGGCTACGGAGCACACACTGGCAAACGTTCTGGCCAATGTTTCGTTCGTGCCACACTACCCGATGAACGGACGTGCGTAAGTCGCCGCCCGTACAGCTTAATCTACATCAACCTGCTAGAGCCGCGTTGAGCCGCCCTTGCCGCTTTGAGCCGCCGGGGTTATATTAAGTCGCCGGTCTGCCTAAGCCGCTGGAACTATATTGAATCGCTGGTCTGCATGAGCCACCTCTGTCGCAATAAACGGATCATCCTCGTCCAAACAAATCAGGTGATATCCATCCAAATTTGTTTTATTAGCACATGTTGTTTTTGTCAAAGAACAAGATTATCTTTGCCTTGGTCTGCAATATTGTTTATGCAGGGCAATTATTTATGACAAAAAGTGATATTATACCGAGGAGATGGAGGCACGCCAACATCTTTTAGCACAGGTGGTCGTCGTTACTCAAAGGACTCCCGCACCGGTTTACAACGTCGTGGCCGTCTCTCGCGACCACGCCGGCTTACAACGCCGTGGCCGTCTCTCGTGACCACGCCGGCTTACAACAAGGAGGACAATTTGCCTGTCCGCACCGGCTTACAACGCCACGGCCGGTTCATCTGTCTGTGCCGCCTCAGATCTTGCGGTCGTCTTCACCATCCATCTCTCGTGGCCTGGACTACATCAACACATCGGGCCGCACTTGTCTGCATGAGCTGTTTATTGAGTATGAGCAAGTCATTACTTGGGAAGCCCGGTTTTCTTCCAACAAATTGGAGGCAAATTATCATGTATTATCAGCCGCCGTCTGCACTGGATGGCTCAATGGGCAGGCACATAAGTCGCCGCCAGTACAGTTTGGTTAACTTCAAAAACAGCCAGTTGGAAGGAACCATTGGCTGAGTTGTTGACACGGCTCATACGGGATTCATTTATAACCTGCCGCAGTCACCTCAACCTTCTGTGGATTTACATCGCGCTATCAACGCCAATGATATATACCTTCTGCTATGATCAAATATGGAGAATCTCAAGCTAACTCCTCGAGTCGTCTTAAGACTTGGGGGCTACAATGGTATGACTCGGCAAAATTAGCCGGTTTCAATGAATTCAAGAACTCCGGGTCATTGCAGGGAAAATAACCCGGGCCCCAGAGATTACTGCTAGATCGATGAAAATTTAAAAGCCGTCAGAAGATTTCCGGCTCAAAATAAGGACTCTGGTTTAAAATCTGGTTCAAGAGACATCTTTCTCCCACAAAGCACTGAAGCTCTCAAATCCGGTTCAAAATCCGGCTCAAGGTAAATTTGTCCCTCATAAATTTTTCAAGCTTTCAAATCCGGTTTAAAGTTCCGGTTCAAAAAGAGTTAATCTCTCGCAAGTTTGAGTTCTAAGAAAAATTAAAGGTTGCCAAAAAGAACTTGTTGCCATGGTGCGCGGTTCAAACATAGGTATCCTTCCTTACAGCTTATCTTATTATGGTCACTTGGGGGCTTCCTGCTTATCAAGCATAGTTGTCGGTACTCTCTTGATCGGTGCAATGCTAATATATGGTCACTTGGGGGCTTCCTATTCAAACATAGGTCGTATTCGAACCAAAGAGAACATAGCTATCGAAACTCTTTTGATTGGCACACTGCCAAACTCACTAGGAGGCTTCTTGATCGTATCCGAATCATAGCTTAACTTCTTTTGGGTCCAATGTGGATCGTATTCGAATCAGCGTCGTTAAACAACTCTCAAGGTCATTTGGGGGCTTCCTGTTCAAACATAGGTCGTATTCGAACCAAAGAGAAATAGTTGTTGGTACCCTCTTGATCGGCAACACCAAAGCCACTGGGGGCTATATGATCGTATTCGAATCTTAGCTCAACCCCTTTGGAACGGTTTTCTGATCATATACGAATCAGAAGCCTTAAATTTTTTAAGTCTTTTTTGCGAACAATTTTGGGTTTGACTTGAGACCTTTTTTGGATCATATTTCAAATATATATGAGTGGTTTATGCTTAACACGGCTTGACTTTTGACTATAAGTCGCCAGCTTATGACAATCATCATCTATGTGGAAGCATTGGCTTCTAAGGATTGGGTTATCACCCTTACTGCACAGGTCATGTAAACCGGCAGTACAAATTCAATAGCACAGTGGTTATATGTGAGGTATTATGATCAGCCCTGTGGCAAACCGCCAAGGGTTCTTGTGATCTACTTGTGTGCAGGGTAAGACTACATTTGGGTGGTTACCTGCCCTGGCTCTTGACGTTAAGTCGCCAGGGCATATGTTGTTTAAACTCTGTGCAGGATTTGCAGAACTATGACTTATATAAATTCTTCAGTCCAAACTCATCACAGAAATTGGTGTCTCAAAAGGGTTATCAATTATTATTTTCTCAAGGGCTATAGGCCACCGGGTTACAAAAATTCCGGCTTACAATGAATGCGCATTAAGTCGTCATCGGACAAGAGCCGCCAGGTATTTAAACTCCAGATTTACTTGTCAACCGATGAGGTATTCAAATCTTTAATAGCCAAAACTGGCTGGATTTTCATGATGATATTCAATGATTGAGGTTTTCATACTGGATTATATTATTCAAATCTTGAATAGCCAACATGGCTGGATTTCTATTATCAATAACCAGTGTTATGATTGAGGTTTTCAAAGTCGCTTTGGCGCAACGGCTATTACTTTTATCAATGGGCATGATTTATTTTACAATGGAGGAAATAGTCTCAAGTCGCTGCAGGCTTATGACCCGGCACTTGGGGGCTACACTATTCAAATCGAGATTACATCGAATATACAAGTCCCATGTCACTGCCAGCATGCACCATGGCACTTGGGGGCTAATGGAAAGTCATTTTTTGTTCAACTTATTGAAGACCTGACTCATCACATCTTAAATGAGTCGGCCCTTGGGGGCTACCAATTGCTCCAATTATTTAGTTGGTAGAGTACAAAGCTCTTAACCTTGTGGACGTGGGTTCAAGCCCCATGGTGGAGATTACATCATTTGATGGTATTATCAATGAATCATATACAAAGTCCCAGCTCAGTAATATCTTATTGAGCCGGCCCTTGGGGGCTACACGTTGTTGCTCAAGTTTATATTATCATATTTACAAAGTCCCTGCTCATTATTGCATAATGACCCGACCCTTGGGGGCTACACTGATTGAAATCTTTATGAGCATAAGGCAATTACAAGTCCCAGGTTGCTGCAAGCATGACAACCCGACACTTGGGGGCTACAGGTGATATGCATATAAGGGAGGAATAACTTCAAATTATCAGTTTTGAGCAAATCAGGTATTATATTATTATCAGAGAAATCTGCAGAGTTTATGACCCGGCGTCATCATAAGATTAACCCGGCATCAGCAACAGTTATGAACCGGTGTTATCAATATTTACAAGCCGGCAATTTTGCTCGCCAGCCTCTACATCTTTAAACCGGCAGATCACCAGATGAATCTTGAGTCCAATATGTTTATTAAGCCGACGCCTTGGAAAACTCAAGTGGATTATTCTTCACAATATTTTTTCTGTGAGAAACCAACATCAGCAAATTGAGTATGAAGCTAGCTTATTGACCCGGATTTTCTAGATGAAGGAAATGACAATTGGACTTAAGGATAATCAAGTCCCGGCTTACAAGAATTTTTAACCCAGAACACAATCTGTCAAATTTGTTCTTGTGTTTGTTTTACAGGATCAGTTTAACGTGGATAAATCCAAATTAAACTAGGGGCTAATTTCGGGGATATACCCCGCGGTGTAACCCGCCGAATGTATGACCCGGCTGGAGCGTGGCGACCCACTGATGACCCGCCTGGAGCTTGGCGATTCACAGATAACCCGCCCGATATTGGCGACTCATTGTAACCCGGCGGGCGGGTCAGATGGACAACAAGGCCCAAAGCCCAGAAGACCAGCTCGCGTTATGATGGGCCGGCTTAAGAGGAAAGGGATGACAAATGTTTCCTTTATGAGGAAGCAAGACCTGGACTTGTATTTAACTTGTAAGAGAAGATAGACTAGTCCTGGTCATACTAGGAATCCACATGTAACCCGCCCCTCTAACTTATATAAGGAGGGGCAGGGCACCCCAATAAGGGACAAGAAACAATATCTAGGGCTAGACACAAAGAGGAGAGCCGGCTTACGGCGACTCCCTCATGATCATAATGAGACCTAGCCACGAACAGCATGTAGGGTTATTACCGGATGATGTTTCCCGGGGCCCATAGCTGTATAAATCCTCGTCTTGTGTGTTGCGTCTCTCGATTCCAATCAACCCCTCTCAAGCTACCGCATAGATGCATTGGCCTTGCGACTAAGTCCTGACACTAAGGACATATGTCGTGACAATTCAACGACAAAGCTGAAAATGGCTAGCCCAGCTATACTTTTTTTAGGAATACCCAGGCAAGGTCAAGTTGTTATTCTCTGCCCCGCTGGGCTGCAAACCTTTCCTAGGAGGGATGCATTAGGCTTAACAAGAAAATGGGCTTTAAGAAATAATAAATGGGATGTAATTATAAAAACTGGGCAGTAACTATAAAAGAATGCACCAAACACGTAATTACTTTATAAAATAGTATTTTTTGGATATTGAAAACTTTAATTTCATTAATTGTTGCGAGCGCAATGTTTTGTTGGATTTTTATGTAATATAAATTTATATTGAAATTGTATTTAATCTGACTAGAAATTTCGGGATACAAATATTTCAGATCCCATCAAAATGTGGGAAATTTTATTGAATTCTGTTTTGAACGGTTGGTTGAAATGGGCTGTACTTTTAACAAACTGTAAATGGGCTGCAGTAAATTCCATTAAAATTCAAAAATGGGTTGCACATTCTTACAAATCTCAAATGGGCTATAAGTTCTCTGCCACACACTTCTGGCCTTACTAAGTTGACGCGTCCCCTAAAAAAACAGAGTTGACGCGTATGCAAGGCTTTGTCAACTTATATTCAACACACGGTTCTAGCAGCAGTGCCCATTGGATGTCCATCCAATGGATGCCGTGCTTCTTCTTCAATCTCGGATATTCTAGCTTCAGCCGACCAAAAAATGATTCCTCCCCCTGACATCTGGGGCGCACCATTTCGGAAGCTGACATGTGGGCCTACTAAGTTGACGTACCAAGGGCTTTGTCAACTTAGTCAATATAAACGATTCTAGCTGCAGTGACATTACGATGTCCATCCAACGACCATCGTGCTTCTTGAACCTCTGGTCTTCTTGCTCCAGCCACCCAAAGCAGCGCCGGTCGTGCCGCCTGCTCCTGCCTCCCGTGGCTGGATGTGCTGCCGCAGAGGCCTCACCGCCCCCTACTACTCCCACCGTTGGCCAGGCCATCCCTCCACTCACCCACACCCCCTGTTATTCTGCGGCGACGGCAGTGCAGTCGAACCAGTGAACCCACGTACTCCTCTCCGCGTGTGCATCCACTGCCGCGTCTTCCCCGGCTCCGCGTTGTTCCCTTCCTAGGCCTCGCCGTCGTCCACTGCCGTGGTGCTCTCGGCGCGGCGTGGTCAACGTGGTCAAGGAACGACTTCTATCGGAAATGGACTGTACGTGGAGAAGCTAACAGCTGGGTCCACGGCCGCAGCAAGGAAGTGCCTCCTTATTATGCGGAAAATAATTATTTCTCCACCTGACAGCTGGGACCCACCAGACGGGCCACTGTATTTCACGAAAAAAACGTTTCCCCCTGACTGCTGGGACCCACCAGCTACATCTTCGCACGCAAGGAAGTGCATCCGGGCAAAAAAACAATTTGCCCCCCTAACTGTTGGGACCCACCAGCTAGATCTTCGGACGCAAGGAAGTGCGTCCGGGCAAAAAAAACGATTCGCCCCCCTCACTACTGGGACCCACCAGCTACATCTTCGCACGCAAGGAAGTGCGTCCGGGAAAAAAAAAACAATTCGCCCCCCTGACTGCTGGGACCCACCAGCTACATCTTCGCACGCAAGGAAGGGCGTCCAGAAAAAAATGATTTGCCCCCCTGGCTGCTGGGACCCACCAGCTACATCTTGCACGCAAGGAAGTGCCTGACAGTCGGGACCCACCTGGTCGAAGCGTACGTAGCGTTGTCATTCTAGTCGCGAACGTGTACGTACATATATACTGGCCGATGTAGAGGCGCGCATGTGTCATAGTAGAGGCGCGCACGTGTCGTGGTAGAGGTGAGCACGTAGCATGTACACGTACGTACAACGGCCAGTGTGCAAGAAAGAAAATATGGCCACGTATGTGTACATACGGGCGGGGTCTCGAACGCCTACTCACGCATACGTACGGCCAGGGCTCGTGTACATGGCTGGGTCGGAACAGAGAAACTACATCGTCGTCATGTTCATGGGGAGCCAACTGGCTGGGTCGGAACGGAATGCGTCGTCGTGTTCATCGGGAGGGCTTGGACGGAACAGGCGATGGAAATGATGCCTGGCGTACCGCAGAACAGAGGAAACGGCCTTGTGTTCGACCGGCCACATTCGAAACGGGATCCTGTTCATCGGGAGGGGTCTGGCGTATCGCAAAACGGAGGAAACGGACCTCCTACGGTCGAAACGGGGGTCCTATTGATCGGGAGGGGTGTGGCATACCACAAAACGGACGAAACGGACCTCCTACAGTCGAAACGGGGGTCCTGTTGATCGGGAGGGGTGTGGCATACCGCAAAACGGATGAAACGGACTTGTGTTGGAGTGCTACGGTCGAAACGGGGGTCTTGTTCATCCGGAGGGGTGTGGCGTACCGCAAAACGGGACTCCACGGGATATTGTTCATCTCCACCGTCGACCTCCTCCAGCCTCCACGGGCTACTCTTCATCCACTGTCGACCTCCTCCAGCCTCCACCTGCGACTGTTCATCCACGGGTTCCTGTTCATCCAGCCTCCACCGTGTGCTACTCCACCGGCTACTGTTCAACCACCCCTCTCATTGGGCTCTTGTTCAACCACCCCTCCATGGGATACTGTTCATCCACCCCTCCGCCGTCTACTGTTCATCCAGCCCTCCACGGGGTCGTCATGTTCATCCAGCCCTCCACGGGGTCCTGTTCATCCAGCCCCAACCGGCTCGATCGATCGGGGTCCTGTTCATCCAGGGGCAACGCCACGGGTCCTGTTCATCCACTCCCATGGCTCACTATTCATCCAAACCCTCCCCCCCCCCGCAACGCTCATTGTTCATCCAGAGAGGCAGCATCGATCGGCTTCAGTTAGCAGCAGTAGCGAAGGAATCGATCGCTCGGGTTCAGTAACGTGTAGCCTGCAGTGCAATCGCCCGGGTTCAGTTAGAGCCCAACGCCTCGCCCGGGTTCAGTTAGTGCCAACGCCTCGCACACACGCGCGTACGTGTACGAGAGAAACGCGCATCGCTCGGCCCCCGACCACCCACCATAACCGGGAACTCCCCGAAATTTTCCTCGCCCTCGCTTCTACCACGGTTTTTTCCGTCATGGACGGCCCAAAGAATGTCATGCCGCTGCGTCTCCGGCCCGCCCAGGACGAAAAGACCATTTTCTGTCATGATTTTTTGTCATAGAAGTAGGAGCCCACCACATCTATGATGATACCGGGTTTTCTCACAATTATCGTCATAGAAGTGTCATATGTATGACAGAAAAAAAATCGTTCCGCTCAAAATGTCACGGATGTGTCTTTTTTTTGTAGTGTAAGCCTGCAGCGACTCGGAATTATTCCTTCCATTGTAGAATAAATCATATCCATTGATAAAATAATAGCCATTGTGCTAAAGCGGCTTTGAAAACCATATCAATGTAGTAAAGGTGATAACCCAAAACTTAGAAGACAAAACTCCCAAGTATTTAATATCATCATGAAAATCCAGCCAAGTTTGGCTATTAGAAATTTGAATACCTTAATGGTTGACAAGTAAATCCGAAGTTTAAAATACTTGGCGGCTCTTGGCCGATGGCGACTCAATGCGCACTCATTGTAAGCCGACATTTTATAACCCGGCGGCTTATAGCCTTTGAAAAAATCCAGAATAGATAATCATTTTGAAGCATCAATTTTGATGATGATTGGACTTTAATCATTTAGGTAAGTCATAGCTCTGTAAATCCTGCACAGATTTTAAACAACATATGCCCTGGCGACTTAACGTCAAAAGCCAGGGTGGGTTATCAACCCAAAATACTCATACCATTATTGGAAGACATACATGTAGATTAATATCATGGTGATGCCTTGATAATTATAATTCGGGGCCAGTATCAACCCGGAGTCATGAAATATCCTCATTTTGATTGCTCAAGGAAAAGTATCCTGGCGACTTAAAATCTGCCTTCATGGTGGTTTATCAAACCCAAAGACGCTCAATGATGAGCCATATAATCAAGGCTACATGGCCTGTGATATTGAATCGCACTGACGGCTTATGATACCCGTGCAGTAAGGGTGATAATCCAATCTTTAGAAGCCGAGACTTCCAACTGTTTGATGTTTGTCATATGCTGGCGACTTATTGTTCAAAGTCAAGCCGGGTTAAATACAAACCACATATATATATGCCTCAGATATTAACAAAAAGGTCTCAAGACAAACCCAAAAGATTATTTTTTTCAAAAACTTAAGTCAAACAGAGAGAAAAAGGCGAGGCTTCTGATTCGAATACAACCAGTAAGCTGAACCAAAAGGGGTTAATCTATGATTCGAATACGATCAAGAAGCCCCCTAGTGGGTTTGGCATTGCACCGATCAAGAGGGTACCGACAGCTATGTTCTCTTTGGTTCGAATACGACCTATGTTTGAACAGGAAGCCCCCAAATGACCTTGAGAATTTTTTAATGACTCTGATTCGAATACAATCAAAGTCGAACCCAAAAGGGGTTAAGCTATGATTCAAATACAATCGAGAAGCCCCTAGTGGGTTTGGCATTGCGCCGAATAAGAGGGTACAGACAGCTATGTTCTCTTTGGTTCGAATACGACCTATGTAAGGGCATATTTATCCCTAAGGTGTTTTGGTGATTGATGACAATGCTTTTGCGGACTAATCGTGTGCCTTGAGTATTTCAGACGTTTCGTCACTAGGCACAAGACGGTTCGGTGCCCCTCGAAGACTATTGAAGACGGCTTTTTCTACGTTTCTTTTTGGTGGATTTGAGTCGTAGGAAAGCCGTACTATTAAGAGGGGGTCCGCATTGGAAAGGTTTGGGTGGAATCATCACGTACACGTTTTCAACCTCTGCACCGCCTTTCCCTTTGCACTTTGGAGAATCCTCCGTTTTCTTCATATATATGCAAAAGAGAAGGATTCCTAGTCTTGCTGTTCTGAGGCATGCTGTCGTACTGCTCTTAGGAGCGCTAGTACCGCAGGCCCCCGCGGTAGTACTGCATGCCCTTGCGGTAGTACCGTAGGTGCCCACGATAGTACGGCTCCTAAGGAGCTATAGTACCGTGGCCTTAGACCAGACTCAGCCGCTCGTGCGGCTGTAGGGGCGGATGCAATTTTTTACATCTGCGCCCTACGCGGTAGTACCACCCCATGCGCACGGTAGTACCGTGAGTCCTGGTCTGGCATAGCAACAAGAGCGGAAGTAGGGGCGGATGTAATTTTTTTACATGCGCTCCCTGCGCGGTAGTACCGCATGCCATGCGCGGTAGTACTGTGTCGGAATTTTGCATTATTTGTTTTTCAGCGGAAGTTGGCACGGATGTATTTTTATTCACCGCGTCCTTCCCAGGCTAGTCCAATCCTGCCTTGCGATAGTACCACAAGGGGGAGCGGTAGTACCGCGTCAGTGGTAGTACCGCCCTCAGCCTTTGCGGTTCATGCCTGGGCTAGCTCCTGCCGTAGCAGCGGTAGTACCGTGAGCCCTTGCGGTAGTACCACTTGTCTTGGGCGGTAGTACCCCAGCTCGTGGGCTGGTTAGTGGATAACGGTTGAATTTGTTTCTCCACTATATAAGGGGTGTCTTCTTCCTCTAGTTGACTACCTCTTCTAACCCTAAGCTTCATTGTTGCTCCAAGCTCCATTTTCGCCCGATCTCTCTCCCTAGCCAATCAAACTTATTGATTTGCTCGGGATTGGTTGAGAAGGCCCCGATCTACACTTCCACCAAGAGAAATTTGATTCCCCCCACTAATCCCTAGCGGATCTTGTTACTCTTGGGTGTTTGAGCACCCTAGACGATTGAGGTCACCGTGGAGCCATAGTCCATTGTGGTGAAGCTTCGTGGTGTCATTGGGAGCCTCCAATTAAGTTGTGGAGATTGCCCCAACCTTGTTTGTAAAGGTTCGGTCGCCGCGGCAAGGGCACCAATAGTGGAATCACGGCATCTCGCATTGTGTGAGGGCATGAGGAGAATACGGTGGCCCTAGTGGCTTCTTGGGGAGCATTGTGCCTCCACACCACTCTAACGGAGACGTACTTCCCCTCAAAAGGAAGGAACTTCGGTAACACATCCTCGTCTTCACCGGCTCTACTCTTGGTTATCTCATGCCTTTACTTGTGCAAGCTTATTTGTGTTGTATCCCTTGCTTGCTTGTGTGCTTGTTGTTGTTGAATCATATAGGTTGCTCACCTAGTTGCATATCTAGACAACCTACTTTGATGCAAAGTTTAATTTGGTAAAGAAAAGCTAAAAATTGTTAGTTGCCTATTAACCCCCCCCCCCTCTCTAGTCAACTATATCGATCCTTTTGATTGGTATCAGAGCCTCATCTCTTTATTAAGGACTTTGTCGTCCGAAGAGTATGGTTGACACCATAGACGGTGGGGGGAGCACTCCGGTGTGAATCCAAGCTCGTCTACAGTCGATGGGGGAACCGCGGTCTCTCGTGAGGAATTCAATGTGGCTTTGGACACATTGAAAACCTCCATGACTACCGAGGTTATAAGCATGTTTAATAAATTCTTAGAAGGACTTAAACTATCTACCACGCCGATGAAAGTGGGTGAACCCACTAACAAGGTGACGGATGCTAACTCCGACAAGGGGGAAGCTAATAGTGAAAAGGGTCCTTCTACTAGTGGTAGAAATGGCACCAGCATATTCGCCCATGTGGAACCTCCAACTTATGGAGGACCGATTCCCTCTACTCATTTAAATCATGTTGGCCATCCTCCTAAGATTGTGAAAAGTGAGGACTTTGATTCTTGGGTTTACCGCTTCAAGCATCATTTAAATCATGTGAATACTAATCTTTAGAGAATCGTTGAAGAAGGTTTCTATTCACATGAGCGAAGCAACTTCACCCCTAGAGAAGTCATGGATAATCAATTCAATGAGAATGCTCTCTTCATCAACCAAGATGCAATTCCCCCCAAAGATCTCCCTTATCTTCGACCCTACGCCATGGCCAAAGACGCATGGCATTGTGTTGTGTCTCTCTATCGGGGAAGCGCAAGCATTCAAGGCTCCAACTATGAAATGGTGCAAGATGAAGCCCATGAGTTTGCAATGAAAGAAGATGAAGAACCTCGTGAGCTCTTTCGGAGAGTAACCAAACTCGCGGTCTCACTCCGAGATCATGGGAGCAAGGACACAGATGACAATTGGATCAAGTGCAAGTTCCTCAAGGCCATGCTACCCTACAACAAGGCCATGTCCTCCGTCATCCGTCAAAGACTGGACTTCCACTCCATGACCTCAAATGAAGTGTTGGATGAGTTCGTGGCAATGAGCATCTTGGACAAGACCGCCGACAACACGGTGTTGCATTCACATAGAACAAAGAAGCCCAACCTTGCCTTGAAGGCCAAGGTTATTGTGGAAGAAGAGGAAGATGAAGAGAGCAACCCCAAAGATACAAAATATGATTATCATGAGCACATGGCTCTTGCTTCAAGGCAATTTTGGATCAAGAAGAACACAAGGCCCAACTTCAACAAGAACAACTCAAGTGGCTTCAAGGGCAAGAAACGAGTGAGAACTTGTTACACTTGTGCCAACACGAGCCACTTCGTTGTGGATTGTCCTTACGAGAAGCGGGAATACAATGGTGGCAAGCTCATCCGAAAAGACAAAGCCAAGTCCTTCCCCAACAAGAACAACTTCACCAAAAAGACTCCTACTCGAGGGTTGGTGGTTCAAGAAGAATACCATGAGGATGACGATGATGATGAAGATGGTGAAGCAATGTCCATGGCCTTCGTTGCCATTGCCACAACTCCCCGGGTGTCTCTCTTTGATTCACCCAACGAGAACATCACCGCCAAGTGCCTCATGGCTAAAGCCACTAACAAGGTAACCCCCAACATCAAAACCACCATCATTACTAATCCCTCCTTGACGGATTGCATTGATGAAAATGAGGGGTCTAATGAAGAGATTAATGAATTTGAGTCTTTTATGAGTAAACTCAAGGGAAAATCCAAGAAGAACTTCGTTGCTCTCTTGGAACAACTTGGTGAAGCCAATGACATGATCGAGGCTCATGAAGAAACCATCTCTAAGATGGAAGGTCATAGTCGTGACTATGCCGATGAGATATCAGATCTCTCTAATGCTCTTGAGGAAGAGCGTGGCCATCGTTTGTCTCTTGAGGAGTTACACAACAATGACCATGCTAAATTAAAGAAAGATCTTGAGCATGCTCTTGTTGTCTCTCCGTGCTAAACTCCGAGAAGGCTAAACTTGGGGTTGACCTTGCTAGACTTAAAGAGGAGTTTGATTTACTTGACAAGGCTCACAAGGCCTTGAAGGGTGCTCATGCTAGCCTCAAGGAGTCTCATGATCAACTCCAAGTGAACCTAACCAAGGAGAAAGCCACCTTTCCTCATATGGTCTTAATTGATAATGCAAATGCTACTAACCCATGTTGTGAGCATGTGCATCTTGTGGAGGAAAATGCCAAGTTGAAAGAGCAACTGGAGAAAGTCCTTGTGACATGCATTCAAGGTGATAAGAACCTCAATGACCTTTTGAGCAATCAAAAGGAAGTTGTGGCCAAGGAGGGAGTTGGGTTCGCACCCAAGTCCAATAACAAGAAGAAGAACGACAAGACCAAATGACTCCCCCTCTCAAGCAAACGTTTGTGAAGGAGGGAGAGGGTGCTCCTAAGGAGAAGAAGAACAATGTGAAGGGTGGTGATGTCAAAAAGGGCAATGCCATCCCTTCCAACAAAGCCGGTGACTTTAACCCTTCTTATGTGTTATGTCGTGCTAGTGATGGGCATGTTTATGCTAAATTTGTTGGTTTTCCTTATGAGTACATTGAATGGTCTATTTGGGTTCCGAAGACCCTTGTTACTAACATCAAAGGACCCATTACACAATGGGTACCTAAAACCAAGCATTGATCTCTTGTAGGTGTTTGCTTATGGTGGAGGATCATGGTTGCTCGATAGTGGAGCCACAAATCATATGACTGGAAGCAAGGACTTGGTGGTGGATGTGCAAAGGATTCCATCTATGCCCACCAATGTTGAGTGGGGTGATGCCTCGTCTTCTAAGGTATTGGGTATTGGCAAGGTTGTCATTTCTCATGATCTCGTGATCGAGAAAGTCATGCTTGTTGAGTCCCTTGCTTACAGTCTACTTTCCGTCCGTCAACTTGCACTCATGGGCTTTGCCACTTTCTTTGATATTGATATCATGGCCCTCTTGTTGAGCAAGACTCTTAAAGTAGCCTTTGTTGGGCATGTCGAGAACGGTCTTTATGTGATTAACTTTTTGGAGCGACCCACTAAGATCGCGACATGCCTAATGGCTAAAGTTGATGTGGGATGGCTTTGGCATCGCCGTTTAGCCCACATCAATATGAGATCTTTGCAAAGTCTTCTCAAGGGGGACCATGTCCGTGGACTAACAAATGTTAGTTTTGCCAAAGATCATGCTTGCAGTGCTTGTATCGAGGGGAAGCTTCATGAGACGGCTCACCCTCCCACGACTATCATCTACTCGAAGAGACCCTTGGAGCTCCTTCACATGGATCTCTTTGGGCCTCCACCCTTTGATAGTATTGGGGGTAGAAAGTATTGCTTGGTGATCATGGATGAATATTCAAGATATACTTGGGTATATTTCTTCAAGAGGAAGAGCGAGACTCAACAAACCGTCATCGAGTTTGCAAATGAAGCTAAATGTCAACATCATGCAAAGATCTTGATAATAAGGAGTGACAATGGCACCGAGTTCAAGAACTACACCTTGGATGAGTTTCTCAGTGATGAGGGGATCAAGCATCAGTATGCTGCACCTTACACCCCTCAACAAAATGGTGTAGCAGAGAGGAAGAACCGGACGTTGATGGATGCGGCAAGGACCATGATGGCGGAGTTCAAGTCTCCTTACAACTTTTGGGCCGAAGTCATCAACATAGCATGTCATGCATCCAATCGGCTCTACCTCCGCAAAGGCTTGAACAAGACTCCCTATGAAATACTTACCGATAACAAGCCCAACCTCAAGTACTTCCGGGTGTTCGGGTGTAAGTGTTTCGTTCTCAAGAAAGGTGTTCGTTTGTCTAAATTTGAGGCTAGAGCTTATGAGGGCATATTTGTTGGTTATGCTACAAACTCTCATGCTTACCGTGTCCTCAACAAGTACACCGGACACATTGAGGAGACATGTAACATGGAGTTTGACGAGAATAACGGCTCCCAAGTGGAGCAAAGTGGTACTTGTGATGTAGGTGATGAAATTCCTCCCCAAGCCATAAGAAGAATGGGTGTTGGTCATATCCTACCCATTGAGGAACCCCTTGTGGCCGAAGGAGAAGGACAATGCTCCACTCAAGTGGAGCCATCACCAACCCAAGACCCACACGCTTCCGAAGAACAAAGTGAAGGCCCTCAACCTCATGAACAAGATCAAGGGAAAGATCAACCTCAAGATGGTGGCGAATCACCAAATGATGCCCAAGGTCAAGTTCGTCTCTTTGAGCAAGTTCAAGACCAAGAGCAAGCTCAAGATCAAGAACAAGCTCAAGACGGCGCTCAAGATGAACAAGTTACCCCTCCTCTGTTCACATCCGAGGAGGAATTAGAGCGTCGTGCCGCAAATATTGCTTCCAAGCTCACTACCAAAGGCCATCTCATGGAGAATGTGGTTGGAAGCCTAAGAAAGGGGGTAAGTACTCCTAGACAATTAGCAAACTATTGTGAACATCACGCGTTTGTTTCTTGTGTCGAACCCCAAAAGGTCTATGAGGCGCTCGAGGACCCGGATTGGCTCAATGCCATGCGTGAAGAACTCAACAACTTCGAGCATAACCAAGTGTGGAAATTAGTGCCAAGGCCAACCGGGAATCATAATGTCATTGGAACCAAGTGGATATTCAAGAACAAGCAAGATGCTCATGGGATCTTTGTTTGCAACAAGGCTCGCTTGGTGGCACAAGGCTACTCCCAAGTCGAGGGTATCGACTACGGTGAAACCTTTGCTCCCGTTGCTCGCCTTGAATCTATTCGTTTGTTGATTGCTTATGCTTCTCATCATAATTTCATGTTGCAACAAACGGATGTGAAGAGTGCTTTTCTTAATGGTCCCATTAAGGAGTTGGTGTATGTCAAACAACCCCCGGAGTTCGAATATCCCTACTTCCTCGATCATGTGTACCAACTCCACAAGGCACTCTATGGCCTTAAACAAGCCCCACGTGCGTGGTATGAGCATCTTATGGAGTTGTTACAAGATTGTGGGTTCGAAATCGGGAAAATCGACCCCACTCTTTTTACTAAGAAGGTCAAAGGGGAGTTGTTTGTGTGCCAACTATATGTTGATGATATTATTTTTGGTTCCCCTAACAAAGCTTTCAATGAAGAATTTGCCGCACTCATGACCTCAAAGTTCAAGATGTCTATGATGGGAGAGTTGAAGTTCTTTCTTGGGTTCGAAATCAAGCAAAGAAGAGAAGGAACCTTCTCAACCAAGCCAAATACACTCAAGACATGCTCAAGAGATTCAAGCTAAGTGATGTCAAGCCGGCCTCCACTCCAATGCCCGTCAAATGCCAACTTGACATTGATCCCAATGGTAAAGCGGTGGATCAAAAGGTATATCGCTCCATGATTGGATCCTTGCTTTACCTTTTTGCATCTAGATCGGATATCATGTTGAGTGTGGGAATTTGTGCACGGTTTCAAGCCACACCTAAGGAAAGCCACTTTGTGGCGGTCAAGTGAATCTTTCGATATTTGGCTCATACCCCAAACTTTGGCTTATGGTACCCACGAGGAGCCAACTTTGATCTTTTGGGTTATACAGATTCAGATTGGACGGGAGACAAAGTGGATAGGAAGTCCACCTCCTGAGGGTGCCAATTACTTGGTTACTCTCTAGTGAGTTGGTCTTCTAAGAAGCAAAGTTGTGTATCTCTCTTGTCCACCGAAGCAGAGTATGTGGCTTCCGGTAGTTGTTGTGCTCAACTCCTATGGATGAGGCAAACTTTGAAGGATTGCGGTGTCACGTGTGATGAAGTGCCTCTTTGGTGTGCCAATGAAAGTGCCATCAAGATCTCTCTCAACCCGGTGCAACACTTCAAGACGAAGCATATTGAGATTCGGTATCACTTCATCCGGGATCACATTAGGCGAAGGGAGATCAAGCTCAAGTATGTCAACACTCATGATAACCTTGCAGATATTTTCACGAAGCCCTTGGATGAAGCAAGATTTCACGAGTTAAGGCATGAGCTAAATATCATTGATTCGAGCAATGTGACTTGAACCCTTGCACACCCCACCACACTCAACTTGTTGTCTAGTTTAGGTGTAGGCATGGACATAGGGGGAGTGTTGTTCTCTCAATGAACTCTCCCTCCCCCCATTATGCATAAATTGATCAACTCTTTCACATTGGCCATTTTTGATGGTACTTGTGCTTCAAAGACGAGTTTTGGTCATGGGCCCAAGGATAATTCTTCGCGGTGCCATACCAATCGACTCAAACATAGGTGGCTCCGGCCACCGCCCTCTCCGTGGAGAGGTTGTGTCTCGTTTTTGGTCCTTGTTGTCTCTTGCTTTTCGTTCTTCATGCCGATCTTGTGCTTGTGGTGTCTAGTTTGTTAGCTCGTTGGTGTGTTCGTTCGCTTGAAGGTTCCGTGCAAAGGTGTTTCTTCCTTTTGTTTGAAACTACATTTTCTTGGGTTCATGGTACTACTGTGGCCTGCCACGGTACTACCGCAAGGACACGGTACTACCGCAACCAGCACAACGGCAGTAATTTTTTACTGCCGCTGGTGGAGCAGTACTACCGCCCATGGCGCGGTACTTCCACCCGGGCGGTACTACCGCAAGGACGTGCGGTACTACCGCGGAGTAGCGAGCGCGTGGGGGTTAAGAGTGGGCAGGGGGAGTTCCAACTCCCCCATACCCATTCACTCTTTCTCCCCACACCGCCTCTCTCTCTCATGCCCAAGACCAGCGCCGGAGGTCCTCGCCGGATCTCCGTCTTCGGCCGCTCTCCTCAGATTCCGACAGGTGGGATCGTTCCCCACCACTTCCTCTTGCCATGGACCCAGGTTTCTCCCCAAATCCCTCTCTTTTTGGCTCGTTCTTTTGCTTCTAGGTTTTTGGGGAGATGCATGATGTTCTTGAGATTTTAGGCTAAATCTTTGCAAGAGTAGGATGTAGGAGAGAAGTAATGCGTAGAGATGGTACTTGCTATGTTGCCCTGTGATGGATTTGATCGACCGTAGTACCGCGTTGTTATCACAATTGTGCATAGATCTAGTTGTGGTTTCGGATCTGCAACCGTGTGGTACTATCGCATCTCCGGTGCGGTACTACCGCTTGTCTGGTACTACCGCTCCTCAGGAACGTTACTACCGTGTGAGGCACAACACTAAAATTTTACTGCGGCACCTAGACATGGTACTACCGTGCCTCCCTGGCGCGGTACTACTGTGGCTAGGAGCAGCACTAAAATTTTAGTACCGCACCGCACTGTGATACTATCGTTGTCTCAAATCCCTCATGTGCCAATTATCACGTGCTACGTCTACTTGTTTCACCTGCTTTGTTGTGTTCTTTGCATTGATCATTCTCGCGTATCTTGCGTGTTTGTTTTGTGGTGTGTGTTTTAGGTGGTGACTCAGGTGCTCCTCCATGCCTTCCCAATCCAAGTCGTGACACGGGCTCCAAGCGTCTGCAAAATCAAGATGAAGCTCCAGAGGGCTCCCATGCCCCCAACGCAGGACCAAAGCCACCGCCACCAAGGACAAGGAACCCGCAATGGGCATGGATGAGATGCCACTTGCTGAGTTCATATCTCGAAGGAAGATCAATCCCTATGTGCATCCTCGTGCCAACTTTCGAGGGAATGACCTGTCCTGGACCAAGCAGCAGAATCTCATTTATCTGGATGTGATCAAGGCCAAGCAAAACATCTATGTGGATGTGCACTAGATCGACATGCATCATATGAGGCAAGAGAAGCACCGGGACTACTTTGGTGAGGCTTTGGATCTAGTGGAGCAATTTGGCATTGAGCACATCATCTCTTTTCACAAAGACTTTGATCCTAAGATTGTGGCTCAGTTCTTTGCCTCGGTGCACTTTCATCCTAATGAGGAACGGACTCTGACTTAGATGACCAATGGTCAGCAGGTGACTGCTACGTGGAAGGAGATCATGACTTTGCTTGGTGTTCAGGATGAGGGGCTCGCTACACCCCAAGGTGTTTGTCCTCATATCAATCCCGAGTCAGCCAACAAGAACAAGATTCAGCCCTTCTATGTTGAGAAGAAGCTCGCCAGTGGCGAGTCATCTTGGGTGCTCAACTCCTTCCTTGACATCATGTACCGGATCTTCCACAACACTCTCTTTCCATGCATTGGTGACAAGGACAAGGTGTATGCTTATCTTGTGGACATGCTGCTCCTGTGTGAGGACACGCGCAACTCTCAGACGCTACCACTTGATGTCTCACATATCATGTGGTGTGAGCTTTGGTTTGCGGTATACAACCGCAAGGTCCCCATCTATGGACCTTATCTGTTTCATTTGATCTCGGCAACTTGGGAGAAGCTCTACCCTCAGGATGAGTTTGAGGCCCCTGGTTGGATTCGACATGAGTCCATCAGGCTCCGTGTCAAGACTCAGTGGGCTAACACCACTTCTCGTGCTGAGGCTGCGGCTGCCATGGATGTGGATGCGGATGAGGAGGAGGAGGAGGCAGCGGACGAGGACAGCTCTGAGGGCTACATCCCTCCCACCTCCGAGCCATCTTGGGCTAAGAGGCTGAAGAACAAGATGAAGGCATTGTTCTGTATGCAAGCAAAGGGGCAATATCGGGCTCACGTTGTCTCCAAGGAGAGTCGCCGCCGCGATAAGAAGATTATGCAGCTATTTGGAGAGGATGTTTCTGGCGGTTCTGAGGAGCGCATCACTCCAGAGGCTGAGTGGATGGCAAAACAAAGCTTCCAGTGGACTAATTCTGAGGTGGACATCGAGGAGACCGTTCCCGCTGCCGAGTGTGATGAGGAGAGTGTGAGTGATTACTCTGCTTGAGTCACCACTTGTGTTGTAGGTGTCCTCTCTGCCTTTTTGGCGTCTCGATGCCAAAGGGGGTGAGAGTGTATGGATTTCGAGTCTTGTATCGTGCTTGTGTTTGTTTTGCTCGCAGTTGTTTTGTTGAACCTTGTTTGCTTTGGTTTAGTTTTCTCGTGAGACTTGTTCCATCATATGGTGTAAGACATATGCACTCTTTCGTACCTTATTGAGCTCATGATATATTGTGCTATTTATGCTATGCTCATATTTACTATCTTGTTTAGTGTTAGCCTTATTTTTGCAAGATATGCATTGTCTCTAAAATATAGGGGGAGTGTTGATCCTAGTATACATGCCGTGCAGTTCAAAGCACTTATCTAGACAGCACGCATCTAGGGGGAGCCCATCTATATTTTAGAGATGTGGGGTTTGCTTATGTTCTATATTATGTCCCCTTGTGCAAATCCCATATTGTCATCAATCCACCAAAAAGGGGGAGACTGTAAGGGCATATTTATCCCTAAGATGTTTTGGTGATTGATGACAATGCTTTTGCGGACTAATCGTGTGCCTTGAGTATTTTAGACGTTTCGTCAATTGGCACAAGATGGTTCGTTGCCCCTCTAAGACTATTGAAGACGACGTTTTTCTACGTTTCTTTTTGGTGGATTTGAGTCGTAGGAAAGCCGTACTATTAAGAGGGGGTCCGCGTTGGAAAGGTTCGGGTGGAATCATCAAGTACATGTTTTCTCCCTCTGCACCGCCTTTCCCTTTGCACTTTGGAGCATCCTCCGTTTTCTTCATATATATGCAAAAGAGAAGGATTCCTAGTGTTGTTGTTCTGAGGCATGCGGTAGTACTGCTATTAGGAGTGGTAGTACCGCAGGCCCCCGTGGTAGTACCGCACACCCTTGCGGTAGTACCGTAGGTGCCCACGGTAGTACCGCTCCTAAGGAGCTGTAGTACCATGGCCTCAGAACAGACTCAGCTGCCCGTGCGGCTGTAGGGGCGGATGTAATTTTTTACATCCGTGCCCTACACGGTAGTACCGTCCCATGCGCGCGATAGTACCGTGAGTCCTGGTCTGGCGTAGCAACATGAGCAGAAGTAGGGGCGGATGTAATCTTTTTACATCTGCTCCCTGCGCGGTAGTACCACGTGCCATGCGCGGTAGTACTGTGTCGGGACTTTGCATTGTTTGTTTTTCAGCGGAAGTTGGCATGGATGTATTTTTATTCATCCGCGCACTTCCCAGGCTAGTCCAATCCTGCCTTGCGGTAGTACCGCAAGGGAAAGCGATAGTACCACGTCAGCGGCAGTACCGCCCTCAGCCTTTGCGGTTCATGCCTAGGCTAGCTCCTGCTGTAGCAGCGGTAGTACCGCGGTCCGCCGCCGTAGTACCGTGAGCCCTTGCGGTAGTACCGTTTGTCTTGGGCGGTAGTACTATAGGTCGCGGGCTGGTTAGTGGATAACAGTTGGATTTGTTTCTCCACTATATAAGGGGTGTCTTCTTCCTCTAGTTGACTACCTCTTCTAACCCTAAGCTCCATTGTTGCTCCAAGCTCCATTTTCGCCCCGATCTCTCTCCCTAGCCAATCAAACTTGTTGATTTGCTCGGGATTGGTTGAGAAGGCCCCGATCTACACTTCCGCTAAGAGAAATTTGACTCCCCCACTAATCCCTAGCGGATCTTGTTACTCTTGGGTGTTTGAGCACCCTAGACGGTTGAGGTCACCACGGAGCCATAGTGCAGTGTGGTGAAGCTTCGTGGTGTCGTTGGGAGCCTCCAATTAAGTTATGGAGATTGCCCCAACCTTGTTTGTAAAGGTTCGGTCGCCGCCTTCAAGGGCACCAATAGTGGAATCACGACATCTTGCATTGCGTGAGGGTGTGAGGAGAATACGGTGGCCCTAGTGGCTTCTTCGGTAGCATTATGCCTCCACACCACTCTAACGGAGACGTACTTCCCCTCAAAAGGAAGGAACTTCGGTAACACATCCTCGTCTTCACCGACTCCACTCTTGGTTATCTCGTGCCTTTACTTGTGCAAGCTTATTTGTGTTGTATCCCTTGCTTGCTTGTGTGCTTATTGTTGTTGCATCATATAGGTTGCTCACCTAGTTGCATATCTAGACAACCTACTTTGATGCAAAGTTTAATTTGGTAAAGAAAAGCTAAAGATTGTTAGTTGCCTATTCACCCCCCTCTAGTCAACTATATCGATCCTTTCAACCTATGTTTGAACAGGAAGCCCCCAAATGACCTTGAGAATTTTTTAACGACTTTGATTCGAATACGATCAAAGTCGGACCCAAAAGGGGTTAAGCTAGATTCGAATACGATCAGCCCAAAGTAGTCATTAAAGCAGGGTACCTGTGTTTGAGTTGTGCTTTGCAACAGACTCTCTTTGGTCCCTTTAATTTTTTCCGAGAACTCGAAATTGCGAGAGATTGATTCTTTTAAACCAGGACTTTAAACCGGATATAGAGAGCTTCAAAGCTCTGTAGGAGAGAGATGTCTCTTGAGCCGGATTTTAACCCGGATATTCTTTTGATAACCCGAAACTCTTCCATCGAGCCAGAATTTTTTGTTTGCCAGGCAACTTTTTAAGCCGAAAAGTTTCTGATGGCCTTTAAATCAATGCAGCAGTAGCCTTCGGGACTGGGTTATTTTCCCTCCAATGACCTGTGGTTCTTGATTTTTGCTGAAACTGGCAATATTTGCTTAGTCATGTGATCATAGCCCCCGAGTCTTAAGACGACTCAAAGAGTTGGCTTGAGATTCTTCATATTTTGACCATAGCATAAAGTGTATATCATTGGTGTTGATAGTGCAATGCGAATCCAGAGAAGGTTGAGGTGACTACGATGGGTTATAAATGAACCCGTATGAGCCATGTCAGCAACTCGGCCAATGGTTCCTTAAAACTTGTTGTTTGAAGTTAACTAAACTGTAGTGGCGACGACTTGTGCGCCTGCCCATTGAGCCATCCAGTGCAGACGGCGGATGATAATATATAATAATTTGCCTCCAAATTGTTAGAAGAAAGTCGGGCTACCCAAGCAGTGACTTGCTCATACTCAATAAATATCTCATGCGGATAGGCGCGGCCCGGTGTATTGATGTAGACCAGGCTGCGAGAGACGGGCGGTAAAGACGACCGTAGCATCGGAGGAGGTATAGACAGATGAGTCGGTCCCGGTGTTGTAAGACGGCGCGGACGGGCGAGTCAATCGTAGGCGCGGTAAGCAGCGCGGACGGGCGAGTCAACCACGTTGTGTTGATGTAGTGAACAATTGTCCTGCATCAAAAACATTGCAAACCAGAGTAATTGTTCTTTGACAAAAAATAATGTATGCTAATAAACTTAAACGGATAGGTGTCACCATATTGTTCGGATGATGGATGATCCGTTCAACGCAACAAAGGCGTCTTAGACAGACCGACGACTCAATATAGCCCGGGTGGCTCAACACGGCAGAGGCGGCTCAACGCGGCCCCGGCGGCTCAACACAGCAGCGAAACAGACACATCACAATGATGGCGAGTCAGACAATTGCCGGTGACTCAGCGCGTTGGAGGCGATGCAGCGCGTGTTAAAAGTTTCTATAAACCGTCTCAACCACGGTAGAGGCGGGTCAGCGTGGTGGCAATGCAGATGGCCGGTGAAGGCGGCTTAGCATAGGACCACAACTCAGGCGGAGACGGCACGTAAGACCCGAACGGTGGCTCCATGGTAAGGCCATGATTTGTTTTACACGACAATCT
Source organism: Triticum aestivum (assembly GCF_018294505.1). Taxonomy (NCBI): domain Eukaryota; kingdom Viridiplantae; phylum Streptophyta; class Magnoliopsida; order Poales; family Poaceae; genus Triticum; species Triticum aestivum. The sequence continues at coordinate 194,398,680 of NC_057810.1, read as the reverse complement.
GCAAGTACTACTACTCCAGGGAGGCACCTTTCTGATGGATCTGACATTGACCCGGAGTACTAGTATTGTTTGACTGGTCAATCAATTGGCTGGCATAAGTACAGACCAAGCTCAACTCATATTCTGATTAGCCTACACATCACGTCACTGATTAGGAAAATGAGATCAATTGATCCTTGGGCTGATTCAGGCGTCTCAACATGGTGGTTCAGCATCTCAGATTGCCCCATGGGCTGGAGTGATAACCCACAAGTGTAGGGGATCGCAACAGCTTTCGAGGGTGAAGTACAACCCAAATTTATTGATTCGACACAAGGGGAGCCAAAGAATATTCTTGAGTATTAGCAGTTGAGTTGTCAATTCAACCACACCTGGATAACTCAGTATCTGCAGCAAAGTGTTTAGTAGCAAAAGTGGTATGACAATAAAGGTAACAGTAGCAATAGTAAAGATACTGTTTTTGGGTTTTTGTAGTAGTTGTAACAGTAGCAACGGAAAAGTAAATAAGCGAAGAACAATATATGAAAAGCTCGTAGGCAATGGATTAGTGATGGATAATTATGCCGGATGCGATTCCTCATGCAATAGTTATAACATAGGGTGATATAGAACTAGCTCCAATTCATCAATGTAATGTAGGCATGTATTCCGTAAATAGTCATACATGCTTATGGAAAAGAACTTGCATGACATCTTTTGTCCCACCCTCCCGTTGCAGCGGGGTCCTTACGGAAACTAAGGGATATTAAGGCCTCCTTTTAATAGAGAACCGGAACAAACATTAGCACATAGTGAATACATGAACTCCTCAAACTACGGTCATCACCGAGAAGTATCCCGATTATTGTCACTTCGGGGTTGTCGGATCATAACACATAATAGGTGACTATTGACTTGCAAGATAGGATCAAGAACACACATATATTCATGAAAACATAATAGGTTCAGATCTGAAATCATGGCACTCGGGCCCTAGTGACAAGCATTAAGCATAGCAAAGTCATAGCAACATCAATCTCAGAACATAGTGGATACTAGGGATCAAACCCTAACAAAACTAACTTGATTACATGATAAATCTCATCCAACCCATCACCGTCCAGCAAGCCTACGATGGAATTACTCACGCACGGCGGTGAGCATCATGAAATTTGTGATGGAGGATGGTTGATGATGATGACGACGATGAATCCCCCTCCCCGGAGCCCCGAACGGACTCCAGATCAGCCCTCCCGAGAGAGATTAGGGCTTGGCGGCGGCTCTGTGTCGCAAAACGCGATGAAACTTTCTCTCTGATTTTTTTCTCCCCAAGACGGAATATATGGAGTTGGAGTTGATGTCGGTGGAGGTCCAGGGGGCCCACGAGATAGGAGGCCGCGCCCTAGGGGGCGCGCCCCCCTGTCTCATGGACAGGCTGTGGGCCCCCTGGCATTAATTTCTTTCGCCAATTTTTTTATTAATTCCAAAAAGTGCCTCCGTGGATTTCCAGGACATTCCGAGAACTTTTCTTTTCTACACATAAAACAACATCATGCCAGTTCTGCTGAAAACAACGTCAGTCCGGGTTAGTTTCATTCAAATCATGCAAGTTAGAGTCCAAAACAAGGGGAAAAGTGTTTGGAAAAGTAGATACGTTGGAGACGTATCAACTCCCCAAGCTTAAACCTTTGCTTGTCCTCAAGCAATTCAGTTGATAAACTGAAAGTGATAAAGAAAAACTTTTACAAACTCTGTTTGCTCTTGTTGTTGTAAACATGAAAAGCCAGCATTCAAGTTTCAGCAAATATTATGAACTAACCATACTCACAATAATACTTAGCTCTCACAATCACTCATATCAATAGCATAATCAGCTAGCGAGCCATAATAATAAAACTCAGATGACAACACTTTCTCAAAATAATTATAACATGATATAACAAAATGGTATCTCGCTAGCCCTTTCTGAGACCACAAAACATAAATGCAGAGCACCTTTAAAGATCAAGGACTGACTAAACATTGTAATTCATGGTAAAATAGATCCAGTCAAGTCATACCCAATATAAACCAATAATAATACATGCGAATGACAGTGTGCTCTCCAGTGGGTGCTTTTAATAAGAGGGATGATGACTCAACATAAAAGTAAATAGATAGGCCCTTCGTAGAGGGAAGCGGGGATTTGTAGAGGTGCCAGAGCTCGATTTTAAAATAGAGATTGAATAACATTTTGAGCGGTATACTTTTTATGTCAACGCAACACCTATGAGATGGTTGTATCTTCCATACTACATGCATTATAGGCAGTTCCCAAACATAATGGTAAAGATTTATACTCCCCCAACCACCAACAAGCATCAATCCATGGCTTGCTCGAAACAACGAGTGCCTCCAACATACAACAGCCCTCGGGGAGTTTTGTTTAATTATTTTGATTTGCTTTGATCTTTTTGGATCATGGGACTTGGCATCCCGGTTACCGGCCATTTCTCGTGAATGAGGAGCGGAGTCCACTCCTCTGAGAATAACCCACCAAGCATGGAACATATAGGCAGCCCTAGTTATAACATGAGCTGCTCGAGCATACAAAACAGAATTTCATTTGAAGGTTTGGAGTTTGGCACATACAAATTTACTTGGAACGGCAGGTAGATACCGCATATAGGTAGGTATAGTGGACTCATATGGAACAACTTTGGGGTTTAAGGAGTTTGGATGCACAAGCAGTATTCCCGCTTAGTACAGGTGAAGGCTAGCAAAAGACTGGGAAGCGACCAACTGAGAGAGCGACAACAGTCGTAAATATGCATTAAATTAATTCACACCGAATACAAGCATGAGTAGGATATAATCCACCATGAACATAAATATCGTGAAGGCTATGTTGATTTTATTCAACTACATGCGTGAACATGTGCCAAGTCGAGTCACTTAATACATTCAAAGGAGGATACCATCCCATCATACCACATCATAATCATTCTAATAGCATGTTGGCACGCAAGGTAAACCATTATAACTCATAGCTAATCAAGCATGGCACAAGTAAGTATAATCTCTAAATGTCATTGCAAATATCTTTACTTCATAATAACTGACTCAGGAACGATGAACTCATCATATTTACAAAAACAAGAGAGGTCGAGTTCATACCAGCTTTTCTCATCCCAATAAGTCCATCATATATCGCCATTATTGCCTTTCACTCGCATGACCGAACGATGTGTATAATAATAAGAGTGCACGTGTATTGGACTAAGCTGGAATCTGCAAGCATTCAACTCAAGAGAGAAGACAAGTAATATGGGCTCTAAATTAAATAGACAATCACGCATATAAGAGCCACTAAGCATTTTCAATATTGTCTTCTCGACCCCCAAAGGAAAGAAAAGAAAATATAACTATTTACACGGGAAAGCTCCCAACAAGTAAAAAGAAGAACTAGAAATCTTTTTGGGTTTTCATTTTAATTCTACTACAAGCAAGGAAATTAAACTAACTAATTTTTTTGGTTTTTTCTCAAGGTTTATCAAACACACAAGAAGAAAACTAGAAAAAGAAATTTAAACTAGCATGGAAAACACAATGAAAGAGTATGAGCACCGACGACTAGTGTGTGAACATGAATATAAAGTCGGTGAGAAATACGTACTCCCCCAAGCTTATGCTTTTGGCCTAAGTTGGTCTAATACCAAGGACCGCCGCTACTCTCTCCGGTGTAATGAGAGGTATAATCAGGATACCACTGGCTGGTCATCTCCGGATCCCACTGGACAGATGATGCACGATAAGGGTCCAGCTCAGGTTCCGATTCAGGTTCAGGTTCTCGAGTAAAAGCTTGAGCTCGATGGTTGTTCACCGCTTCCGGTGTGACAAGAAAATTTTCTGCAAGCAAATCAAACAACAGAGGCGCAGGCAAAATAATAATCTCAAAGTGTTTCTTATTGAATCTAAGTTTATACAAAAGCATTTTTTCCTTGTTGTCGACAATAAACTTGTGTGCTACCATGCTCTTGTAATCTAAAATGTGAGGAGGAAATTTCGTCTCCTCTTCCTCATGGTGCCTAATGGGTATCTGAAAATGTCTAGCAAGACGTGGAGCAAAGATACCTCCAAATATGGGGCCTTTTGTACGATTAAGGGCTAGTCGTTTAGCAATGATGGCACCCATATTAAAACTATTGTATCCAAGCAAAGCATGTTGAAGAATGATAATATCAGGAACACTCAAGTTTCCACTATTCCCACGACCAATCAAGCATCTACTAGCAAATATGGCAAAGTAGCGTAAAATAGGAAAGTGTATGCTAGAGATTTTTTTCTTTGGAACCCTTCTTTGGCTCCTCTACAGCAATAGTATTAAAAAAGCCAGCCACATCTTCACGATGGGGTTCCTCTAATTCTCCCTCATAAGGTATCCTACATACCGCGCAAAAATGACGTAAAGACATTTCTTTGAACTCATCATATAAGTGAAATGATACTGCAGGCGGTGACTTCTGAGGATAAAAATAAAGGTTTTGCACCAAAGTATTGGTGATTAAGAGATACTGATCGATTCGGTCGTTGATGAAACCGGTGAGGCCTGCAGTCTCGATTAAAGCATGAAAGTCTTCATGAATTCCGGCTTCTTTCAAGAAATCCTCGCATGGCCATTCACATGACCGTACTTCCGCTAAGCGAGGAAGATTATACTTGGCGTTTTCCTTCTCTTTGGCTTGTTTTTCCTTAGAGCTTTGGCTAGAAGAGCCTTTAAAGAGCCTCCTTAACATTTTCTGAAAATTTCTAAAATTTTTACTAACTTCAAAATAAAAGTGCATAAAACTAAACAAGAATGATAGCAACTACTCCTACAAGTGCCTAGAGCCCATATCATGCATTGGAATTGCTTGGGACCTCAAAATTTTAACATGCAAGCTCAACAACATGGTCACCTAAGCAGCAAAAATTTGCAATGAGTAAAGCACTAGATCAAAAACTAATTGGACCAATGGAGGAGTCACATACCAAGCAACAATCTCCCAAAGCAGTTTTATGAATGAAGCTTTGAGCAAGGAGATCAAAAATCGCAGCAAAACGAGCTAGAACTCGTGCTTGAGCTGGATGGGGATTTTTTTGGGTAGAAGGTGGAGTGTGTGGGTGCTGGCATAAGTGGAGGGGAGTCACCAGGGGCCCACGAGACAGGGGGCGCACCCTACAGGGGGGGCGCCCTCCTCTCTCGTGGCCTGGTGCTTGCCCCTCCTGCAGTGTTTTCAGTGCCTAAAATCCTCAAATATTCCAGAAAAAATCATACTAAATTTGCAGGGCATTTGGAGCACTTTTATTTTCTGACTATTTTTAATGCACGGATAATTCAGGAAAGAGATGGATAATATTATTTTTGCTTTATTTATTCTAAATAACAGAAAGTAAAAAGAGGGTACAGAAGGTTGTGCCTTCTAGTTTCATCCATCTCGTGATCATCAAAATGAACCCGCTAACAAGGTTGATCAAGTCTTGTTAACAAACTCATTCCAAATAACACGGAACTGGAGAAATTTCGAATAACACTAAGTTACCTCAACGGGGATATGAAAATCCCCACAATAAGAATATCATACTTTTTCTTGACAGTAGGGAGAGGAAATTCAAAACCTCCAAAAATGATAGTTGGAACTTTTTCAATAGAAATGATGCTATGAACTTGAGATTGTTTCCTCGGAAAGTGTACCGTATGCTCATTGCCATTTACATGAAAAGTGACATTGCCTTTGTTGCAATCAATAACAGCCCCTGCAGTATTAAGAAAAGGTCTACCAAGGATAATAGACATACTATCGCCCTCGAGAATATCAAGAATAACAAAGTCCGTTAAGATAGTGACATTTGCAACCACAACAGGCACATCCTCACAAATACCGACAGGTATAGCAGTTGATTTATCAGCCATTTGCAAAGATATTTCAGTAGGTGTCAACTTATTCAATTCAAGTCTACGATATAAAGAGAGAGGCATAACACTAACACCGGCTCCAAGATCACATAAAGCAGTTATGACATAATTTCTTTTAATGAAGCATGGTAAAGTTGGAACACCCGGATCTCCAAGTTTCTTTGGTATTCCACCCTTAAAAGTGTAATTAGCAAGCATGGTGGAAACTTCAGCTTCCGGTATCTTTCTTTTATTTGTAATGATATCCTTCATATACTTAGCATAAGGATTTACTTTAAGCATATCAGTTAAGCGCATACGTAAGAAAATAGGTCTAATCATTTCAGCAAAGCTCTCAAAATCCTCATCATCCTTTGACTTGGATGGTTTAGGAGGAAAGGCCATGGGTTTCTGAACCCATGGTTCTCTTTCTTTCCCGTGCTTCCTAGCAACAAAATCTCTCTTATCATAACGTTGATTCTTTTGATTGTGGGTTATCAAGATCAACAGCATGTTCAATCTCTACATCACTGTTTTTGCTAGGTTGAGCACCAACATGAACATTATCATTAACATTATCACTAGGTTCATGTTCATCACCTGATTGTGTTTCAGCATCAGAAATAGAAATATCATTGGGATTCTCAGGTGTGTCTACAGTAGGTTCACTAGAAGCATGCAATGTTCTATCGTTTTTCTTCTTCTTCTTTTTAGAAGAACTAGGTGCCTCTAAATGATTTCTCTGAGAATCTTGCTCAATTCTCTTAGGGTGGCCTTCAGGATACAAAGGTTCCTGGGTCATTCTACCAGTTCTAGTAGCCACTCTAACGGCAAAGTCATTTTTATTATTCAATTCATCAAGCAAATCATTTGAGCTTTGAGTACTTGCTCAGCTTGAGTAGCAACCATAGAAGCATATTTGCTAACGCGGTGAAGTTCATCTTTAACTCTAGCCAGATTATCACCTACGCGTCCTATCTCGAAAGCATTATTCTTTAACTCTCTACCAACATAAGCATTAAAACTTTCTTGTCTAGCCATAAAGTCATCAAATTCATCTAAGCATGGGCTATGAAATTTAGTAGAGGGTATTTCAACTTTATCATATCTATAGAGAGAATTTACCTTTACTACCTGTGTCGGGTTATCAAGACAATGTGGTTCTTCAGGCGGTAAATTAAGACCATGTATTTCTTCAATAGGTGGTAAATTCTTAACATCTTCAGCTTTAATACCTTTTTCTTTCATTGATTTCTTTGCCTCTTGCATATCTTCAGGACTGAGAAATAAAACACCTCTCTTCTTCGGAGTGGGTTTAGGAATAGGCTCAGGAGTTGGCTCAATTGGTTCAGGAATTACTTCAGGAACTGGCTCAGGAAGAGTCCAATTATTTTCATTAGTCAACATATTATTCAATAATATTTCAGCTTCGTCGACTGTTCTTTCCCTGAAAACACAACCAGCACAACTATCCAAGTGGTCCTTGGAAGCATCGGTTAGTCCATTATAAAAGATATCAAGTATTTCATTTTTCTTAAGAGGATGATCAGGCAAAGCATTAAGTAACCGGAGAAGCCTCCCCCAAGCTTGTGGGAGACTCTCTTCTTTGATTTGCACAAAATTATATATTTCCCGCAAGGCAGCTTGTTTCTTATGAGCAGGGAAATATTTAGCAGAGAAGTAATAAATCATATCCTGGGGACTACGCACACAACCAGGAGCAAGAGAATTATACCAAGTCTTAGCATCACCCTTTAATGAGAACGGAAATATCTTAAGGATATATAAATAGCGAGACTTCTCATCATGAGTAAATAGGGTGGCTATATCATTCAACTTGGTAAGATGTGCCACAACAGTTTCAGATTCAAGGCCATAAAAAGGATCAGATTCAACTAAAGTAATAATATCAGGATCAACAGAGAATTCATAATCCTTATCAGTAACACAGATAGGTGAAGTAGCAAAAGCAGGATCGGGTTTCATTCTAGCATTAAGAGACTGCTGCTTCCATTTAGCTAATAATTTCTTAAGATCATTTCTATCATTGCAAGCAAGAATTTCCATAGCAGCTGCTTCATTCATAACATAACCCTTAGGAACAACAGGTAATACATAATCATTGGGGAAACGTTCATCATCACTATCATCAATAATAGGTTCTTCAATATTTTCATTCCCCCTAACTCTAGCAAGTTGTTCATCTAGAAATTCACCTAATGGCAAAGTAGTATCACGCACAGAAGTAGTTTCATCATGCATAGCAGAAGTGGCATCATCAATAACATGCGACATATCAGAATTCATAGCAGTAGCAGGTTTAGGTGTCGCAAGCCTACTAATAACGGAAGGAGAATCTAGTGAAGAGCTAGATGGCAGTTCCTTACCTCCCCTCGTAGTTGAGGGGAAAATCTTGGCCTTAGCGTCCTTCAAGTTCTTCATAGTGATCAACAGATATAAATCCCAAGTGACTCAGAGAATAGAGCTATGCTCCCCGGCAACGGCGCCAGAAATTAGTCTTGATAACCCACAAGTGTAGGGGATCGCAACAGCTTTCGAGGGTGAAGTACAACCCAAATTTATTGATTCGACACAAGGGGAGCCAAAGAATATTCTTGAGTATTAGCAGTTGATTTTCAATTCAACCACACCTGGATAACTTAGTATCTGCAGCAAAGTGTTTAGTAGCAAAAGTGGTATGATAATAAAGGTAACAGTAGCAACAGTAAAGATAAATGTTTTTGGGTTTTTGTAGTAGTTGTAACAGTAGCAACGAAAAAGTAAATAAGCGAAGAACAATATATGAAAAGCTCGTAGGCAATGGATCAGTGATGGATAATTATGCCGGATGCGATTCCTCATGCAATAGTTATAACATAGGGTGATATAGAACTAGCTCCAATTCATCAATGTAATGTAGGCATGTATTCCGTAAATAGTCATACGTGCTTATGGAAAAGAACTTGCATGACATCTTTTGTCCTACCCTCCCGTTGCAGCGGGGTCCTACGGAAACTAAGGGATATTAAGGCCTCCTTTTAATAGAGAACCGGACCAAAGCATTAACACATAGTGAATACATGAACTCCTCAAACTACGGTCATCACCGAGAAGTATCCCGATTATTGTCACTTCGGGGTTGTCGGATCATAACACATAATAGGTGACTATAGACTTGCAAGATAGGATCAAGAACACACATATATTCATGAAAACATAATAGGTTCAGATCTGAAATCATGGCACTCGGGCCCTAGTGACAAGCATTAAGCATAGCAAAGTCATAGCAACATCAATCTCAGAACATAGTGGATACTAGGGATCAAATCCTAACAAAACTAACTTGATTACATGGTAAATCTCATCCAACCCATCACCGTCCAGCAAGCCTACGATGGAATTACTCACGCACAGCGGTGAGCATCATGAAATTGGTGATGGAGGATGGTTGATGATGACGACGGCGACGAATCCCCCTCTCCGGAGCCCCGAACGGACTCCAGATCAGCCCTCCCGGGAGAGATTAGGGCTTGGCAGCGGCTCCGTGTCGTAAAACGCGATGAAACTTTCTCTCTGATTTTTTTCTCCCCGAGACGGAATATATGGAGTTGGAGTTGAGGTCAGTGGAGATCCAGGGGGCCCACGAGATAGGAGGCCGTGCCCCCTATCTCGTGGACAGGCTGTGGGCCCCCTAGCATTAATTCTTTCGCCAAAAATTCTTATTAATTCCAAAAAGTGCCTCCGTGGATTTCCAGGACATTCCGAGAACTTTTGTTTTCTACACATAAAACAACATCATGGCAGTTCTGCTGAAAACAGCGTCAGTCCGGGTTAGTTTCATTCAAATCATGCAAGTTAGAGTCCAAAACAAGGGCAAAAGTGTTTGGAAAAGTAGATACGTTGGAGATGTATCATGGAGCTACCTCGCAAACTAAACATGTTGTTATTTTTGCTGCAATCCGGGCATTTGAAAACCGATCAGCACAAGCAGAGATGAATCATGGCAGCAGGCTTGGCGGCTCGCAGCGGGTCTAGCGCAGTAAGCAGAAAGCCAGAGCCAGCGGGCGGGCGGGTCGCGCAATGTCGGTGAAGCTAAAAATGTGAACCGGCAGAGGGCGGGTCAAGACAGCATGCAGGTAGAGGCAAGCGGCGTCTTGAGACAGGCAGACCGCACTGCTCAGCAGCACCGGCGGTTCTGACACCGAGTCAACGGCGACTTCAAGTGAGCAAGGGCAAGGGGCGCCTGGCCAGGGCGGCTCACGGAGGCGCGAGTGTTCAACGAGGGCAGCCTGCGGCAGAAGCGGCGCAAGGCACTAACCTGACAAAGGTGTGCGGGGGCGGCTCGTGAGCAGAGGCATCAGGTGGCTTTGAGGCAAAAGTGCGATGGCAACGGCGACTCGGCAGCGTGGCAGAGGTGACAGTCGGGGTAGCTCGCAGCGGAGATAGGTGACGACAGCATCTGACGACGACGGCTCCGTAGAAAGTTCTCTGAATCCAAATCAATGCTGGGGGTTGCCTTTTATATCTAATCCTTCCTTGGAGTCCGTGTGTGTAGTAGTTGTACTAGTTGAGGGATCTTTCACGTGGAATAACTTGGGAATCCATCAGGCTTTGGGTTTTGGGTCAATCAGCAGAGACTTGATTCATGTAGATTGATCTGGTGAACTCACGTGGCCGCAAGCAGCTGTCCTAATCGCCATTTGTTCTGGTAGATGACACATATGACGCCTGTCGGCTCTCTTTGATCTCGACGGAACCTGCTAGCTTTAACAGTCGGCGGTTTATCTTGGCGAGACCGATTTCCTGCCTGTCTCGGCGGCTTGGGGGCGTGGCGCTACACAGACGCAACCCTAAAGTTTCATGCCCAATTTTCCATACACCGCCGCTGAAAACTCCTTCAATATTGACTGATGATCTTCACAGTTAACGTGAATTCTTCCACGCCGGCTCTTGCTGATCCAGCGGGTCGTAGCTTCTCGGTCCCCGAAAGAGATCCCTTCAAGAACTCAACACCACCGTGCGCCTGGCCCCACAGTGGGCGCCAACTGTCGTGGATTTGTCACGGCAGATGTCCTAGTGTGAGGACTTAGTCGTGATGCCAACGCATCTATGCGGTAGCTTGAAAGGGTTGGTCAGAATCGAGAGACACGCGGTGGATCAATACACAAGACAAGGATTTAGATAGCTTCGGACCCCGGGAAACATCATCCGGTAATAGCCCTACATGCTGTTTGTGGCTAGGTCTCATTATGCTCATGAGGGAGTCACTGTAAACCGGCTCTCCTAGTTGTGTCTAGCCTTAGAGATTATTTTCTTACTTGTCCCTCTTGGGGTGCCCTACCCCTCCTTATATAAGTTGGAGGGGCGGGTTACATGACTAGTCCTAGTAGGATTAGGATTACTCTATTACAAGTGGAGTCCTAGTCTTGCTTCATTTGTAAGGGAATATTCCTTATGTTTTCCTCTTAAGCTGGCCCACCATGACACGAGCCGGCCTTCTGGGCCTTGGGCCTAGTCTTCTATCTGACCCGCTGTCAGACCAGTGAACCGCCAGAGTCGTGAATCGCCAATCCTTCAGCGGGTTACCAATGAAACGTCAAGTCCGGCCGGGTCATACTTCCGGCCGGGTCATACCGCGGGGTATATCCCCGACAGGACCAATAAATCAGGACGGAGGTAGTACGCCAATCACACACGGTTCCCAAAATTGGAACCGTGTGCAATGACTTTCAATTTGCCTGTTGCTTCAATCACACACCGTTCCCAAAATTGGAAGCATGTGCAATGGCTTTCGTTTTGCTTCTTGTGTCAATCACACATGGTTGGCTCTAGCAAACCGTTGCCTCTGAAATTCTTTGTGGGACAGAAAACCCTCACCACCCAATTCAAAAAAGAAAAAAGAAAAACCCTCGCCATCCCCACGTCACAAAAACCCTCACCCCCGCCCGCCATCCCATGCCTCCGGTCCCCATTCACACCTGCACAAGCTCCTCCGCGTCTATGCATGGCACCGACTATCGCGGCGGTAAACACTTAGCTTGATGCCTACCGCTACCGCTAGGCTGCCGGCAAACCCCACTGTATTTTGCCACTTCCGCTTGCCGCCGCCTATCGCCATCGACTTTCTCGATGCTGCTCACGGTCGACCCAGCTCCGCTCGGTTGGGGAATCTGCCGTACTGAGGTTTTTTTCTCATGAACGACAAGGTAACTAATTTAATGAGATATTATCTCATCTCTCATCCCAGTTCATCTGCCTCCTTTAATCACCCGGCGGAAATCACCGTGAATTCATTTTTATTTGTGCTGACTTGAGGGTTTTCTTTCATTCATAGAGTGTACAGTGCACTGACACATCATGACCTTGCGACCTCTACCAGAGATTCCATCTCACCGTACCAGATGACTTGAGCATGTGTGCGGTATGTTCAATCTCACCCTAAATTGGTTCGCATGGCCTACTTTCCTGAAGATATTCTAAATATTGCTACATTTGGATAAAAGGTGCCATATGCACCATATACGTCAAAGGTGATTTCCCCCCTCTTCTTTCTATATTAGGCAAATTAATGATGTATTGTTCTTTTGATTACTCTCATATTTCCATGACATCATGTTTACCCTATCTGTTTAATTATAAATTTTTGTCCTTAGATTTCAACTATTGTACAGTTCTTTTAGTTTGGGCCCACATTTGCATGTTACCATATTTTCTTTAACAATCCTACCATTTTCTGCAGCGCATCCCTTGCTATGCAACAGATTATGTAGTGCACAATTTTTCCCTTTACATAGATCAAGGCTGCACGGATGTCATACTGCACACAAACCATGGATTTACAATCGTTGCTACTGTATTACTTGATGAACGTGGTGACTCCAACTTTGGCGCTGGCTTTTGGAAAGAAATCTCTAATTTTGATGTACTGAAAGCTGGCATTAAAATTGGACTGCAGATAAAAGGGCCTCGTCATGAGATATATGCTAATTTCCCCGACAAAATCATCCGTCTTGAGTTTGTTTGAAGTAAGTTATCTTTTCAACTATCTACATGTTGACTTACCCAGCAATGTTAAATGAATTGTGTAGTATTTAAGCAACCATTTGTTATTCCCTTTTCTTACTATATTCCTACCTAATAACTTCTAGTTACCAATACACTTTTCTATTGCCCTGTTTTAACTAAATATTCCCTGTACTCTCATTTCTATCAGAAAGCGCCGCTGTTAAGGAGACTCCAGAGGTGGAGAACAGGCCTACCAACAAGCGGAGGCGGGGAAAGCTAGAACCGCAAGTGACTCTAGCAGGCATAGACTTCACCAGCAGCCTCCCCGATGATATGTTGGCAGTCATCATCTCCCTCCTCCCAATCAAATGTGGGGCGCAAACAACCATCCTTTCCCGGTGGTGGTGCCCCCTATGGAACCTCACCCCTCCCGACCTTATCGACACCCACGAGCTCTGCCATGGCTATTGCAAAGCTTGGATGCGTTATCCAAGATCCTCGGCAGTCACCCTGGCCCAACCAGAGGCCTTAGAATGGGCAAGTTCCGTTCCAACGGAAGGGACCGAGCCAAGCTTGATGACTAGTTTGGATCCCCCACCCTAGATTAGCTTGAGGAGCTCACTTTTGATGATGGGCATATGCGCTCACTGCCAACGTCCGCGCTCCGCCTCGCGCCCACGCTGTGCGTCTCCAAGTTCAGGAACTGTCGCCCCCTCCCCCCCTTAATGACGCGCTTGCTTTTATTCTACCATGACTGAAGCACCTCAAGCTCATCACCGTCTGCCTCTCAAACGGTGATATGGAGTGCCTACTTTGTGGTTGTACTACACTCGAGTACCTTCGTCTTCAGGTGATCAATGGGTTGAGTACATTCCACATCACATCCATGACTCTCCGGACTATTTATGTGTGTTGCTGGTTCGGCAGGAAGACATCACAAGATGTGTACCACAGTATGGTCACTGAGGACACACCTGCACTTGAGAGATCACTTGTACTTGATCAAGTAGGTCCAACAAGAATCAATGTCATTTCTGCGCCGAAATTGACAGTGTTGGGCTACTCATCTGACCAATACTCCGAACTTGTTATTGGATCCACACCCGTTCAGGTACAACAGCCGCCTTCTACTTCTCCTTATACAAATTAACATTATTTCTAATTTTGAAGATGTTTGTTCGTCTCTCATTCAGAAAATGATTCCGACAAGCCTGACCATGAAACTGCGCACAGTGAAGGTCTTGGCACTAGAATCTATCGGCCCCAACCTGGAGCAAGTTGTCACTTTCCTGAGATGCTTTCCATGCCTGGAGAAGCTATATATCGAGGTGATGTTCCTTTCCTGTTAAATGTTAACCATATGGGAGTTCAATTTATGACACCTTTTTCCAAGTTTACAATGACAATGTACTAGGATTTCTGAAGGATTCTTTTGGAGGATTTCAGTACATACATGTCTCCTTTTCCAAGTTTACAATGAAAATGCTTGATCCATATGGTTACAATCCATATGCATTTCTCCTTTGGATTCATCTGTACTAGTTTTCTTAGGGAACTTTTCATCCACTCCAACATCTTGTGAAGATGGAAGATGGCATGTTAATGCCCATGTTAATCATGTCAGATCGAAGATGGCATGTTAGTGCATTTTACAAATCCTGCAATCCAAATAGGCTTGTAGTAGTGTTCAAAACTGCATCTAGGCACTAACACATTTTCTTCTTTTGCGGATAAGATTATGTCGGATTTCGGGTTCCGGCAGACCCTTAAGGTTCGAACTCTAGGGTGCACGCGGAGATCACTCCCACTACCAACTCACGTCTCGTCGCCTCGCAAAGGATCTAAACTACACGAAGAACAACACAAGGGACACGAGGTTTATACTAGTTCGGGCCACCATTGTGGTGTAATACCCTACTCTAGTTTGTGGTGTGGTGGATTGCCTTAGGGGCTGATGATGAACAATACAAAGGAAGAACTGCCTCGCGGGGGGAGGAGTTCTTGTGGAGGTGATGCCTCTTGGGAAGGATTGAATTCGGATCCCTTTCTACTGTGGTGGCTAACCCTATTTATAGAGCGAGGCCCTGGTCCTCTTCCCAAATATTGAGCGGGAAGGGCGCCAATAATTGGCCATTTTGAAGGAGAACATCTAGTACACTTATCCTGACTAAAGTTGGTCCTCGCCTGCCAAAGGCTCTGATGATGACGCCGGCTTGGGCTCCACGATGACCTCCATCCTGCCGTTCTGCTGGTCATGGTCTTGTTGCACCGAAATGGTTGCCTTTGCTTGATACCCTTGCCTGCGCTTGCCCCCTTTGCACCAAAGAGGAAACAAGGACTCTGCGCAGGCCGGCGCCCGCCTGGCTTCGGTCGTCATGGCTTGCATCATGGGCACCTCGTGAGGAACCCCGCCTTGATCTCTCCGCCTCCTCGCGAGCCAGTCTGACGAGGCTGTGCCCGAGGAAGCTTCCTGTCGTCCACCCCGCGAGGCTTGGCCCCTCGCGAGGGTCTTGAGCATGTGTCGATGAAGATGGGCCGTACTGGGCCACTCCTTGAGCCACGCCGCAGGCCGCAGGTAGGCAAGTCTGGGTACCCCCATTCCCAGAACGCCGACAGTAGCCCCCGGGCCCATGGCGCGCCTGGACTTGTCTTAGCATAGAAGCGAAGGGGCAAGTGCGAAGCACCACGGGCCCCAACAGCCTGCGGCCTTGGGTGTCGCGTGGCGGTTGATTGGACGTGGGCGTCCCTGTTTCCCCACGCCCCTTATTTGTGCCCGGCTAGGCGGACCCGTGGTTGCACAAAGTCGTCCCTCTTTTTGCCGTTCGCGCGTCTCCTGCTCTTCCTCCCCTTGAGCTCCAACCTCTGCTTCCAATCCAATCTCAACCTCTCCCTTTGCCTGTCGCCATGGCGCCAATGAAGAAGGGGTAGGGGAAGAAGCCCGCGCCTTCGCCCTGCTCGCCGCCGTCGGCGGCTCCTGCCGTCGACCAGTCGATGATACTCAATCTCAAAGCTCTGGACAAGGTCAGCTCCGCCCTTGCCACCATCTTTAATGAGTGCGGGAGGATGACGGTCTGGCCCATGTCGCACTTCTCCATTGACAGAGTAGTCACCGAGGTCCGGTTCTTCGCCGATGCCCTGTGGGCGGGACTGGTTCCCCCCTTTTCCGATTTCTTCAATGTTGTACTTTCCCACTATCAGATCCACATGATGCACTTGGGTCCCAAATCCATTACTCTCCTTGCCGTTTTCGCCTTTATTTGCGAGGCGATGGTGGGCATTCCTCCTTCAGTTGCCCTGTTGCGCCATTTCTTCTCTTTGCGCCTTAGCGACCCCACTCAATGCTCGGGGTGCGTGAGCTTCCTTGCCGCGCCAGAGGTGGCTGCCTTGGGGATTGATTTTAGCCTTCCTCCTCTTGCTGCTGGGTTCCGAGAGCGGTGGTTGTACGTGGATGTTGGAGTGCCCAGCCCCCTGCTCTCAGAGCCCACCTTGCCCGCTATCCCCAACTCGGGCTGGGGCCATGAGATGCTCACGAGCCCCCGGCTCGCCTTCGTCTGGCGTCGCTTAGATAACTTGAGGGCGCTCGACGTGACGGCTCCCAAGGTGGTGAAGGAGTTTCTTCAAAGCCGCATCGCCCCTCTCCAGCGTTACTACCGCCTGATGTGGGCCTTTGGGGGGGCATGACGACCGTATGAGGCTCCAGAGGGAAGATCTGGCGCCCGAGGTGCTGAGGAAGGTTCTTATGATTCTGACCGGCGATCCTTCCCCAGGCAGCCTTCGGCAAGGTGCCGCCCTATTGTACCTTTGCTCAGGCAGGGCCGACTTTGTGAAGCAGATGGCTAGTTTTGATGAATGGGGGCTGCGCTCGGTAGGCCTCACGGGGCCTCGTGAGAACCCAGTTGTTGCGGTTGCCCTCCCGGTTGCCCGTGGCAGTCCTTCCTCAAGCGGAAGGCGAGGGCCGCCGGGGGCCGAGGGTGATGCTGCCGAGATAATGATGCCGCGCGGACCTCCTGTGGTGGCACCTCCTGAAGCCCGTCCTGCGGCATCCGCATGCGTCGAGCTACGGCCTGCGGCTTCTATGGCCGAGGCTCCCGAGGCCCCGACCATCCTTCATGAGGCGGTGCCCGGCGGTGTGCTTCAAGGTGACGCCTCCGACGCCGATCATCTCGACGCTTCTTCTTCGCCGTAGGCTGACCCTTGTGGCGAGCTCCTAGGTCGCTTCCGCGTAGACTTCGAGGCCCTCCGAAAGAGGAAGGAAGCCTTGGGTGGAGATGATTACCCCTGCCGCCTATTGAAGCGCATGAAGTACTTTGCCATTGATGAGTAAGTCCTCTCCTCTCTAAGTCCATTACTTCCCCGCTGCTTCTGCTGACCATTGCCCTGCAGGGCCCTCCCTGCCGAGTTCACAGAGGCGGCTGACGAGCCATCCCCTCGGGCTTTGCCCTCTCCGCCAATTCCGAGCGCCCCGAGCTCGGGCACCGCCTTTGCCGCCAGGCCGGTCGGTGAGGTGAGCCGTCCAGCAGGGCATCCTAATTCTGCGCGCCTTGTGCCCCTTCTTCGCGAGCTCTCCTGGGGCACAGCCAGCCTGCCCCGAGCTCCTTCTTTGGTCGTGGACGGCGACTGGCTGAGGTCGATCTTGTATTCTTCCTTGGGGGACGAACTAGCTCTTGGCCAAGCTTCTGGTGAGGTGTGCCCGGCCTTTGCGAGGGTGCCAGCCCCCAGCCCCCTGCCCCGAGGGGGCGTGCCGGTCCGCGGCCCTCCGCATGCACCAGGGGCGGAGGATGACGCAGAAGACGTGCTCGGGCGCGCTCGGGAGCGTCACGCCCTTCGCCAAGAGTTTCTCCAGAGGGCGGCTGATGCAGTGAGCCAGCTCGGTGCAGAGCTTGCCGGCGAGGACGCGCGCCTTGAGGCCGAGGGCCTACGCCTTGCTGAGGAGAGGCACAAGCTGAAGGTAGCCGTTGCCCTCGCGCGCCATCAGCGTGATCTTGACAATGCGAAGGCCAAAGCGTCGCTGGTGGCTTCGTGGGAGGCCTGCTCCCAAGCCGTCGAGGAGGCCCAGGAGGCAGATCGACGGCGCAAGGCTGCAGAGGAGCGTGCGTGGGAGCTCCAGGCCTGGAGCAACTCCTTGGAGCAGCAAGTGAAGCTGCGTCAGGCGGCCCTTGTGTCGCTGAAGGGGGCTTCGGTTGACCAGGCGGAGCTCCAGAGACGTGAGGAGGCGCTGACGCTGGAGGCTGCTGAGCGCACCCATGACCTCGAGCAGTTGGAGATGAGAGAGTGCCTGGTGGCACAGGCGGAGGATGATGTCGCCGCGCGGGAAGCCCGAGCCCAAGAAGAGGTTGACCGTCAGGTGGCGGAGGCTCGCTCGAACCTTGAGCGCGAGTACGGGGAAAGGCTGGAGCTGATCAGAGTCGAAGCAGAGGGCAGGACCGCCGCCCTTAAGGCCAAGCTGGATGAAGTGACATGGCGTGTGGATGCTTCCGGGGCCGCCCTTGGCGCAGCGCGGGTGGAGCTGGCTTCCTCCCACGCCGAGGTGCTCCTTCTTCATCAGAGGGTTGATGAGGCTGAGGCCGTCGCGCGGCGGAACGAGGACGAGATACGTCAGCAGTAGACCTTGGAGCACATGCATGGCCCTATGCTCCGCACGCTCCGGGAAAGAGCTAATGCGGCCTTGGGCAACATCTGCGAGGTGGCCGTTGAGGAGCCCCATGTGGTTAACTATGTCGGTAACCTTCGATTCTTCACTGATGTGGTGACGCAGCTGGAGACTCGGTCGGGCAGGGCCGATAGGTTGGTGGAGGAGAGGAGCCGTGCCCTGCTTGGACGTGCCTTTTCTCGCATCTTCAGCCATCTTCAAAACATGGACCCTCACTTTGACTTCAACGCCGCCATCGCACCGGTACCCGTGGCCATCAGGGGTGACCTGGCGCATTGGTGGGAAGACAACATGGACGCCCTTGTTAGAGCCTTCACCGCCGATGACGACGGCATGGTCGTGGCTGCCGATGAGGGCGGTGTGGTGAATGGCGCGGATGCTGATGACGGTGATGTAGAGGGCGATGGTGAGGCCAGTGACACTAGTGATGGCTCTGGAGGTGCCCCTGAGGATGCATTGGGGGATTTATCTGAATGATTGCGCGTTATTCCTGCTTTTTACCCTGCGCAGAGAGAGTTCGTGCTTGGCCCTGAAGGTTGTAAGAGCATTTTGGGAGGGGGAGCCCCTCGTGTAAAAGCTTGCAGTTAGCGTATTTGTAGACATGATGCCGCCCACATGCCTACGCTGAGCGATTGGTCTCGTGATGAGTCAGTTGACCAGTTTACCTTCGACCCGCGTGGGCCCTGAGCGAGCCCGCGGGGGGCCGCGGTGTCCCGAGTGCCTCCTGAATGAACCCACTGAACCTGTAATGAGAACCTCCTGAGAGGGTGCGGCGACATCAGTCCGGGATGCATGTACGCTTGGCCTGGCCCGACTCGCGAGGGGCTCGCGAGGGGAGACAGCTAAAACTGGACAGATGCAAAGCGGTAGCCAGAACACGAGAGATTGCTCGAACAAGACTAAACACCCCTTCCCCGAACACATGCAAGTCTCAAATCCAACTTAAATTCAAACAGAGGAAATTCGACAACCAAGGGAAAGGCAAAAAGCAGAAAGGCCGCGTCCGGCGCCTAGTCTAGTCTTCGACATCTTCTCACCAGCGCGGAGCTAAGTGCTGCCACTAGGCGTGGGCGGGAGCCCCCGAGGCCCGAGGGCGGCTCTCCGGAGACTCCCGGGCGTGTACAGCCAAACTCATTATTACGTGAGAGTGTCACGGGGCGGCGAGCTTCACAGGCACTGGGCCTTCTTCACAGGTACCAGCCTTGTTTCATATCGCCAGACGAGGGCCCTGCCTTGCGCCACACTCTATTGCCATCGACGACAGCCGGAGACCGAGGACACCGCCAATGGGATAGAGCGGTCGCCAGTGGTTCCCCCGACGACCACGGGTCCTCTGCCGGGGGCAGGCCCTGGGGCACCTCCCCGGCAGAGGGCCTACCTCCTGAGGACGCCTTGCTCCGAGCGCCGCGGGGGTGAGGCCAGATCTCGGACTCTCTCCTGCAGCCCCCGGTGCCCTCCTCCTGAGGGGTAGGAAGCTGCTGGATTGGGGCAGCCATCTGCCGCGGTGACCTGTACCTCCTGTGACCCATCGTTAGCGTAAGCTTGCTCCTAAGGAATTAGCGGTACCCGATAGTCGCTACCTCCAGCGCGGTCGACGAGGCTCTCCTGGGGCTCCTGAAAGAGCTCAGCTTCCGGCGTCTCTTCCCCCCAGCCTGGGCCGAGGAAAGAGCCATGGTCTGCTTCTAGCCACGCCCTTAATCCACCATGTGCGGCACATACGCTTCCGGGGCCGCCGCCCCGAATGCCTCGTTGTAGTGCCCCGCGTGCCACGCAGTCCTGCTCGAGGTGCCAACTTGGGGGTCGTAACATGGCGGCCCGCCGGGGCCGTGGGCTGCAGTGAATGCCCCCTCGCTGGTCGGAGGCGGAGCTGACACTGTTGGCATCCCGCGCTGATGGCCAGGTTGGCGTTGGGGAGGCCTTGGAATCCGCTCGAAGCTGTGCGGGCGAGTGTGGGGCCTCCATGCGGTCCGCCCTGGACCTGAGGCGGCGGCTGGGTGCAGAAGGGGTGAGCCCCCGAGGCGGCAGAGCCCAGGAGCTCTGCCACCCGCTCCAATAGCACGTCGTGGCCGCCCTCCAGCAGCCTGCATCGTAGTAGTTCTTGGGCCACCGTGAGCGCGGCCCTTGAGTTCGCCTGCTCTCGCCGGGTGTACGGCACTGTGGCTGCGGCGTGGCTTGAGGCTCTTGCTGCCGACCGCACCTGCCAAGGCGTGAGAGCGGGCTGCCTAGGGCACAAGGTTGAGGTCGCCCTGGGCGAGCGGCTTTGTGCGGGCAGGCCAGGCCACCCAGGGATCGGGGTTGCCCGTTGGGTCGCCGGACATGATGACGATGATGCGACGGAATGCGAGGCGGTGGTAGAAAGATTCCGGTGCACCCCTACCTGGCGCGCCAAATGTCGGATTTCGGGTTCCGGCAGACCCTTAAGGTTCGAACTTTGGGGTGCGTGCGGAGATCACTCCCTCTACCAACTCACGTCTCGTCTCCTCGCAAAGGATCTAAACTACATGAAGAACAACACAAGGGACACGAGATTTATACTAGTTCGGGCCACCATTGTGGTGTAATACCCTACTCTAGTTTGTGGTGTCGTGGATTGCCTCAGGGGCTGATGATGAACAATACAAAGGAAGAACTGCCTCGCGAGGGGAGGAGTTCTTTTGGAGGTGATGCCTCTTGGGAAGGATTGAATCCGGATCCCTTTCTACTGTGGTGGCTAGCCCTATTTATAGAGCGAGGCCCTGGTCCTCTTCCCAAATATTGAGCGGGAAGGGCGCCAACAATTGGCCATTTTGAAGGGGAACATCTAGTACACTTATCCTGACTAAAGTTGGTCCTCGCCTGCCAAAGGCTCTCGTGGTGACGCCTTCCCGGGCTCCACGATGACTTCCTTCCTGCCATTGCGACGGTCTTGGTCTTGTTGCATCGAAACGGATGACTTTGCTTGATGCTCTCGCCTGCGCTTGCTCCCTTTGCACCAAAGAGGAAAGAAGGACACTACACGGGCTAGATCGAAGATGGCATGTTAGTGCATTTTACAAATCCTGCAAACCAAATAGGCTTGTAGTAGTGTTCAAAACTGCATCTAGGCACTAACACGTTTTCTTCTTTTGTAGATAAGATTATGTCGGATTTCGGGTTCCAGCAGACCCTTAAGGTTCAAACTCTAGGGTGCACGCGGAGATCACTCCCTCTACCAACTCACGTCTTGTCGCCTCGCAAAGGATCTAAACTACACGAAGAACAACACAAGGGACACGAGGTTTATACTAGTTCGGGCCACCATTGTGGTGTAATACCCTACTCTAGTTTGTGTTGTGGTGGATTGCCTCAGGGGCTGATGATGAACAATACAAAGGAAGAACTGCCTCGCGATGGGAGGAGTTCTTGTGGAGGTGATGCCTCTTGGGAAGGATTGAATCCGGATCCCTTTCTATAGTGGTGGCTAGCCCTATTTATAGAGCGAGGCACTGGTCCTCTTCCCAAATATTGAGCGGGAAGGGCGCCAACAATTGGCCATTTTGAAGGGGAACATCTAGCACACTTATCCTGACTAAAGTTGGTCCTTGCCTGCCAAAGGCTCTGATGATGACGCCGGCTTGGGCTCCACGATGACCTCCATCCTGCCGTTCTGCTGGTCTTGGTCTTGTTGCACCGAAATGGTTGCCTTTGCTTGATACCCTTGCCTGCGCTTGCCCCCTTTGCACCAAAGAGGAAACAAGGACTCTGCGCAGGCCGGCGCCCGCCTGGCTTCGGTCGTCATGGCTTGCGTCATGGGCACCTCGTGAGGTACCCCGCCTTGATCTCTCCGCCTCCTCGCGAGCCAGCCTGACGAGGCTGTGCCTGAGGAAGCTTCCTGTCATCCGCCCCGCGAGGCTTGGCCCCTCGCGAGGGTCTTGAGCATGTGTCGATGAAGATGGGTCATACTGGGCCACTCCTTGAGCCACGCCGCAGGCCGCAGGCAGGCAAGTCTGGGTACCCCCGTTCCCAGAACGCCGACAGATTAGGCCCAGTGATGTATAATGTGATGCAGTATAACAATCACGTCGAATGCCTAGATCTGCATCTCTCAGAAATTACTTTGAACTCCTATCGAGGGACCTTACCGGAGATTATATTCGCCAGGTTCTTGGTTTTTAGAGCAAGGGTGCTGAAGGTAATGGGGTTTTCCCTACATTTATTTTGCGAAAATGAATGGTTTGTTGATCAGCACCGGCGCCTGCGGCAGAATGGAATAGGCTCCAAAAATGCTGAATTTCATTTTGGAACTTCAGATGACAGAGTAATCGGAACTCATCATGTTAACCCCATACATGACTTCTCAGTGGCCGACCCCTTTGCAAAAGTTGTGAGGTTTCGAAACCAGACTTAGAAGTGGTAATATTAGTTTGAACCTCTCTGATATCCATGTTCAGCGGATCAGCACGAGCGTTTGCAGCTGATGAGCTGAATTTCATTTCTAATATCAGTTTGAACCTTGCAATCTTCGAATTTGAGCCATATAACTCTGGAATTTGAACCTTGTAATATTTTGATCCTTTGCCGTACAATCGTTGAAATGGCATCGTATGAGACTCTTATATTGGTAGCACTATTTTTAAGTTAATATGCAATGGTCTTAAATTTGATTCTATTAACCATTCTCGAATCTGTTTACCTTGTCGATCTCACAGCACATGATCTGTATAGCTAACTCGATTACGATTTTGGACATTATTGCACATAGTTGGTTTCTTCCACCATGTGCCCTGTAGAGCGCATAATTAATTATCGCACTCGAGTGTCCATCATCACCCTTCTGTGTAACTTTGACTTCATCACCCATGGGTAAACTTACGATTGAAGTCATTCCACACACTTCATTTTTACAAAGCTTTTTGCCAATAAATGCCCACGATTTGTCCCTCTTCTAGCCGACACATGGCAAACCAAGCCGGGCGGGAAGCTTGCACGGTAAACTGCGTGGTAGCGTGGGAACAGGCTCACCAACGATACATTTCGCGCCTCTTCGAGCCCATGCGTGGTCAAACTGCAGTGCGGTGTTGTCAAGCGTGCACTAGAATCCTCACTGCGGTGCGGTGTTGTCAAGCGTGCACTGGAATCCTCCGCTATGAACACCGTGACAAGACGTGACGATCAGGCCGGTTGGCCCCCATTTGTTACAACGGCTATTTAACCCTCGTGTCTCTTCAACCTTTCGATCGCGCCCCACCATTGCAAGAAGCACACCCACCACGACAAATTCTTAGAGAGTATCCTGCACGCTCCAATGGTGCTCCGAGCTGCTGCCGCCAACGAGCAGCAGATTTCCATCCATGCCGTGATGGATACCCACCGAAGGTTCGAGGAGCTCTCGGTGGTGTACACCAATCACCCGGTCTGGGTGGAGCACTCCATCCGCATCATGGAGCTATTGCTTGCCAATGAGAAGTACAAGGTGGCCGGGTTCGACATCGAGCACACCCGTGCTTGTGCCGGGTATCGTCCCAAGGTCACCATTGCCTAGATGTGCGTGGGCCACCACGTCCTCGTCTACCACTACTGCCTGGCCACAAGGCCTTGCGGGCATTTCGCCAGGTTTGTCAACAGCCCCCACTACATGTTCACTATGGCCGACATCACCAACGATGTCAAGGTGCTCAAGAATTTGGGCATCGCCTACCAGAATCTTGTCGACATCCAGGGCCAATACAAGATCTGGGGCAGCAAGGAGTATGAGAAGGACTCACTGGTTCAGCTCGCCGAGGCCATCATCAACCCCTACTACATAGACATGAAGGATTCCTGCAACAACGACAAGCATGCCTGGCACTCGGCCTGGATGAAGAAACTCGACAAAGATCACGTCGTGTACATGGAGAAGGAGGCGTACACGTGCTACGACATGTACATGCAGATCGTTGACATGAGGAAGTGCCTCCTTCCCCAAAACGGTGAGGGATCCAGCTGGAAGCAGAGCAATGGCAAGCGTCGTCGCAACAAGAAATAGATGATTAGATCCTTGTTTCTCCTAGTTTAGTATGCATGTAATTGCTTACTTTGGTGTGTGAAAATGTTATCTGTGTAGTCACTTGTCTAATTGTATGCTTAAATTGGTTATGCAATGCTGTCTTTTTAAGTATATTTGTTAATGCTCTGTAGACAGAGCAAATCACATCGCACATGGACTAAACAAGGGAACCCACCGGTGATGATTTCATCAATCACTGACGATTGTATACCAGCAATCATTTGCTCACAACACACACGGCTTGTTAACATGAATCGTCTGTGTTGTTAGCGGTCTTCCAACATATTTCTGATTACAGACCTGTTTGTCGCGTATCACACACATCTTGTTAAGTTGAACTGTTTCTGTTCTCTTGGCTCAACACAAACAGTTCATCCGAGTGAACTGTATGCCGTATATCGCACACACCTTCATCTGGCTGTCCATTTCTGTTGTTCCGCCTCAACACAAACAGTTCATCTGGGTGAACCGTATGTTGTGTATCGCACACGCCTTCATCTGGCTGCACGTTTCTTTTGTTCCTCCTCATCGCAAACAGTTAATTAAACTAAACCGTATGCCCTGCATCGCACATGGAACCAAAATCTGAACCGTGTTTGATGCATACATCATCGCAAACATTTTGGACATTTTTGACGGTTCTCTAACACCACCGTTTGTGATTATTGCATCGCACATAGTTTCTCGGAGGGTCTCTGACCTAGTGTCGCGTTAGCAGCATCCTGTAGTAGTGTACCTTGGCACTCAGCGATCAGAGAGGAAGAAAGCACTACGACGTGCGTATGCTACATGCAACGTACATATCTGGGAGGGGGCCCCTGATCATGGGGGGCCGGGGTGGCTGCCCCTCCTACCCCCCCTTAGGACTGGCCTTGGCGGCACTAGGGAGAAACCAGACCATCCGGCTATTGACCACACACTCACGTCGGAAAAAGGAGTAGTAGAAAAAGACTTTACAATGGCTAAGAAGAAAATATTTATTATAAAACAGCTCATACGAATTTAAGAGGCCCGAGTTGACATGGGAAAAAGAAGTGTTTTTAACAAACAACTTTTTGGTTTAAGACAAAAATAATGTTGGTTGAACCGAACAAAAATAAAAAAGTTGAAAAAATGAGCATGCAAGCGACTTAGCTGGCTAATGTGCTCGACATTGATGACGTGGTCTAGGCTTGTGGCAGGGCAAATCCGTCGGACCAGCTATCGTGACGAAGTTGGTCGGCTGGTGACCCTGAAGTGACATGAGTAGGTTTATAAAGAGATGGCGCAGCCCCCCCCCCCGGTCGAACTGTCGCGACGAAGCTGGTCAGCTGGTGAGATGACGTCGGAGCGCCCACGTCAGCCAACACTAGAGAAAGCATAGCCTCGGGGCTCGAGACGTAGGGTTGTTACCTCCTTGGTGAGGGGCCCAAACTCGTAAAATATATGTGTCACACTTGCGCTGTAGTTGGATCCAACATGTGTTCATACCCATACTCCTTACTATCAGATTTATTCCCACGACACCCCGCCTCCCATGGGATCTCCTCCGAGTCGTTGCCCATGACAACGAGGAGCGCGAAGAGTAGCCAGTTGCGGCTGGCGGCCTCTTGCTTGATCCAGTCCAGAGCATGGCAGTCTGGTCATCGACCATCAATGATGTGCGCGTGGAGGGAGGCGGAGGGAGCTGCTTCTAGAAAGGCAGCCTCCACCACAACTCTTTGTCGTCCTCGTCTTCACCATAGCCTCCTCCATCATCCCTCCCCCTCGTTGCCCCTAACACTGGTCACGACATCGGATCACCTTGGCCACCAACACAGCTGAGGGAGTCCTAGATAAGGGGGTATCCGGATAGCCGAGCTATATGCTTTGGCCAGACTGTTGGACTATGAAGATAACAAGATTGAAGACTTCATCCCGTGTCCGGATGGGACTCTCCTTTGTGTGGAAGGCAAGCTTGGCGATTCGGATGATAGATCTCCTTCTCTGTAACCGACTCTGTGTAACCCTAGCCCCCTCCGGTGTCTATATAAACCGGAGGGTTTAGTCCGTAGGACAAACAACACAATCATAATCATAGGCTAGCTTCTAGGGTTTAGCCTCTACGATCTCGTGGTAGATCAACTCTTGTAATACTCATATCATCAAGATCAATCAAGCAGGAAGTAGGGTATTACCTCCATCAAGAGGGCCCAAACCTAGGTAAACATCGTGTCCCCAGTCTCCTGTTACCATTAGCCTTAGACGCACAGTTCGGGACCCCCTACCCGAGATCCGCCGGTTTTGACACCGACATTGGTGCTTTCATTGAGAGTTCCTCTGTGTCGTTGTTGTAAGGCTCGATGGCTACCTCAATCTTCAACGACACCGTCCAGGGTGAGACTTTTCTCCCCAGACAGATCTTCGTGTTTGGTGGCTTTGCACTACGGTCCAACTCGCTTGGCCATCTGGAGCAGACCGACAGCTACGCCCCTGGCCATCAGGTCAGGTTTGGAAACCTAAACTACACCGCCGACATCCGCACAGACTTGATCTTCGATGGATTCAGGCCCATGTCAGGAGCGCCGAATGATCACGACGTGCATGACTTAGATCTGCCGTCGGACAGTATTCGGGATATCGCTCCTGCTATAGCTCCGGACTTCGATCCAGAGCAGATCGTGCCATCCGAGGACGGGTGGATGGACCCCGCCACGGAGGCCGCACACTCATCGGTGTTGGAGCCGAACACAGACTCCGCTCCTGAGGAAATCTGTGTCACCAGACCCTCGGACTCGTTTCCGGCCGTAGGTTCCAGACCGCATGCATCCGGGCCCATTGAATCTGATTGGGCTCCGGTAATGGAGTTCACCGCTGTGGATATCTTTCAGCACTCCCTCTTCGGTGATGTGCTAAATTCATTGAGGTCTCTCTCTTTGTCAGGAGACTCTCGACCGAACTATGTCTGGCTCGATTGAGAAGCAAATGACAAAGAAATTCGTTACCCACCCACCACCCACTTCATTGCCACTGTCGATAATTTAACCGACGTGCTCAACATCGACTCCAAATACATCGACGGTATGGACAACGATGCTGGAGAAGAATAGGAACCACCACCCATAGGACGTTGGACAGCCACCTCTTCATATGATATATATATATATATATGGTGGACACCCCCAAAGGAAACAATGGCAATGAGGCAATAGAAGATAACCCCTCAGGGAAGAAATCAAAGCATGGTCGTCATCGGCACCGCTCTAAGCCCCGCCATAGCAACACCGGCACAGGAGATGAACACAATCCGGATGGTGCCGAAGATGAATATAATCCCGATCAGCCTACCCTCGAACAGGCCGAACAGGAAGACAAGCGAGCTAGCCCAGACAAACAGGCGACAGACGGAGACTTGAAGGACAATAATTATATGCCTCTCTCCGAAGAGGAGGTGATCCTAGGCGACAACGAATTCAACGTGCCCAAGGATCCCATAGAGCAGGAGCGCTTCGAGCGCCGGCTTATAGCCATTGCAAGAAGCCTGAAGAAGAAACAACAACAGTTACAAGCAAATCAGGATTTGCTAGCAGACAGACGGACTAAGGTTCGGGCAGCCGAGGAATATGGACCCAAGCGCCGAATAAAACATTACCCAAAGCGCAGGCTACTACCTCAATTCGAGGAGGAGGCACTAAAGCCCGAACGCCAGCCTAAACCCCACCGCCAACACACTACGGCCAGGGGCTATGTGCAAGACCAGTGAAACATACTAAACAACAACATAACAAGCACTCCTAGCACATCAGAGGCCAGAAACAGCATTTGCAAACCTCGACGCAACAAACATAAGCGTCCCAAGAACAATGATGACGCCCAAGACATGGCAGTCAATGCAGGAGTCCGTGGCTCTCAGTCCAGTGAGCGGGGAGAAGACACCTCAAAGTAATAATTCGGGCCTATCCGGCCTGAACCGCATACTTGACCGCCCATGTCAAATTCATGGTATCCCAGGAACGGCAACCAATCACACCAATAGAGAATGTCGGGTCTTTAAACAAATCGGCAGGTCAGGCGCTGAAGACAGTAAGAGGGGGTCTCAGAGCAACGAGCCCAGATCATCAAGCAATACAGGGCAAAAGAAATTTCTTCCACCAACCAAAACAATGAACATGATAAACACCGTCCCCGTCCCCAAATGGGAGCGGACATGCACTCTTTAGGACCTCAACTCGACAAAGTGAGACGCCCCACCACATAAACATACGGCCGATCATCTTCGTTCGACTAGACTATCTGGCCAGTATCAACCAGAAGTATCCTCCTATTGGCGGAGACAACAGTCCAAACTTACTGCACCAGGACACAGTGCACCAGATAGGAATTGATCACTCGAGGATCAAACCCACTAAACACATCATTTCAAGGTGTCATGCCAGGTGCGAGGGTCAGTTGTATAGGCCCCATCACTCTGAAGATGGTCCTCGGGTCACCAAAAAGTCACCATACCAAAGAATTGGTCTTCGACAGTATCCCTCTAGGCAGTAGCTATTACGCATCGCTAGCGCGAACTGCGATTCAACGTGGTATCACGCCAATGCCTATGGCAATCTTAAAATACCAAGACCATGTGACGTAGTCACAAGTACGGGCAAAACCGAGCTTCACCTCGGCGCCGAAGAGTATTCGGCCACTTTAGCAACAGAAGCAGCGAGTCGCGACTTTTTCAATCAAACCTTGATTCGACAGCAAACTCCCAGACACTAATAAAGGATCCCGAACTACCTCACGATATCTCAGCCTGATTTGGGCTCAGATAAACCCTCCGGCGTAAGCTGGGACGGGTCACATCCCACGGCTAAGCCGCTCCGTGGCACACAAACGCCTCTAGCATTTTCTTTGTAGGTTCGCCTTTGCGCATAACTGGACTGGCAACATGGAATCAGCTCGGACGCACAAAAGGGGAATCTTCATACACCCCCCCGAATACAATCCGAATATTACTTCAGATCCGTCCACAGCTCCCTACCGCCCGGTCCCAACATGTTCTGCCGTCATGCCTCTCCTTTATAACATGCACTGTACTCATACGCATAGCCGTATTACTTGAATACAACATGTAGAGTCATTTGACGCTCATCTGCTATCATTTCTCACTGACATTTTGTCATAATGGCATCCGAACATCGTGTTATGCCTTAAAACGCTAGGGGCTTTATTGTACCCGCACTATGGCAACAAAGTCCGACCACCTTCTCGGTCGTTCGGCACCCCGAACTTATAGCATTATATGCATCAGCTCCGAATCATGTCTTGGGTCATTAGTTGGGTTTGCCCGGCTCCCATGTTTTGGTACCTTACATTTCGCAATATCGGCTAAGGTAGCGCTGGGAGAACTACTGCGATTGTGTCCTGGTTCTTCCGGACGAGCACCTCAGTAGAGAAAGCCGAAAACTGACTGTCATGATAAGGCGAGAGCTGGTCAGCTGTTCGAGAGGTTGTAAATTTTTTAAGGATTTATTCCGCATAATGCCATAATAAAATGCAGAGTGCGAAGGATCGGTCTATTGATCAGGTGCTGTTAGAGCCCCTCGTGCGGTCTTCCGAACACCAGGGGCTGCGCCTACCATACTCTAATTCCTATGGCTAAGTGAGAGTAATAAATCCCTATAGTCCGATTGCCTGGTTCGTTGTGTTGAACACCTCCTTTATGGACCCAAGAATGGGGTAAAGAGTGTTCAGGTGTATCCAGAACACCCCCATACTTCCTACATGGGGGCAAAAGCCGACGACTGGCCAACTCTCAAGATTAATATATAAAACGGCCGCACAGGAAGAAACCTTTCATATAACAGGCAAATACATAAATAAAAGTGACTTTGTTCTGCCTTACAAAGGACAGCATGACTGCCTTCAGGGAAAAATAATGTCTTTCGCACATTGCTCCGCCACAAGGCAGGCACCTTTCAGGACACCATCATAATATAATTCGGGCTTGCGGTGCTCCTTCCCCTCCGGCGGTCCCTTGGTCATCAGCTTCTCAGCATCTAGCTTCCCCCAGTGCACTTCCGCACGGGCAAATGCCATTCACGCACCTTCTATACAGACCGACCACTTAATGACGTCAAGCCGAGGGCAAGCACTCACAATTTGCTTCACAAGCCCAAAGAAACTGCTCAGAATGGGCTCGGCGGGCCATAGCCGGATAATCAAATCCTTCATGGCTAGTTCGGCCGCCTGATGCAGTTCGACCAGCTGCTTCAGCTGGTCGACAAATGGCATCGGATAATTCGGGGCCAAATACTGCGACCAAAAGAGCTTCTCCGCAGTCTTCTTCTCCTCAGCTCGATAGAATTGGGCAGCATCAGATATGTTGTGCAGCAGATCCGCAGACGCCCCTGGAGAAATCAAGATTCAATGGGTCACCCTGAATTTTTCCTGCTACCGCATATAAATCGCTTTGAATAAGAAAAAGCCTTACCAGCCGCAATCTTCCTCGCCTCCTGAATATCCTTCAGATCAGCTTGGGCTTCCTCCCGAGCATCATTTGCAGCTTGGAGAGCTTGGACAAGTTCGGATTCTTTCAATGATAGACTTTGCTCCAAAGTCTCGCTTTTCTTCACGGCCTCGTGAAGCTCTCATTCAACTTCAATGACCCTGGCCTCATGCTTCTCGTGGAGAGCTTGCTCCGCGGCTGCCTTCTTTTCGGCCGAGGCAACAGCCTTCTTGAGCGCCTCAATTTTGGCATTCGCCCCTAGAGTGCGCAATATAAATGCTTTAATCAGGCACAACTACTTATTTGTGCTAAAACTTAATAAGGTTTCAACATACCCTGTTTATCCTCCAACTGCTTCTTTACTCGACCAAGTTCTTCTTCGGCCCGCTCCAGATTCTTCTTAAGTCTGGACACTTCCACAGTATGAGAGGAGGCAGTCGCTGCAGACGCCTGTTCATAAAGAAAGAGATATATGTCATTAGCTGAGTCTCCCGCGGACGAAAATTTGATCCGCTGTCCGGTTCCCTTCCTCACCGAACAGTGTATCAGGGGCTACTATCCATACTATGACAGTCTTCTAAAAACTCCTAAAACATACCTCCAAGCCTTTTATAAGGCTGATGCAGGATTCATTCAGTCCGCTCTCAGCGGCCTGAATCTTTTCTATCACCGCGCCCATAAGGGCGCGATGTTCATCGATGATGGGAGCGCTCTTCTGCGCTTTCGATAAGCTGCCCGACACCTCTGGATGGACAGAGGTCGCAGGTGAAGTAGGACCGCCCCCTCCAGTCAAGAGGGGCTACCTGCCTGATCCCGGAGCCTCAAGGGTCTCCGGGGACTGTGTCCGACTGTGGGCCGAATCCAAGATCGCCCCCGCCATCGACATTCATGGGAACCGCTCCTCCCGTGTGTCCGGCCCCTGAGGTACGCCCCCCTGGTCGAGGTCCTTTTGGGACGACACCTCGATGTCACAACCAGGCTTCGGGGAAGGGGCCCACGGAGGTGTCTCGCTCTCTAAGGCATTGGAGCTCAATGAATCCTCTGATGAGGACTGTTCGGCGGGAGACCTTGCCGGACTGCAAAAAGTTCGGTGCAAATCAAAATATTACACTTTAGTAATCCTGGATGCATGGACATGTTCGAATTTCATGCACTTACGAGTTTATCAGGGGCTGGGCCCTGGGATCCCACTCCGGACTGCTGTTGGTAGCCGTGGTGGACACCTCTAGGATGGGTGTTCTTCTCCTCTTGGGAGAATCAACCTCTAGGGATGAGGAGGCTGTCCTTTTCTTCCCTCCCCCCGTAGGGGACTCTTCCTCTTCCTCCTCATACTCTTAGGAGGAAGGATGGTCACTGGAGTCTTCGGACTTTGTGTCCGAGGCACCGCGACGACGGAGGCTGCTCCTGGTCTCCTTGGCCTCTTTGTTGGCCTCTTTCTTCGGCGCCTCGTACGGTGCTGGGACCAGCATCTTCGTCAAAAGTGGTCCTGCCGGTTCTTCCAGCAGTGGGGCTGGATAGTGTATCCGCCCCGTCTTCTTCGTCCATCCCTAAGATAATTGTTGAAAAGCACGTTAAAACATCTCCCTCGGGACATGCCAATGAAACATGCAGATGACCAAGACGTAATGATGACTTACCGGACTTGCGGGGCGAGACAGTTGGTACCCGCGGTCCACGGCGGAGTCCGGCCACGGTTTGCCGGACTTAAAAAGCACCTTCCAAATATCCTTGTGTGAGGAGCCGAAAAGCTCTCGCAGGGTCTGGTGCTCGGACGGGTCATACTCCCACAAATTACAGCTTCTGTGCTGACAAGGAAGAACCAGGTGGACCAGCATCACCTGGACTACGTCAACAAGTTTGATGGCCTTGTCTTCCATACCTTTGACGCGTGTCTGGATCACCGACAGTTCGTCGGACGACGACCAGTTCAAGCCCTTCTTGGGCCAGGACGTGAGTCGCAAAGGGGCTCCAGATCGAAACTCAGGAGCAGCGGCCCATTTTTTGCCGCGTGGCTCAGTGATGTAGAACCACTGCTGCTGCCACTCCTTGACGGAATCGTTGAAAGTACCCGTCGGCCATGTGACCTTGGGCATCCTGCTCACCATGGCGCCTCCGCACTCGGCGTGCTCGCCGTTCACCACCTTGGGCTTTACGTTGAAGATCTTCAGCCATAGTCCGAAGTGTGGCGAGATGCGGAGGAAGGCCTCGCACACGATGATAAACGTCGAGATGTTGAGGAAGGAATTGGAGGATAGATCGTGAAAGTCGATCCCGTAGTAATACATGAGCCGCGAACAAATGGGTGAAGGGGAAACCCAAGCCCGCGGACGAAATGGGGGAGGAAAACGACCCTCTCATGGGGCTCCGGAGTAGGGACAATCTGTCCCGCCTTCGGAAGACGGTGGCCGATTTTCTTGGCCAGGTACCCGGCCTCCCGAAGTTTTTTAATATCCTTCTCCTAGACGGAAGAGGCCATCCACTTGCCTCCTGCTCCGGATCCGGACATTTTCGAAGAACCTTTGTTGGTGGGGAAGATGAACGCTTGGGCGCTAGGGCTCGGGCGAAAGGAAAGGGACGAGCATAAGAAGAAGAAGGCGTGGGTAGAAAGGAAAAGGCCTTTCCTCTTTATAGAGGCGATGAAACTTTGTGCCTCCCTGCTTGCCTAATGAAACCTGCTCGTCCTCCACTCACAGCGATTGGTGGTGCGGTTGGGTTACCCACGCCCGTATTAAAGAGAATCCCGCGATAAGGGGGGACGATCTCTGCTTCGATAAGACATGCCAAGGAAACCGCCTCGCAACATGCGCAGTAGCTGGTTGTAAACAACAGTTCGAATAATGGTCGGGCCGTGGCGTGATGTCTTGCTACGAAGAATTGTCAGCAGATTAGATTTGTGGATTATTGTTCTCTCTACGGTGGTACGTGAAAATTGTCTTGCAGAGCCGAACACGACTCAAGTGTTCGAAGATTATTTTGGAGTATTCGGAGATGGAACCCGCCTTGCAATGCCGAAGACAATCTGCGCGCCGGACTCATCGTCATTGAAGCCTGGTTCAGGGGCTACTGAGGGAGTCCTGGATAAGGGGGTATCCGGACAACCGGACTATATGCTTTGGCCGGACTGTTGGACTATGAAGATACAAGATTGAAGACTTCGTCCCGTGTCCGGATGAGACTCTCCTTTGTGTGGAAGGCAAGCTTGGCGATTCGGATGATAGATCTCCTTCTTTGTAACCGACTCTGTGTAACCCTAGCCCCCTCCGGTGTTTATATAAACCGGAGGGTTTAGTCCGTAGGACGAACAACACAATCATAATCATAGGCTAGCTTCTAGGGTTTAGTCTCTACGATCTCGTGGTAGATCAACTCTTGTAATACTCATATCATCAAAATCAATCAAGCAGGAAGTAGGGTATTACCTCCATCGAGAGGGCCCGAACCTGGGTAAACATCGTGTCCCCAGTCTCCGGTTACCATTAGCTTGAGACGCACAGTTCGGGACCCCCTACCCGAGATCCGCCGATTTTGACACCGACAACAGCCTCCTCTCTTCCCCATCCTTCTCATCTGAAAATCGTCAGAAATACACATGATTCGTTAGACACGAGCCACCGCACCTCGCCAACTCCCCCGCTCTCTTCCGCATCAGAGAGAGAAGAGGAAGGGACCGGAGCACGCACTTGAGAGAAAAATAATAATAGGATTGAGGTGGGATGCAGTGGGTGGTTCAGACGTGGAACACTTTAAATGAGAGCCAGAGAGTATGGAGTGAAAAGCTAGGACATCGAACTATCTCAAAATGTGACGTTGCCACCCTCTTGGTCAATATTCGTGCGAACAATCCAACGGTTATTACAACATTCATCCCAAAATACTTAAAATGTGACGTTAGATTTTTCTTGATTACGAAACTACTACTCCCTCCGTTCGGAATTACTTGACACAAAAATGAATAAAAATAAATGTATCTACAACTAAAATACATTTAGATACATTATTTTTTGAACGAGTAATTCTGAATGGAGGAAGTACATAAATACGGGTTCTAACACTTTTAATTGATTTTTTAATTGTAATTTGGTCTCCACGCCGGCCAGCAGCTGTATCTCCTCGTCGGTATCGACGCCGTAGGGTGCACGTCTCTGCAGTCCACACCTCACATATTTTGACGAGCTCGTCGTCCCGCTCGCTCGCTCGCTCGCGGACAGTCGTCAGCCGCGACAAGGACGCCAACCCACCCTGCCATCCGTCATCCACTCCGCCCGTCCCTCCCATCCCCACCAACCAAAACCCACAACCGCCGAGGTCGTTGCGCCTCCCCTCCCCCCCCCGAGCGCCTCCGCCCCCGTCCCCGTCCCCGCCTGCCTCCCTCCCCCTCTCCACCTGACGACGCGGCGACGGAGAGCTCGATGTCGTTCCACTACCCGGACCACGGGCTCGCGATGGACGCGGCGGCGGCCGCCGCGGCCGCTGCCTCGTCGCCAAACCCTAGCTTCTCTCCCGGCGGCGGCGGCGGGGAGAGGGAGAAGGCGGCCATCGCGGCGCACCCGCTGTACGAGCGGCTCCTGGAGGCCCACGTCGCCTGCCTCCGCGTCGCCACCCCCGTCGACCAGCTCCCCCGCATCGACGCGCAGATCGCGGCCCGCCCGCCCCCCCTCGCCGCCGCCGCCGCCGCCGCGGGCGGGCCCTCCGGAGGCGAGGAGCTCGACCTCTTCATGGTATCTATGGCTTTCACGCCCCTGCCTATTTTTTCCTGCGTTGCCACTGGGTGCCGTACATGTATTCTGTATATGTTTCGTGTGAACAATTGGAATTCGGAATAGGGAGAAATTGGGATAAAATTTGCATAGGTTTTGATTAGGGCCAGTGATGGATTTCTGATGTGCTCCTTATGGTGAATTGGAGGGTCGATCTGACTAGTGGTTGCTGGTTATTGTAACAACGCTGCTGCAATAGCCTTATCAATTTGTTTGTATGAATGAGAAATGAAACCAAAGCAGATACAGTATATATCCTACGCTGAGGTTCATCCATATAGTGGCACCATACTTGTTGAAGTACTCCCTCCATTCCTAAATATAAGTCTTTCTAGAGATCTCAATATGAACTACATATGGATGTATATACTCCCTCCGTTCGGAATTACTTGTCTCGAAAATTGATGTATCTAAAACTAAAATACGTCTAGATACATCCATTTCTGCGACAAGTAATTCCGAACGGAGGGAGTAGATATATTTTGGAGTGTAGATTCACTCATTTTGCTCCGTATGTAGTCCATATTGGAATCTCTAAAAAACCTATATTTAGGAATAGAGGGAGTAGTATAGATACGCCATGGGTCATTGGCGGGCCTTTTTGTGGTATTAACAGCTTATTTGTCAGACCTGAAATGTCATACTAGTAGACCTGCTCGCCTGTATGAATTGCCCATTTCTGTCTTTACTTCAATCTTATTTAGTAGTGCCCTTACTTCTACTGATCATCTAAAATGCTTTTATGTCGCATGACTAGAATTTCCTTTACTTTTCTGAAACTTGTATATCTTCTAAGAAATGAATATGTTGCTTACATCTAGCACAATATTCTTTTTCTGTGTACAATCCTTCTTATGGGTTCTAATTATTCTTCATTGGATTGCAGACACATTATGTATTGCTTCTCTGTTCATTTAAAGAACAACTCCAGCAGCATGTGCGTGTTCATGCAATGGAAGCAGTGATGGGTTGTTGGGAGCTTGAACAATCCTTACAAAGTCTAACAGGTAAATGAAAGCTTTTATCTGTGTATATTGCTTGAGCAGAGTGGCAAGTATATAGTATGTAGTTATTTATAATGTGGAAACCAAAAAGGGTGGTAGTTGAAATGAAAAATGAAAGAAAAATGGATATCAGGCGGATAACATAATTAAATATTTTAAAAGGTTTCCCACTGTGTAAACTTTGAGCGATAGGATTAACTGATTTAAGAAATTTCCAACTATCATAGGCCTACCTTTAATGCTTATGAGCTTCCGTTGTATGTTATTATACTTATATTCCATACGATCCAAGAAAGGACCGGGTCCCACTATCGTACCAATAACGGTGCAGAGATCCAGTGCAGAAACAGAAAACAAAAGCAGTTCAGCTACCACCCTAACACTAGAAGCACTAGAGGTTCGATCTAGATTTACAGCCAGAGAGGCATACAGTACCAAGGGCTGCAAAAGCGGCACTCCAGCCAACACCACGTACCAAAGATGCCTAACACCTAAGCCAACCAGCAACTTTTAGGATCACAAACAGCAAAGCGAGCATCCATCAAAACACTCTCGGTCATCAAGTGCACCATGAGAAGGATCAACAGTTGGACCATCTCCTTCACCAGGCCCAGGATGAGTAATATGCAGGGTTTCACCTCCAGCTTCATGTGCACCATCATCATGCGGGGCAGGCGCTTTAAGTTGCAGTGCCACTGCCCTCATTTCTAGGGCTGCTCGGTCATCGGCATTTTGAATACCTGCCCAATACAACAGGAAACAGCACAACTGCGCGAGTAGCAAATTATTTCTGCAGGTGATCTAATTAATTTATTTTATTGTAAAACAAGCTCTGTATCTAAGCTGCACATATCCCAGCATAATGCTGCAAGGCCAACAATCTGCATCTTCTGATTGGCAGGAAGATTTCTGGGTATCCCCCAAAAATACTTAGAGAAACGCCAGGCCTGCCCCTACACCAATCCATTGCTCCAAACACCACATGTATTTAGCAGCAGGCCAGCCAAAGTACAAGCGGTGAATGCTCTCATGTTGAGGACAAAAGCCACTCAGAGGGTCCCCTGCCCATGGCCTTTTTACCATGCTGTCCTTGGTTGCTATGGGATTATGCCAAATCAGCCAGAACCAAGTTTTCATCTTTTCTGGAGTTTTGGCTTTTCAAAGATGCTTAAAGGATCAATCAGGACCATAATCTGATATGTGCGTATAGACAGTGAACCTGCCAAGCTTGGCCCTAGGGATGCAAGTGGACGGCGTCCGCATGTCCGTGACCATCCGCGAACAGAAAGTTTACACTAACATGGTTATTAAAGTAATGAAGATTAGTGCAATTTTTGCTCTGCGGACGGTCGTGGACATGCAGACACCATCCGCTTGCATCCATGTCCAGCAGGGTACAGCTGCGTTTTTGTTCAGAGCCACCCTGAGCTCAGTTCGTAGTACTGCAGCCTGTTCTTGCAAATCTGCCTCCAACCATCTCCTAATGTTACATTGCCACCCTCTATCTGCCCTTTGCCTGAAACTGCACCCAAGATCACTACTGATCGCAAACAGGTCAGTATTGTTTTGGCTCAGAAGCCTGGAGCTGCACCAAGTATATCTTCCCAGAAGCCAGTCTGCCTTCCATTTCCTATTTTCATAACTCCGCTGAGCAGATACCAAGATATGACGTTTACCAAATCAGCCCAACTTGCTGTATCAGCAGCACTTCGAGCAACCTGTCAAATCCTAGATTGTATTTTTTAATTCTTTCTCACAATCTCCTGCCACATCCCTTCACTTTTCGCTAAATTCCACCTCCACCTGTACAACAGGCCGATATTGATTTTCTCCAAGTCATGAATGCCCAGGCCAACTTTGTTCTTGGGTCTACATATGATAGGCCACCTAACGATATGATATTTCCTTTTGGTGCCACCACCCTGGCAGAAAAACTTCCTAATTGTTCTGTTCATATCATCAATATTTGTCTTCGGCAGCCTTTACATTGACATATGATAAATGAGGTTACTGGACACACTAGATTTAATCAAAGTTACTCTACCCCCATGGATAGAGTTCCTCCCTTCCATCCATCAAGTCTGCTTGAGTTTTTCCTCAATGGCGCCCACTCGGCCACATGCCCACAAGTAATCTGCTACTACACACTGGTACTCTCAGGTACTCAATATGATACTCCCTTTTGGGAGTTGAACATATCAGCATACATCAGCCCCTTATCATCATCATCATCACTTCACTTTTCTGAAAGTTCATTTTCAAACCATTTGTTGAAACATGTAAAGCAGCAGCTTCAAATTCCAGGCACCTCCCAGCTTATCTTGCATGAGCAAGATGGTATCATCAGCATGCTGCAATATTGCTATGCCATGATTCATCCGATGTGGGGGAGTCTCGATGTGGGGTACTAGCCCAACAAATAAATCATTTTCCTGTGCCAGCTGAACTTCATGCAGACAACTTGCAGCAAAGTTAAAGAGAAAAGGACACCCTCCCCCCCTCCTTGCCTCACCTCTTTACAACTGCCAAAATAACATTAAGTTTGGCACTCTTAAGTACTCCCTCTGTCCGGAAATACTTGTCGGAGAAATGGGTAAAAATGGATGTATCTAGAACTAAAACACGTCTAGATACATCCATTTCTCCGACAAGTATTTCCGGGCGGAGGGAGTACCATTCATGACCACAGATCTGACCATATGTTATTATACTTATGCCCTGCATTTCAAATTATAAAACGCCTTGGAATTTGCAGAGGGAATTACTCGTGAATTGGCCCTTATAAGTAAGGAGAAGGAAAGTTTGATAAATGAGGAAACAACAAAAACATCGGTAAATTAACATGCACGTCTTATTATTGTAAGAATAGGCAGGAAAAATCTTTGTCCTTGCAATATGATATAAAGGCTTTGTCCTTACAATACAATATAAAGGGAGTATCTTCTTAGGTATACTAGCTAGTGCACATGTGGAAGCCACATTACTTAATCTACTGAAGTTATTTATGAAATCAAGACCCATTCATGAAATAGATATCAACAGTTAGTCTGGATTTGTTTAACATGCATTAAGTATCGAGCATATTTGGGTGGGAACTTTTAATCTGTTGTGATGAATGAATGATTAGGATGCTCTGGTCTGCCTGCCAAAGTCTTCTCTCTTATGCTTGTACGTTTTCCGGTTTTCCGTTTTGTGTGCTTTTGTAGGTCACAGATGCCATAATTTTACGGTCATGTTCGAGGCTTCAGCAACAATTTTTATGAATCACAGCTTTAGTTACAGGGTAGAATATGTACAGGAATTCACTTTGCATACCTTAATTTTTCACTTTGGAACTTAATCTGCACATTTCTTTAGATGTTTTAGTCTTCAGATGTTTATATGTTTACATTTACTCCCTCCGTTCCTAAATATTTGTCTTTCTAGATATTTCAACAAGTGACTACATACGGTGCAAAATGAGTGAATCTACACTCTAAAATGTGTCTATATACATCCGTATGTGGTAGTCCATTTGAAATCTCTAAAAAGACAAATGTTTAGGAACGGAGGGAGTAGAACACATGTTTTTTGAGGATAACCTAAAGAAGTGTTGATTATCATAAATAGAATAAATGGAAAACTGAGTTGTGCTCCTGTGGATTTATCCTGCAGGGGCATCTCCTGGTGAAGGCACTGGGGCGACTATGTCCGATGATGAAGATAACCAAGTGGATAGTGAGACCAACATGTTTGATGGAAACGATGGGTCAGATGGTATGGGCTTTGGTCCCCTGATATTGACCGAGGGTGAACGGTCTTTGATTGAACGTGTTCGGCATGAGCTGAAGAGTGAGCTTAAACAGGTAATAATAACATTGCAGCCTAAAAAGTGCTTCATTGCATCATTCATGGCTGAAGAGTGACCAACATGTTTAACGACTAACAAAAACTTCCTACCTCTAGGGGTACAAAGAAAAGCTGGTTGATATCAGGGAGGAGATCATGCGCAAGAGGAGAGCTGGTAAACTTCCCGGGGATACTGCAGCTACATTGAAAGCCTGGTGGCAAGCTCATTCCAAGTGGCCGTACCCTACCGTACGTGATACTACCATTTCCAAGCTTCATCTTGCTATTAGTTTCTGTCCATGACGAACAATTCCTGCCTGACCCATCCAGGAAGACGACAAGGCTCGCCTGGTGCAGGAGACGGGGTTACAACTGAAGCAGATCAACAATTGGTTCATCAACCAACGCAAAAGGAACTGGCACAGCAGCAACACAGCTTCCTCTAGCGAAAAGACCAAGAAGAAAAGGTAGCATACGGGAAAAGCCATATTTTTCCTTTTACTTGACAACCTTGCACATTCTTGTTTATGGCCTCCTTTTATGCATGTAAAAAAAGAAACGTTACAGGTAATGACGGCACGGAGCAATCGTGGTAGACTGGGCCCCGGAAGAAACAAACTAGATGTAAACTATACTTTTATCATGAAGATGCTGCAGTACATCCTCTCCCTCTCTCTCTTCTCTCTCTGGTGGGGCAACTAGATACGAAGACAACGTGTTCACAAGCAAGTTCAAGGAGGCAGTCATTGGCAAAGAAGTCATCCATAGTTGACCAAAAGTGGTAGTGACAACGGACGTACAGTGTGAGTGTTTTGCTAATGTAATTTGTATAAGCCCGTGTTGTATAACCGAGGAACGGAAGAGAGCATTGTGTTGGTGTATGTACTTGTATATTCGATTCATCTTGTAACATTATGTTAGACAAACACGGATTGGGTGTTCTGTGGGTGTGACATACGGTGTGGCACGGTCTGAAACGAAACCTTTCTGTTTAAGCTGTACTGGAAGGCTAAGTTATGTGTAGTACAGTAGTATTTGTAAGCTCATATACGGATGATCACTTGCATATTTACCTGTGAATGTGGTGGGTCTGCAGGGTCCTAGGTTCACCCGTTCTGCCTAGGTATTATACGTGTAAATAAGAGTCATATATGTAGTTTTGTAGATCGAGTTGTCTTGTGTTGATTAACCAACTGAGTATGTAACCAGTGGTTGAAACAATCTATGCGTGTGTTTGGATTGTCAAACGGAACTCTTTCCTGTGTTCTGGGAGGCAGCAGATACGGCCAGACAAGCTAATACTGCAATGGTGTGATGTGACGTTCACAATATGTCGCACATAATGAAAGATCAGTAGCTCAATGTTAACTCATTATACACAGAAACTACCTAGAAGAAGAAGACAGCCTCCATTCCTGTCTGGGAAAACCAATGCCACTGCTTCGACCACTATCCTACCGACTAAATCACAAGCTTCATGTCGACCCTGCCCTGATGGTCGCAAAAGTAGAATCGTCGGGTGCCTCACTGTGTATTATCTTAGATAATAGATACACGCAATACGGCAATAGTGACAAATTTCATTGAAGTAACCATCTACTGTCATGAAAGCAAATTTCATTGAAGAAACCATCTACTATCATGAAAACAGAGGCTAAAATACCTAAGCTCATAATCTTGTTGAGTTTGTTTTTTCTCTTGAACCTAGTCGGTACGCGTGGACTCTTAGAGCCCCCCCGGGTACACACATTGTCCCCTTTTACTCATTGAGACTTAATAAAGTGTGTGTTGGCCTAAGAAAAAAAGAGCTAAACCTCTCTATTCATTAGGCCTTCCACAGCGTAGCCGGTGCCAAATACATCAAAAGGCAGCCACCTCATCACCGGTGCCCAAAATTGCTTTTCAGGCATCGATCTCACTGCGTAGGGCTTCGGCAGGAAAAAGATTCTGGGACCCATACGATAAACAAGTACACCACGCTGCTGTGTATTGAGCAAAGAGAGAGAAGACATTTGCTGTTCAAAGTTGAGAGTTAATAGTATTTTATTTGCTAGAGGAATTGGGCATCGGTGCTCCTTGCTCTGATGCCATGAAAATTTTGTTGGGGCACCGGCCTCACAACGTGAGGGCACTGGCTATCGGAGCCAGAAGTCAATTTGACACCTCTTTTGGCCTATATAGTGGAAGGCCTTAGAACCCCCCCTTTTTTTTGAGAAACATTCATTAAAACCCCCAAGTAACATCATTCTTCGATCTAACCTAAGAAACATGATTTGAAAAAGAAAATGCATGCCGTTATAAAACAGACAGAAGCATCACGACGTTTACAGCCAAGCACATATTTCAAACATTATACTCATGAAAAAACAAAAGTACTAACATTATTCATACTATTTTTTATTCATAAACACACACACATCACACACGACCACACATCACCACACGGATACGCCAACACCCCGACCGAGACGAACTGCGTCGTACGAACGGCACCACGGCGAAGCGAATCCACCGTACGCCCCAACGTTCACAACGGCCGCCCTCCCGGCGAACCAGCGCGTATCGGCACGGCGCGGCGCCCTGCTCGCCGCCGGGGACCAGTTCGCGTCGTCGATCTGCACGCCGTGCCTGCTCCTCATCAGGCGGATCAGCGCGTCGGCGGCACCCTCCTCCGCGGCGCACACGTCGCGGGCCACGGCCCCGGCCACCCGCAGCACGGTCCTGCACCAAGGGTGGCACCGCAGGGGGACCGTGGTCTGCACGGTGGCCAGGTACCCGTCCGACAGCCACTGCGTGGCGTACGCCGGCGGCGAGCCGCCGACCTGCCGGAGGACCTCGGCCAGCATGAGGCGGCGCGGGATCCGGACCACGACGCCTGCTTGCCCTACACATTAAACCGGTCGGCTACTCGTCAAACAAAACTAATACCATAATATTATAAACTGCGAAATGCAAGCAGACATTCTCTGTCGCACAGCGCACTGTATATGTACATACGGACGAACGGCGCAGACTAGAATGACGTATCAATTTTCGCACGAGAGTCCATCGATGACGTCATGACGACGCACAAAACCTCGCAGATCACCGGTGACGACGAACTAAAGGCTACGCAGACCTACGGGTGTACGCGACACGACCTACTGCTTTACTCTCTCGCGCAAGCTGAGGAGTCCACGCAGAGTGCCAGGTTACTTATACAGATGGACCGAACCGACATACGAGTGGACAAATGGCAGCAGATAGCACACATGGACCCACGTATCATCATGCAGC
Source organism: Triticum aestivum (assembly GCF_018294505.1). NCBI lineage: Eukaryota > Viridiplantae > Streptophyta > Magnoliopsida > Poales > Poaceae > Triticum > Triticum aestivum. Next base: position 194,354,812 of record NC_057810.1, on the reverse strand, counting down.
TTCGCCCGGCCGCGTGCAAGCGACACGCAATAGGCAAACGTGTAAACTTCTGACCGACCCTACGACAGAATGGCCGGTTCGCCACGGCGAGGAACCCGCAGCCGGAAGTAAAAAAAAAATATTACGCATCGCCGACCATTCATCAAAGTACTTCCTCCTTTCTTTTCACTTTGCATATAAGATTTGATCAAAGTCAAATTTTATAAAATTTGATCAATTTTATTGAAAAATATATTAACATATATAATATTAAAGCTATACGGTATGAAAACTAATTTCATGATGCATCTAACAATATTAATTTCATATTGTGAATCTTGATATTTTTTATGTAAACTTAGTCAAAGTTGACAAAGTTTGACTTTAACCAAATCTTATGTGCAAATTAAAAAAATGGAGGGAGTAGCTCACCAAGCGTCCAAGCCCCGAAAGTGCGGTATTAGCACGTCCCCGTGTCGTCCCCCGCATCGGGCGACTTGGGCGGCTCTCCCAAACCTAGCCGCCAGGCGCATCTCATCTCCCTCCCTCGCCTTCGTCGCTGCTGGAGGAAGCCGTCTGGCTTTGCACCGGCGGCCGATGGCGATGAAGGAGACCCTGCTATCCCCTCTCATCACATCGGGTGGCGCGGGACATCCAATCGCGCGGAGGCGCGACACAGGATCTGGGCCACGGTGGCACCGCGACGCCCCAGCACGTGGCGGCGGTGTGGTGCTGGATGGTGGTGGCGGTGCTGTGGAGGCGTCGTGGAGGTTTTGGATGGCGTGGTGGTAGCCGCCCCAACGACTGGCGTCGTCTGATCTGACCGGTCTTCCCTCCTTGTGCGCCTCCGTATCTGGGTCACGGCTTGCCGGTCCTCGATGCAGTTTGAGCTGAGGATGGAGATTCATAGATCGGTTGGCGGTGAGGTGGGGAGATGTGACTGCCGGTGAAAACCAGACCGTCCTTGACGGCGATGATGGCGGGTCTTGAGGCGTCGCTACCTTGATGAAGGCATCATTGGCGCAGTTCTTGTCTTCCTCCTCGAGTTGCTTTGGGGGAAACCCTAAATCTGGGCCTCCCGGATCGGACGATGGCGACGTACGTCGTCGTTCTACCTCTTGTGGTCATCGTTTTGGAGCAGCTACTGGCTACATGTGCGGTCTGGCGATCTGTGCACAAGAAGCTGGATGGAGTTCTTTGAACAGATCTATGTGAAAACCTGCTCTTGGCTAGATGCCATCCAACTCTGAAGATGGATTTGTGGTAGGTGGCGGCGGCGGCGGCGGCCTCTGAGTGTGCGCCGGATCGGTGGGTGCCCCATACCCGGCAGGCGTCCTGGTTGGGACTCAAGTCTTAGATGATAGGTTTGGCTGCAAGGTCTGTTTGGTATTAGGCCCAGACTATCAACATCCCTTCATCAACTAGATAGGAGTAGCGACAGATGTTTCCTAGATGGTGGCTTCAGTCTTACTGTTGTTTTACTTTGTAAGGTCTTTTGTGCATAATTAATAAAGTGACTGTATGCATCGTCCAGATGCAAAGGCCGGGGGTCTTTCTCCTTTTTCAAAAAAAATATCCACTCATCACGTCCTGCGGCTCCATCTCCACTCTTTACACGGAGTTGCTCGGCTGACTGCGGGAGAGGATTTACAACACGCAGATCTCACGGCATGCAGTCCATCATGCGTGTTTTTATTTTTGGCTTTCAAGTTTTATATCTTTTGAACGAAAAGTTTAAATGAAGTCTTATTTTTATATTCGTGTTTCTCGTGACAAAGGCTTTGAAGTAAGATCAATTTTAAATATATTTTGATGAATTTTAAAAAATAAATGTTAAGTTTCAACTCTTGAAACTGAGTGCGTGCACAGAATAAAACTACATTTTTTTGCCTTTGACCAACAAAAAAATTATCTTAAAAAAAATTAAAACTTGATAAAAGTAAGTGAGAAATTCGCAAGTATTGGATAACAAATCGTAAGTTTTAGTGGCCGAAACTTAAACTTACTATGCCCTCATGCGGGATAGAACTACTTTGCAAATCACGAGGAAAGTGACCGGGCAGGACTTGGTAGGTGCATACCTCGGCATCTGCGTGCCCTTGCGAATTTGCCAGCCGACCATGCTCCCTTCACCACCTTTCTTGGTGTCCTATCTATTGCGTGTGCTTTCTCTCATGTCAAGGGATTTTCGTCGGGTCTTAAAAGCAGCCGGTACGTAGATTCGTAGTTGAAAGAGCGCCACGTCAAGTCAAAGAAGAATATAGAATGTCAAAGACACATTCACAACCTCCACTCCAAGAAAAAACTTAGGTTCCCCTACCTCCCCTTGGTCCGTCTCGTCTCCGATGGACCTAGGGCCATGGAGGCACTATGGACCCCAACCCTTGCCGGTTGGAGCGATCTTGCTCTGCTTTTAGTTGTTTTTGTTAGTTCATTTAGGGTTTGGGTCCTGCTCACGAAAACGAGGTGGTGGCGGCTCCCTAAAGAAGGAACAAGGTTCTCCCGGCTTAGAACTCATTCCGGTGATGCATTTAGCGTTGTCAGAGAACGTGTGGAGGTGTGTTTCCGATGGATCTTGCGAGATTTGGTCGGTGCTAGTCTTTGGTGGATCCATTTGGATCTAATTTTTGTTCGTCTTCGTTCGTGTGTCTATAGGTTAGATCGTTTCAATTTGATCTATACGTCTTTTCATCATAATAGTTGCTGTCCTCGTGCGCTGGTCCTCTGAGGTCTTAGCATGACTACTTCCTGACTCTCTACTATATCAAATTTGACCGGGATTCGGTGAGGGAGAGGTGATGACTGTTGCGCACCTTTGACTCACTCCAGTGCTGGTAGTTGTCGCTAGATGGTCTACGGACATGAATGCGATTTTTAATTATTTCTGTATTCTTTGTACTCCCATGTCATGATGAATATATCAAAAGTTTTCTCGTGAAAATAATATATTATAGAACACAAGTAAAAAAGGAGAAATAATATACTCAGGCTCTAGCCTGTAAGGGTGAAGGAAATATGCCCTAGAGGCAATAATAAAGTTATCATTTATTTCCTTATATCATGATAAATGTTTATTATTCATGCTAGAATTGCATTAACCGGAAACTTAGTGCATGTGTGAATACAGAGACAAAAACATTGTGTCCCTAGTATGCCTCTACTAGACTAGCTCGTTGATCAAAGATGGTTATGTTTCCTAACCATAGACATGTGTTGTCATTTGATAAATAGGATCACATCATTAGGAGAATTATGTGATGGACATGACCCATCCGTTAGCTTAGCATTATGATTGTTACAGTTTCATTGCTACTGCTTTCTTCATGACTTATACATGTTCCTCAGACTATGAGATTATGCAACTTCCGAATACCGGAGGAACACCTTGTGTGCTATCAAACGTCACAACGTAACTGGGTGATTATAAAGATGCTCTACAGGTGTCTCCGAAGGTGTTTGTTGGGTTGGCATAGATCCCTCTCGGTAATGCTCATCACTATAAGCCTTGCAAGTAATGTGGCTAATGAGTTAGTTGCGAGATGAAGCATTATGGAACGAGTAAAGAGACTTGCCAGTAACGAGATTGAACTAGGTATGATGATACCAACGATCAAATCTCGGGCAAGTAACATACTGATGACAAAGGGAACAACGTATGTTGTTATGCGATTTGACCGATAAAGATCTTCATAGAATATGTAGGAGCCAATATGAGCATCCAGGTTCCGCTGTTGGTTATTGACCGGAGATGTGTCTCGGTCATGTCTACATAGTTCTCGAACCCGTAGGGTCTGCACGCTTAATGTTCGATGACGATTTGTATTATGAGTTATGTGATTTGATGACCGAAGTTTGTTCGGAGTTGTCGTGGAATTGTCACGTCAGATGTCCTTGTGAAAGGACTTAGTTGTGGAGCCATCGCAACTAGGAAGCTTGAAGGGGTTAATCAGGAAAAAGGACACGAGAGGGTTTATACTAGTTCGGACCCTTACGGTGAAGGTAAGGCCTACATCTAGTTGGGTTGGTATTGATATTTCGATGACCAGGGAGCGAGATACGCTATGCCCGGTTCTCGATGAGTTGTTTTCTTGCCCTAAGCCGCCAACAGGTCGTCCCCTTATATACACGGGTTGACGCCTTGTGGCCTACATAGTCCCGGTCGGCTTATAACAGTGTCCGGCTCGGTGACTAGTTAAAACTACCTTATGATACAAGTCATGCCATTATAGCGGTTTACTACAACGGGCCTTAAGTCGTCTGTGGGCCTTAAGCCCTTTATGAACCGCCATCTTCATGCTTTGGTCTTGGGCTTTTCTCTGGTTAGTCTTCTTTGTGTAACCCGGCCCCTCCTGGGAGGCTTACACAAATAGTTATATCCCCAACATTAGGCCCCAGATTGATTTGAACCTATTCATGTCAATCTTAAAGTACCTCATGGAACTGTCCTTAGTCTTTTGTTTTGCATGAAGGTTTTAACCCGCCGTGACATCATCATCTGGATCCGGGTTAAGTCTCCGTGACGTCATCTTCAATAAAACTTATTTTTACTCCGTCATATCTTCCAACAGATCTTTGCCTTTACTGACCATCCCGAGAATTGAGGCGTCGGGGCCGCTGGATAATGATGTTTTGGTCTCCTCGTTTCTCGTGCCATTTCGGTCAGTCTTCCCTTATAAATAGAGCGACCATGTTTTTCATTCTTCCTTCTTTCAGTCGTCCTCTTCCTCTTGCTTCCTCTCGAGCTCCGCCGCCACCGCCGTTGAACCCCTCGTCTTCACCGACTCGGGCCGCTGCATCAACCTGACTCTGACCAGAGATCGACGGCGAACCACCGCAGCTCGTCCGCATCCGTGAGTTCCTCTCCTTCCCTTTCTCAGATCTGCATTAGGACTTTGTCGAGTTCATCGGCGTTCATCACCGCCCGACGCAAACCCTCGCTAGTTCTTACCTCCAATGCCCTGTTTAGATCGTAAAAACTACGTAGAACTACTGCGGTACTTGTTTGTGTTGATCTTGCATAGAAATAGATCTCATTTCCCTTGTTTGGAAACCCTCTTCGAGTATATGAACTTCTCTGCCCTGTTTTTAGGTCTAGAAAATTTTCTTTTCAGAGCAATATTTTGATCCAGAGTAATAACTGTCATCTGTGAAACTTGTTTTTATCACCCGGAAACTTCTTCTGGTAAATGCCCTTAAACACAACTGTCGAGGTGTCTGGCTTAAATAAATGACACAGAACCTTAATTGCTCTTCATGACCTGAAGAATTTTGAACTGCGTTTGATACTTGTAGCGGCTTAAATATTGTTGCATAGTCTTCCTTATATCATTAGGCCCCTCCTTAAGCCGCCACCTTGAATAATTAGGATTTTCCTCCCTGGTTAAAATTGAACCGGATCTTCTTATTTTATCATAGGCCAACTGTTGTCATGGCTCCTAAGGCGGCCAAGGCCCCTGTAACCTGCAATTGGGTCCCATCCATAGTTACCAAGAGTAAACTGGCTGAGTTCGTGAAATCCGACTGAGGGAGTCCTGGATTAGGGGGTGTCCGGATAGCCGGACTACCATCATCAGCCGAACTATCATCGGCCGGACTATCATCATCGACCGGACTCCAAGACTATGAAGATACAAGATTGAAGACTTCGTCCCATGTCCGGATGGGACTTTCCTTGGCGTGGAAGGCAAGCTTGGCGATACGGATACGTAGATCTCCTACCATTATAACCGACTCTATGTAACCCTAGCCCTCTCCGGTGTCTATATAAACCGGATGGCTCTAGTCCGTAGGACACAACAACAACCATTACAATCATACCATAGGCTAGCTTCTAGGGTTTAGTCTCCTTGATCTCGTGGTAGATCCACTCTTGTAAACATCCACAATATCAATATCAATCAAGCAGGACGTAGGGTTTTACCTCCATCAAGAGGGCCCGAACCTGGGTAAAACATCGTGTCCCTTGTCTCCTGTTACCATCCGCCTAGACGCACAGTTCGGGACCCCCTACCCGAGATCCGCCGGTTTTGACACCGACATTGGTGCTTTCATTGAGAGTTCCTCTGTGTCGTCACCGATAGGCTTGATGGCCTCTTCAATCGACAACGACGCAGTCCTGGGTGAGACTTTTCTCCCCGGACAAATCTTCGTATTCGGCGGCTTCGCACTGCGGGCCAACTCACTTGGCCATCTGGAGCAGATCGAAAGCTACGCCCCTGGCCGTCAGGTCAGGTTTGGAAGCCTAAACTTCACGGCCGATATCCGCGGGGACTTGATCTTCGATGGATCTGAGCCACAGCCGAGCGTGCCACGCTGTCACGATGGGCACGACCTAACTCTGCCGCCGGACAGCACCTTGGAGGCCGCACACGAATCCGCTCCGACCCATAGTCCGGAGCCGATTGCTCAGATCGAGGACGGATGGCTGGACACCGCCTCGGGAGCTGCAACTTCCACGGCGATGGAGCCGAACACTTACCTTGTCCCGCATAATGCTCATGACTCCGAGGTGCCGGACTCTCTGCCGGACTCCGAACCTCCTGCGCCCCTGCCAGTCAAATTCGATTGGGCGGCGATCATGGAATTCACCGCTGTGGACACCTTTCAGCACTCACCCTTCGGGGATATCTTAAATTCGCTGAAGCATCTCTCACTATCCGGAGAGCCCTGGCCGAACTACAGCCAGGATGGTCGGGATGCGGACAATGAAGAAATTCAGAGCCCACCCACCACCCACTTCGTAGCCACCGTCGACGACCTAACTGACGTGCTAAACTACGACTCCGAAGACATCAACGGTATGGACGACAATGCCGGAGACGATCAAGAACCAGCGCCTACAGGGCACTGGAAGGCCACCTCATCACATGACATACATATGGTGGACACCCAAAGGGAAGCGATACCGAGGAACAACGGGACGTGGAAGAGGATAATCCCGCCGATAAACAACCAAAACGGCGACATAGACGCCGCCCTAAGTCCCGCCTCGATCAAAGCAGCATTCCTAACGACCCAGCGATAGAGCAGGGCAAACCAGCGGACGACGAACATACAACCAAGCAACCATCCGAACAGGACGAACCGGATAATCAACCCCTTCACAGAGCAATCAACAGTCCGGACACACCACCGGAGCATAAGAACCTTCACAAAAGACTCGTCACCACTGCAAGAAGTTTGAAGAAGGAAAAATGGAAGCTCAAAACAGTGGAAGACATACTAAGAATGAAGTGGAGCAAAATACTCAAGACCGCAGACAAATATGGCAATGGCCATCAAACAAAGAGCTACCCGAAGCGCAAGCTGCTGCCAGAATTTGACGAGGAAGCCATAGAGCCCTCACAGTCAAAAAATAAAGAGGCCGCCTGGCCGGATAGACGGCTAGATGACAGGCCAAAAGCGACAAGCGGCACCGCACACAAGCCGCCTTATGATCCTGGGAAAACGGACGGCCCAACTAGGTCCATCTACGGGCCAAAAAGGAGGGCCCCAGGAAGTAACACAACACGACAAGTGTTCGAAGACAGCGGCACACCCAAATACAGGGGCGCCGCACACCCGCTATCTTTTACCGATGAGGTGCTGGATCATGAATTTCCAGCAGGGTTCAAACCCATAAACATAGAGGCATACGACGGCACAACAGACCCAGGAGTCTGGATAGAAGATTACATACTACACATACACATGGCTAGAGGAGATGATCTCCACGCCATAAAATACCTACCCCTCAAGCTCAAAGGGCCAGCTCGGCATTGGCTCAAAAGCCTCCCAGAAAACACTGTTGGAAGTTGGGAAGAGCTTGAGGACGCGTTTAGAGCAAATTTTCAAGGGACTTATGTCCGCCCTCCGGATGCAGACGATCTGAGTCATATAACCCAACAGCCCAGAGAGTCAGCGCGCAAATTCTGGAACATGTTCCTTACCAAAAAGAACCAAATAGTCGACTGTCCGGACGCGGAAGCCTTAGCAGCTTTTAAACACAACGTCCGAGACGAATGGCTCGCCAGACACCTCGGCCAAGAGAAGCCAAGAACAATGGCCGCGCTAACAAGCCTCATGACGCGCTTTTGCGCAGGAGAAGACAGCTGGCTAGCAAGATGCAGCACCAGCGACCCGAGTACATCTGAGATCAGAGATGGAAACAGAAAATCACGGCGCAGGAAAGATCAGCGCCGAGATAAAGAAAAAAGCCCAAAGGGCACGGTGGTCAACGCCGGATTCAAAAGCTCGCGGCCAAACAATAAAACACTGCCTCTTAAGGACAACAATGACGAGCTATCAAATTTAAACAAAATTTTAGATCGGATATGTCAAATCCACAGTACCTCCGAAAGGCCTGCAAACCATACCAACCGAAATTGTTGGGTTTTTAAACAGTCTGGCAGACTCAACGCCGGACACAAGGGGCTCGATGCGCCAAGAGAGGACGATGACGAACCCCACCAGCAGAGCACTGGAAGTCAAAAGACTTTCCCACAAGAAGTCAAAACAGTAAACTCACTTCATGTGATAGTACGAAAAACCAACACGGCACTCGCTAAGACAAGTGTCGCACGGTCCACCCCAGCGGAACACCGAGATTGGATGTCAAAACCAATCACTTTCGACCATCTGGATTAGTCTAGAAGTATCCGGAATGCAGGATAGACTGCCCTGATATTGGATCCCATAATAGACGGACTGCAATTCACGCAGGTTTTGATGGACGGCGGCAGTGACTTAAACCTGCTATATCCGGACACAATCCGCAAGTTGGGATAGACCCTACTACAATTCGGCATAGCCGCACTTCCTTCAAAGGAGTGGCGCCAGGCCCTTATGCCAGGTGCACAGTTTCATTATTACTAGAAGTTGTGTTCGGGTCACCTGACAACTTCCGACGAGAAAAGCTAACCTTTCATTTCACCCCATTTAAAAGTAGCTATCAAGCATCACAGGGACGGGAAGCTTTCGTCCGCTTCAATACAATACCACATTACGCGTCTCTTACGCTTAAAATGCCCGGTCCACGTGGCATCATTTCATTAAAAGGTCGCCTGAGACCCCGGACACGGCTGGACGAGTCCGAAATAAATAAGCTAGGGGCTACCTAGCCACACACCCCTTCACAAGGGTTTGTACATATGAGCTAGCATAGGCTCAGCTTTATTAATCTATATTTCAATTTTTTATGCACTTTCTCGCACGATTTATTTTCAAACTAAGTTCCTCTCTTTTTACAGATGAACAGCATGCACACCCGTCCAGGATACGGCACAACGGAGACACAGGCGCAGACGTGCAGTAGGGACCCGTTGCAAGGACTCTTTTCAGACTAAGACCCTACGTAAACCTTTCTTATTGTCTCTTGTTGCTATAATCCCCTGGTTTCTTATTATAACCAGAGTGGAGACTGGCGTTTTGGCATCGGCCGCGCCAGAAGAACTTTCCCGTACCTGGACACAAGGGGCTTAGGGCATTGTTTTGCCCGCTATTGTAAAGACCGAACACCTTCGGGAGTGTTCGGCGTCTCGAGTTAGGCCTTATATGCATCAGCTCCGAATCATGTCTTTGGTTAAATGTTGGGTTTGCCCGGCTCCTGTGTTTTGCTGCCTTACGTTCCGTATCATCGGCTAACGCGGCACCAGGAGAACTACTGCGATTGTGCCCCAGTTCGGCTGGGCGAGCACCTCAGTAGAGAAAGCCGAAAACTGACTGTCATGATACAGCGAGAGACTAGTCAACCACTTGATCGACCATGGGAATGTTTAGAATTCCTCCGCTTTGACGAAGGGCCGTTTCTCGATCAGGCACATACGCGCCCCAAATTCGGAGAGCGCGGTGCCCCCAGGGGCTATGTCGTAGCCCCACCCTCGAACTCCATGGCTAAGTGAAAGTGATAAAGCATTATAGTCCGGTTGCCTCGTTTGCTACGCTACCACCTCCTTTACAGGACCGAGACGTCGGATTAAGTGTGAAAACGCGCTATTTTTGTGAACACCCCCGCACCTTGTGCGTGGGGGCTGGAGCCGACGACTGCCATCTTTCAGGTTATATACACGTATACATGAACGGCCGCATAGGAGATACTCTATTACTTGAACGCACAAGTATAAAAGGCGCTTACATCATAAATATTGTTTTACATCATAAAAACGTTCATTCAAACATAACATTTTTTGAGCACTGCGACTCTACTACACGAGCACCACGCAGCACTTCGCCAAAATAGTGCTCGGCGGGTAACCGGTTATCGTCCAAACCCGGGGCCGCAACAGCGGTGGCATCCATCTCTGTCCAATGTGTCTTCACACGGGCGAGTGCCATCCGCGCACCCTCTATGCAGGCCAACCGCTTCATCGCCTTAATATGCGGTACCGCTCCAAGAAATCGCTGCAATAAGCCAAAGTAACTCTTCGGCTCGGGCCTATCCGGCCAGACATGGGTCACTATATCTGTCATAGCAAGCCCGGGCAATCTATTTAGCTCAGCCCACTCGGCCAAACGGTCGGTCAGCGGAAGTGAACACTCCGGACTATGGAATTGAGACCAAAACAGCTCTTCCGTCTTGTGATCCTTCTGGCTTCGAAAATGCACAACGGCTTCCGCCGCACTCGCTGCTAAGTCCATATAAGGGTCCTCTGGACCCCACAGTTGGCCCAGCTGAGCATACTTTGGATCCGTAAACCTTCGGCGCAGCAGAAAAGGCTTGCCAGCTACAATTTCTCCGGCCTGGCGCAGCTCTTCCTTTATAGCCCGCATTGCAGAGCGGGCATCCTTGGCTTCGGCGGTGGCCTTCTCGAGGTCTTCTTGCCCCGCTAGGCGCTCCTTCCCAAGAGCCTCATTGTGGTCGGTAGCATCTTTTAACTTCACGGCCATTTCGGCCATCTCTTCCCTGCTCCGGTAGTGTGCGACCCTTTCGGCCGCTAACTCCTCGGCCGCCCTCGAGGCTGCCGCATTACTCCTTCTGGCCTGCTCCTTGGCTTGAGCAAGTTCGGTCCGAAGGCTCTCCACAGCAGCGACACTATCTGCATTTCACACACGCATTGTAACGAGCTGGCTTCGGCCCCCTTACCAAGTGACCGCACAGAAACACTTACCTTGCGACTCATCAAGTCGCCTGTTGACCAGCTTGATGTCCGCATCCGCAACAGCGAGTTGCCGCTTTAGTTCAGCAACTCCGTCAGTCCGGCTGGCCCCCGGACGACCCGCCACCTGCATCGGCACGGCGGAAATTTAAACCTGCGATTTTGATCCTCGGCACGCTGTCGATTTCGACAACCTACCGAGTCTCAGGGGCTACTATCTATACAGGGCGCATTCTATATACAAAACTGTTAAAAGGTGTGTCATTTTTACGTACCTCAAACCCCGCCAGCAAACTCCTGACGGCATTATGCAACCCGCCTTCGGCGGCCGAAATCCTTTCAATCACCATGCTCATCAATGCGTGGCGATCTTCTGAGATAGATGCCTTCTCTAGCAGATCCTTCAGCCGTACACCAGTTGGCGCCGAACTATCCGGCTTTGCCAAACCAGGGGGCTCCCTCCGTGACGACACTTCAGGCTCGTCCGCCCTATCCGACGGCGCCCCGGACGGAGGCGTCTCGCTCTCCATTATCTCTGGACGAAGGTCCCCTGAAGACGAGCTCATTTGCGAAGGACGGAGATCCGAACTACAAGGTAAAAACTTTAGTTATCCTCAGAAGCACAAATAGGGATGTCCCTTATTATAAAACTCCTTTCTTTCTACTTACGGCTCGTTGGAGGGCTGATTCTTTAAGGGAGATTGTGCGGGCGGGGCCTCCCCGGACGCAGGGCCCTCTGGCGAAGATTTCTTCCCCCGTTTAGGGGCTTTTGCCCCCGGGTCCTCGGAGGCAGTCCTCTTCTCCCCTTGGAGGGAGGGATTCTCGATCCCCCCTCTTTCAAGAGCCTCCTCAGGCGAGGCAGTAGCTTTCCTGCTTTCCCCTTCATCTTCCTCTGGAGGCGCAACCTCAAGCATCCGGACCAGCACGGAATCCGGCGCGGTCTCGGGGAGGGGGGCCGGACACCATATCAATTTTGCTTCCGCTATCCACTCCTGTGTAGAAGGAAGTTGGTCATAAGGCGAATCATCGAAGGGCAAACAAACGGTATGTCCGGACTTGGAACTACTTACTTGAGTATCCGGGCGATTGCAGCTTAGGCCAGCATCCTCGGTCAATTCCGGACGCACCTCTTGCGATCCGAAGAATAATTTGTACATCTCCAGGGGTGTCATGCCCATGAAATGTTGAAAAATCTGTGGGCCCTCCGGATTGAACTCCCACAGCCAGGGAGGGCGGCGTTTGCAGGGCGGAAGACGCCTAATCAGCATAACCTGCATTACCGCCACCATATCAACCTCCCTCGTTTGGAGATCTCGAATCCGGCCCTGCAGTAGGGGCACGTCCTTTGATGGCCCCCAGTTGAGCCCTTGGGTGACCCACGACATCAACCATCGTGGAGGTCCCGGGCGAAATAAGGGCGGCGGCTTTTGTCTGCGGCCCCTCGGAATGGTAATATAGAACCACTCTTGCTGCCACAGGCCGAGCTCCTCTTGGAAGGAGCCAGCGGGCCACGGGGCATCGGCCCTCCTACTTATGGCCGCCCCGCCGCACTCTGCTTGACGCCCCCCGATCATCTTCGGTGCCACATTGAAGGTCTTCAGCCACAGGCCGAAGTGAGGGGTGATGCGGAGGAAGGCTTCGCAGACGACAATAAATGCGGAAATATGGAGGATGGACTCCGGAGCCAAATCGTGGAATTCCAACCCATAGTAAAACATGAGCCCTCTCACAAAAGGATCCATCGGGAAGCCTAAACCCCGACGGAGGTGGGATACAAAAACGACGTACTCGCCGGGCTCGGGGGTGGGGATGGCCTGCCCTTCGGTGGGCAACCTATGCGAAATATCATAAGCCAGGTACTTGGCCTCCCGTAGCTTTAGCACGTCCTCCTCCGTGACGGAGGAGGGCATCCACCGGCCCTGGAGGTCGGAACCGGACATCGATGAAGGTCCGAAGCGCTCGAATCTGGAGCTCTAGGTGCTGGAACTTGGAGCGGGGAGAGGATTCGATGGAGAATTGAAGAAAAGAAACGAGCCTTGGTCCCGTTATAAAGAGGGAGAATACCGAGAGCCGTCTCCGTGACCGTTTGGGGCTCGCCTTCGATAGAGGGGGCATGGCGACGGGCGCGGTTGGGTTACCCACGTCCGTATTAATGAGAATCCCGGATTAAGGGGGAACATGATCTCTGCTTCGACAAAGACGTGCCAAGGAAACCGCTTCGCTAAATGCGATGAGGTGGTAGAGTAATTCAAGTAATGGCTTGGTAGTGGCGTGACGTCATGCCGCAAAAAATGTCAGCAGATTGAACTTGTGTATATATTATTCTCTCTACGGTGGAATGTGGAATTTATTTTGCAGAGCCGGACACTATCCTGGTGTTCACAATCTTCTATCATTCGGAGGAGGAACCCGCCTTGCAATGCCAAGCAATATATGCGCCGGACTTATCGTCATTGAAGCCTAGTTCAGGGGATACTGAGGGAGTCCTGGATTAGGGGGTGTCCGGATAGCCGGACTACCATCATCAGCCGAACTATCATCGGCCGGACTATCATCATCGACCGGACTCCAAGACTATGAAGATACAAGATTGAAGACTTCGTCCCATGTCCGGATGGGACTTTCCTTGGCGTGGAAGGCAAGCTTGGCGATACGGATACGTAGATCTCCTACCATTGTAACCGACTCTATGTAACCCTAGCCCTCTCCGGTGTCTATATAAACCGGATGGCTCTAGTCCGTAGGACACAACAACAACCATTACAATCATACCATAGGCTAGCTTCTAGGGTTTAGTCTCCTTGATCTCGTGGTAGATCCACTCTTGTAAACATCCACAATATCAATATCAATCAAGCAGGACGTAGGGTTTTACCTCCATCAAGAGGGCCCGAACCTGGGTAAAACATCGTGTCCCTTGTCTCCTGTTACCATCCGCCTAGACGCACAGTTCGGGACCCCCTACCCGGGATCCGCCGGTTTTGACACCGACACCGACCATCTGCCAAAAAGGGAGGTTATGCCTTATCGTGTTCCTGACCCGTCTGAAGAGAAGCCTCATCCCAAAGACGGGGAGGTTATAGTTTTTATGGATCACATGAGCCGGGGATTTGCCCCTCCCGACTCAAAATTCTTCAGGGAAGTTTTGAATTTCTTTGACCTTAGGCCTCAAGACATCGGACCCAATTCCGTGTCAAATATTTGCAATTTCCAAGTCTTCTGCGAGGTGTACCTGGGAGAGGAACCAAGTCTGCTATTATTCAGGGAACTTTTCTACATGAACCGGCAAAACGAACGTGCCAACGGGCCGAGTCTTGAGCTTGGCGGCATCTCAATCCAGCGAAGGAGAGACTGCCTTTTTCCTTATGCTGAACTGCCGAGTCACCCAAAATCTTGGAACCAAACATGGTTCTATTGTCAGGACACTTCTCTGGCTGATGAGAAGCCTCTGCCCGGCTTTCACGCCCTGCGCCTCGAGTCCAACCACCCGCTACCAGACAAACTGACAGCCGTTGAACGTCTGCCTCTCAATCCCACCATCAAGAAGATCAAAGCTCTATTGGGAAATGGTTTAAACGACATTGATCTGGTCCGAGTCTGGGTCACTTGGCAAGTACTTCCGTTAAGCCACCGTTCCGGTTTAATGTGTACTTATACTGGCGAAAAGGATGACCCATTACGCCATAGTCCTGACAACTTACCGGATGATGTGGTGGATGCTACGACCCAGTCGCTGCTGAAGGAGGGCACTGTGACGAGCAACGCCTTTGGCTTACTTCCCTTTTGCAAGAATAACCCAGCCCCTACAGTAAGTTATCAATCGTAATAAATACTTATTGCTATATTACACCCTTTTTGGTACTCATAATTCCTTATCCTTTTCCACAGGCCGATGATAACTTCTGGAAAGCCAAATATGACCATGAGGCTGCCAAACAAGCCAGGACGACCAAGAAAGCCGAAAGGAAAGCCGCCAAGATGGGAACCTCAAGGAAGAAGAAACCCAGTGCCTCCGACTTACTCAGATTGGAGGACAGTTCTTCGGATGATGAAGAGGTAATCTTTAATTTTTTTTACTTCCCTTGTCATTACCTGTCTGACATTCTATCCCTTTAGGAGGATACGGGAAACAGTCGAGCAACCAATGAAGAGGTAACTATAATCTCCTCTGACTCAGAGCCTTTGCCAAAGCAAAAGATCCGAAGGGTGACCCGGAAAGTAAGATTTTCACATGCTCTTGCTTATCAAGATCCTCAATTTCTTTTGAAGCAACAACAGCTTGAGAACCGGAGGCAGACCCGGAACAACAAGGATGCGGAACTCTCCTCCGGCTTACCTGACGTAACCAGGAAGCGTCGAACTGAGGTTATCTCCGCTTTACGTTATGTTTTACCTTTAGCGGGCTTAATTCGCCATCCTCTCAATTCGTCTGACTCCAATTATCAGGATACCTCTCCTTCTTCCGGTGAATCCATGCAGTCAAACATGCCGGCTTTCAAAACTGCTCCCGGGTAATGTAACCTTATGCACTTTTTACTTTACCCATGCTTGCGTATTCATCCTTCTGCTTTTGTTAACAGCATGCAAGTGAAGCCCAGTAAACGGGCAAAGAAGAATAAGCCGTCCGAAGAACCGGTCGTGGTTGAACCAGTGATTAATGCGTCTGCTCTAGACATCTCTACCCATCAGCTGCCACCTGATCCAGCTTTTGATATTCCAATGCCAACCTCTGATCCACCTGCCGAAGATACTCTCAACACAAGTGACCCGGAGACTCCTAGCCCGGTCAAAACAAATGAACCGAAGTTGAGATTGTGAGGCCTCAGTTTGTTGAACCAGGGCGGCCTACCGTCCTTGCCAGATGTACCGCCAAGGAAGAATTTGCCCAACGCCGAAAATCCAAGCAGGACATTACTGATTATACTCACTTAAGCATTGGTGATATAGTCTCGGGCTATCTGAATCAAGTGCATAATAGCCGTGACCTGGAAATTGACATGGTAAAACAAATACAACACAAATCTGAGGTATAACTTATACTTTTTACCTGAGTCTTACATACTGTACCAGCCCCCAACTCTATCGCTTATGAATAAATATGCTGTAGACTTAGAAATCTGCTTTACTTATTAATTAAACCGGTTCAACGAGAATATATTTAACCCGGTTATAACATGATAGTTGTAAATTTTGCAATATACATTAGTCCCCAAGTGTCAAGTATCTTTACTTGTAAGGTGCTTGAGACTTAATATGTGTGACCCGGTAGGATAAGGTTAAAATTCTTCAGCATACATTAGCCCCCAAGTGCCAAGTATCTTTACTTGTAAAGTGCTTGGGACTTCAATGTTACCTTACTATAATCCTTACCATAACCTGGTGTCAATGCAGGCTGTCATAAGTCAGTTTGAATCAGAGCTTGCTGTCCTGAAGAGTCGTCTGGAAACTCAAGAACTTGAGACTCAGAAGGCTAACTCCAAATTTGAATTCAGTGTCTCTGAAAATGAGAAGCTGAAGAAGAATTTTGAGTCGGAGAAGAAAACTTGGGCTGATGAGAAGGCTTCCCTGGTGACTCGGGCCGAAACAGCAGAAGCATCTCTTGCAGAAGCAACAACCGAGCTGTCCGACTTAAAAAGGCAGATATCTCAAATGGTCTCAGCCATCTTCGGTAAGTCATCGTGCAAAACTTCAAACCTTGTAACCTTACAATGACTATTGTAATAATTACTTCCGGTTGACTGTTATGCTTGTGCACATACAGGCCCCAGGAGTATGAACCTGAAGCAAAACATGCTGATCAAGCTTAAAGCAGTTTACACCTTAGTGGAACAGCTATACTCTGGGTCACAACGCGCCTTGGCCGTTGTAGCCTTATCAACTCCACATCCTCGCCTTCTGCAAGACGTGTTGAAGAGCCTTGCTTTTCTTCCTCAGCGGATCCAAGACTTAAGGCGGGCGTCCTCAAGAGCCGGGGCCGTGGCCGCATTGAGCCGGCCTAAAGCATGGCTCCCAGAACTAGACCCGGACGACCTTGCCCTTGGATACCCAAGTCTAAAGGAGGACGACACTGCATTTGACGACCATGATTTCACCGCCTGCGTCAAAGCCATACGTCCCGTGGCAACCCTTATTGGAAACGATACTGACCTGAGCAAGTATGCACCGGCTTATGACAGTGAGAACCGGAGAATTCCAAACACTCCATATGATCAAATCAGCCTGATCCCTCCAACTCGTAAGCATACTTTTGCTCCTGAAGTGGACCCAACCGGTTTAATAGATGACGAAGCTGAGTTTGAAGCTTTGAGCAGCATTGACTGGGCCTCGTCAACTTTCCAGGACAAAACAGCCGACGGAGAAGCGGAGAAGGATAACCCGGAGGCTTCAAGCCCGCCGAAGGAGTGAATCGCCAGATGTTTTGCAAAAAACAATGCTTCATTTATTCAGACTCGGGGAGTCTTGTAATAGGGTAGAAAAACCTCTCAACTTTGTCATGCCTTCACACATGTTTATGACGCTTAATACTTTCATAAGCCGCCATTGCTATATATTTCCAGCTTATGTTGATCGTTTGCCTCCCTGATGTTAAATTTGCTTGTCTTATCCTGCACATGAAACAAACCAAAGCTCCCTTGGAGGTTTATCACACCGGGTGTCACATAAAGTATTTGTAACCCAGAAACAAACCAAAGGCACCCTACACAGGCCAGTTTACGACTCTACTTTACTAAGCATAAACATAATAGCATGCCTGCGATCCTTTGATAACCTCTCCTGCTGATTTGATGCTCACCCGGTACTTAACAACCTGGTGTAACCAATGTTAAACCGGAAAGACAAAAAACATCTCATAATGCTTTCCCAAGTTCTCAGGATAATCAAAATAATTTACAGGCTTCTGATTCGAATACGATCAGTAAACCGTTCCAAAGGGGTTAAGCTAAGATTCGGATATGATCATATAGCCCCCAGTGGCTTGGCGATACCGATCAAGTGGGTATCGACAGCTATGTTCTCTTTGGTTCGAATATGACCTATGTTTGAACAGGAAGCCCCCAAGTGACCATGAGATTTGTTTAATGACGCTGATTCGTATACGATCCACGTCAGACCCAAAGGGGTTAAGCTATGATTCAAATATGATCAAGAAGCCCCTAAGTGGGTTTGGCAGTATGCCGATCAAGCGGGTATCGACAGCTATGTTCTCTTTGGTTCGGATACGACCTATGTTTGAACAAGAAGCCCTCAAGTGATCATGGCTAGATCCAGATATCATCATAAGACGAACCAAAGGTAAAGCCGGATTCAAATATTATCCGCTCCCTGTTGGTTGTTTCCACCATCTGACAAAAAGATATATAAACATTTGAGGGTGAAAAAGGACAGAGGTCCTGCTTTATTACTTTATATAATATATACATTGTCAAAAAATATATACATCTTACGAGCCGATGGCTTAAGTATAGTAAGGCCGAAGATGGGCTATATTCCACGGCCGGCGGGTCTCCTCCTCCGACTTACGTGAGTCTTTGTGCTCTCGAATATCAATGAGGTAGTATGACCCGTTGTTCAGATTCTTGCTGACCACAAAGGGTCCTTCCCAAGGAGGGGATAGCTTGTGCATATTGGACTGATCCTGGATGAGCCGGAGCACTAAGTCGCCTTCCTGAAATGTTCTCCTTCTGACCCGGCGGCTGTAATAGCGACGAAGGTCTTGCTGGTAAATCACTGAGCGGGCTATTGCCAAGTCTCGCTCCTCATCCAACAAGTCAAGTGCCTCCTGTCGAGCTTTTTCATTATCAGCCTCAACATAAGCTGCCACCCAGGGCGAGTCGTGCCGGATGTCACTTGGCAGAACTGCCTCTGCTCCATAAACCATGAAAAAGGTGTATAACCCGTGGATCTGTTAGGCGTAGTGTTGATGCTCCACAGCACAGAGGGTAACTCTTCCACCCAACAACCCGGAGTCCGCTGTAAGGGGTCCAAGAGCCGTGGTTTGATACCCCTTAAGATCTCCTGATTTGCTCTTTCTGCTTGACCATTGGATTGAGGGTGAGCAACAGCCGAAACGTCAAGCCGGGTATGCTCTTGTTGACAGAACTCTTCCATTGCACCCTTGGAGAGATTAGTGCCATTATCAGTTATGATGCTATGTGGAAAACCAAAATGAAAGATCACCTTTTTGATGAACTGAACTGCTGTGGCTGCATCACACTGACTGACCGGCTCTGCCTCAATCCACTTTGTAAATTTATCCACTGCCACCAGGAGGTGTGTCTTTTGGTCCTTAGACCTCTTGAAGGGTCCCACCATGTCAAGCCCCCAGACCGCGAACGGCCAAGTAATTGGAATCATCCTCAATTCTTGAGCCGGCACATGAGCTCGCCGTGAGAATTTTTGACATCCGTCACATTTGCTAACAAGATCCTCCGCATCAGCATGAGCCGTCAGCCAGTAAAAACCATGACGGAAGGCCTTGGCCACCAGAGATTTTGAGCCGGCATGGTGACCACAATCGCCTTCATGGATCTCTCGAAGTATCTCTTGACCCTCTGCTGGTGACACACAACGCTGGAACGCCCCTGTGACACTGAGGTGATGTAACTCGCCATTAATAATTGTCATGGATTTGGACCGCCTGACAATTCGCCTTGCCAAGGTCTCGTCCTTAGGTAGCTCTCCCTGGGTCATATAAGCCAAGTATGGCAATGTCCAATCTGGGATGACGTGAAGTGCAGCCACCAACTGTGCCTCCGGGTCTGGCACTGCAAGCTCTTCCTCTGTAGGTACCTTAACAGAAGGATTATGCAGAACATCAAGAAAGGTGTTAGGCGGCACCAGCTTACGCTGAGAGCCCAACCGGCTTAACGCATCAGCTGCCTCATTCTTCCTTCTATAAATGTGCTCCACCTGATACCCTTTGAAGTACCCAGCTACAACATCTACTTCACAATGATAAGCCGCCATAAGAGGATCCTTGGAATCCCACGTGCCTGAGACCTGTTGAGCCACGAGGTCTGAGTCGCCCAAGCACCTTACCCGGCTTAAATTCATATCCTTAGCCATCCGAAGACCATGGAGCAAGGCCTCGTATTCAGCTGCATTGTTAGTACACGGAAACATGAGCCGGAGCACATAACGAAATTTGTCACCTCGAGGGGAAGTTAAAACAACTCCAGCCCCTGATCCTTCTAACTGCCTGGACCCATCAAAGTGAATAATCCAATATGTATTGTCCGGCTTCTCCTCAGGTGCCTGCAACTCTGTCCAATCATTGATAAAGTCCACCAAGGCCTGAGATTTGATGGCAGTACGGGGCATATACTTCAAATCATTAGGCCCAAGGTCAATAGCCCACTTGGCGATTCGTCCAGTGGCCTCCCTGTTCTGAATGATGTCTCCCAAAGGAGCTGAACTTACCACCGTTATAGGATGACTTTGTAAGTATTGCTTCAGCTTCCGATTTGCCATGAACACACCATAAACAAGCTTCTGCCAATGTGGATACCTTTGCTTAGACTCAATGAGCACCTCGCTGATGTAGTAAACCGGCCGTTGAACCGGATGCTCCTTGCCTGCTTCCTTATGCTCCACCATGATGACAACACTGACGGCCCGCGAGTTAGCAGCCACATATAACAATAGCGGTTCTCTATCAATGGGAGCCGCAAGAACCGGTGGCTCAGACAACTGTCTCTTTAAATCTTCAAAGGCAGTGTTAGCAGCATCGCTCCAGACAAAAGTGTATGTTTTCTTCATCATCTGATATAGCGGTAAGGCCTTCTCCCCTAACCGGCTTATGAACCAGCTTAAAGCAGCAACACGTCCCGCCAGGCACTAAACATCATTGATACACGTCGGCTTAGCCAGAGAGGTAATCGCCGTGATCTTCTCCGGATTAGCTTCAATGCCTCTGTTTGACACCAGAAAACCCAAGAGCTTGCCTGCAGGTACACCAAACACACACTTGGCCGGGTTAAGCATCATCTTGTAAACCCGGAGATTGTCAAAGGTCTCTCTCAAGTCGGATATTAAGGTTTCCTTTTCTCTGGATTTCACCACGATGTCATCCACATAAGCATGAACATTACGCCCAATCTGATCGTGCAAACAGTTCTGCACACATCGCTGATAAGTCGCCTGGGCACTCTTGAGTCCAAACGGCATAGATACATAACAGAAGGCCCCAAACGGAGTGATGAAAGCTGTCTTCTCCTGGTCCTTAACTGCCATCTTGATCTGATGATAACCAGAGTAAGCATCCAAGAAGCTCAAACGTTCACAACCGCCGTAGCATCAATGATTTGATCAATACGGGGGAGAGCAAAGGGATCAGCCGGACAAGCCTTGTTTAAGTCCGTATAATCCACACACATCTGCCAAGTGCCGTTCTTCTTGAGCACCAACACCGGATTAGCCAACCACTCCGGGTGAAAAACTTCAACAATAAACCCGGCTGCTAAGAGCCGGGCGACCTCTTCCCCAATAGCTTTCCGTCTCTCTTCGTTGAACCGTTAGAGAAACTGCCTGACCGGCTTATACTTTGGATCAATATTGAGAGTGTGCTCAGCGAGTTCCCTCGGTACACCCGGCATGTCAGAAGGTTTCCATGCAAAGATGTCCTGGTTCTCACGGATGAACTCGATGAGCGCGCTTTCCTATTTAGGATCCAAATTAGCACTGATACTGAATTGCTTAGAGGCGTCTCCTAGGGTAAAATCAACAAGCTTTGTCTCAGCGGACGACTTAAACTTCAACGCCGGGTCATGCTCAGTAGTTGGTTTCTTGAGGGAGGTCATATCCACCGGGTCCACATTGTCTTGGTAAAATTTAAGCTCCTCCGCAGCACAGGCAGTCTCAGCGTAAGCTGCGCCGCCTTCTTCACATTCCAAGGCCACCTTTCGACTCCCATGCACTGTAATGGTGCCCTTGTAACTCGGCTTCTTGAGATGTAAGTAAATGTAACACAGCCGTGCCATGAACTTAGCGTAAGCCGGTCGCCCAAACAAAGTGTGATATGGACTCTGGATTTTGACCACTTCAAACGTCAATTTCTCAGCCCTGGAATCATATTCATCTCCAAAGGCCACCTCCAACTCAATCTTGCCAACTGGGTAAGCCGACTTGCCTGGAACCACCCCATGGAAAACAGTGTTGGATGTTCTCAGATTCTTCTCAGTCAACCCCATGCGCTGGAAAGTATCATAATAGAGGATATTGATGCTGCTACCTCCGTCCATGAGTACCTTAGTGAATTTATATCCACCAACCTGGAGTGCTACCACCAAGGCTAACTGACCTGGATTATCGACTCGTGGAGGGTGATCCTCTCTGCTCCATATGATGGGTTGCTCTGACCATCTCAAATAACGAGGAATTGCCGGCTCAACCGAATTTACGGCCCTCTTAAGAACCTTCTGGTCACGTTTGCATAAGCTAGTGGTAAACACATGGTACTTCCCACCACTCAACTATTTCGGATGGCTTTGATAACCCGACTGCTACTGCTATTGTCCTCCCTGACCAGATTGCTGCTGATTATTTCCACCCGGCTGTCCCTGAAAACCGGAATTTGAACCGCCACCCAGGCCATGAAAGCCGCCAGCCCCTAAACCACCGCCAGATCCATGACTACCATCAAAGGTATTGGAATTTTTAAACGCCTTCATGATCGTGCAATCTTTCCACAGGTGTGTAGCGGGGTGCTCCCGGGTGCCGTGTTTCGGGCAGGGCTCATTGAGTAGCTGCTCAAGAGATGGGCCTGACCCGCCGGATCGAGGCCACTTACCCTTACGTCTCTGATTGTTACCCTGTGTATTAGCGTTGGCTACAAGCTCCGGATTACCGTCCTCCTTACGCTTATTGCCGCTTTGATTCACCGGGTTGTGCTGTTGACCCTTTCCATTGCCGTTCCTTTTTCCCTTCCCTGTCTTCTCATCGTCAGACGCGGGATCCTTGGTACTATCAAAATCGGCATATTTGACTAAAGCCGCCATCGGCGTACCCATATCTCTGCAGTCACGCTTAAGGAGCCCCAGTTTCTGCCTCAGCGGCTCAATGCTGCAATTTTTCTCTAACATGAGGACTGCAGAGCCGGCATCCATCTTATCAGATGAATGAATGATCTCCTTGACCCGACGTACCCAATGGGTGGTGGATTCGTCCTCCCCTGCTTACAATTCGTCAAGTCCACGATTGGCATAGATTGCTTACAAGTGTCCTTGAAGTTCTGGATAAAACAGGCTTTTAACTCCTCCCACGAACCAATGGAATTGGGCGGTAAACTTTTTAACCAAGACCGGGTCATTCCATCTAACATCATGGTGAAATATTTAGCCATTGCCGCGTCACTGACTTCCAACAGCTCCATGGCCATCTCATAACTCTCAATCCAGGCTCTAGGCTGTAAGTCGGCCGTGTAATTCGGCATCTTTCGAGGTCCCTTGAAGTCCTTGGGTAGGCGCACGTTGCGCAAAGCCGGTATCAAACAAGGAACACCACCGGTTCTGGTGGATACTCCCATCTCAGTAGAAGTCGTTGGATACTCTAGAATATCCTGATGTGCCGCCTGTTGAGCCGCCAGCTGAGCCGCCCGCTCGTTCTCATGACGTACTCGGTCTTGCACCGGGTTATAGCCACCATGTTGGTCACGGCATTGAGCGTTGCTTGACAAAGCTTCAGATTCCATGTGCCTGCTATAACTCAGGCTCCGGTTCTGACAAGGCGGTGCTAACCAAGGCGGAGGAGTTGAATGAATCCTACCCCGAGTATAAGAATAGGTCTCTTGCTGAGCCAGGGCCGTTTGAACAAGCTCCCTGATCCTCCGGGTCTCCACCGCTGTTGGATCATCACCGTCCACTGGAAGAGCCGCCAGTTGCACTGATGCTGCGATTAAATTCTCCATAGGGTTGGAAAAGTGACCCTCCGGTATCGGCACATAACGCGGTGGTGCCATGCTCACATGAGGAGGTGGCATCTCTCGATGCTGAGCCGGTCCTCCTGCTCCGGATGTCATGAACTGATTGGCGTCGACGGGTTGCTTGGGCCGGCTCCGGGTGTAGCGAAAAGAACCCGAGGGTCGTAATTCGGAGGTAACCGGGATTGGGTCTTCCGGTGTCTTCTCCTCATTACCTCATTGGACGCGTTTAGGCTCATCGTGAGTTGGTAAGCCTCTGACTACAACCGTTGTGCCCGGGCGTCGAGAGCCGCACGCTCTGTAGCTAGTCTAGTATCCTCAGCTGCCAAGGCCTCCTTGGCCTGAGCTATCTCCTCACGTACCCGTGCCACCTCCGCGTCATGCTCATCTTTGTTTGCAGGGATAACCGTGGCGGTTAACAGGGCCGTAAGCTTGTCAATGATATCTATCAGCACTTGAGCCAGTGGGCGCACAGGGCCTCCTGCCCTGGTCGCTTCCTATCCCGCACGTAATTGCAGTAGCGGTCGTAGAATTTTGACCGGGTTGAGTCCCAGCCATGAAGACTCCTGCCCAATTTGGCGACTCACAGGGGTCCGGAATACTGAAGCCATCGGAACAGCCCCCGAGCACACCATCTTGAACTTGATACAGAGAATCGGTTGAACCGGCGGACGAATCACCGTCAGAGTGGATGGCCATCTCACCACCATCTTCAGGTCCTTCAGAAAGCTCTTCTCCGTGGACGCAGCCCACAAAGACACGCTTCATGCCGGGTTGAGCTCGGGCGGGTTTCACACACCGAGCCGTCTCGACGAGGTCGGTGCAGTTGTCCGTCTCAGGCCCTGGCTCACCAATCCGGTCGATGAAGACGTGGATCCCTCCGAAGGGGACCCGGTACCCGTACTCAATTGAGCTGGCGTCGGGGCCCCAGCCTTCATCGTCGATGTAGATCTTGCCGCGACGACTCTTGGTCATCCGGCCCACTACGTATCCCTTGAGCCCTTCGAATTTGCCTTTCAAGAACTCAGACCCACCGTGCGCTGGCCCCACAGTGGGCGCCAACTGTTGTGGAATTGTCACGTCAGATGTCCTCGTGAAAGGACTTAGTTGTGGAGCCATCGCAACTAGGAAGCTTGAAGGGGTTAATCGGGACAAAGGACACAAGAGGGTTTATACTAGTTCGGCCCCTTACGGTGAAGGTAAGGCCTACGTCTAGTTGGGTTGGTATTGATGTTTCGATGACCAGGGAGTGAGATACGCTATGCCCAGTTCTCGATGAGTTGTTTTCTTGCCCTAAGCCGCCAACAGGTCGTCCCCTTATATACACGGGTTGACGCCCTGTGGCCTACAGAGTCCCGGCCGGCTTATAACAGTGTCCGTCTCGGTGACTAGTTAAAACTACCTTATGATACAAGTCATGCCATTATAGCGGTTTACTACAACGGGCCTTAAGTCGCCTGTGGGCCTTAAGCCCTTTATGAACCGCCATCTTCATGCTTTGGTCTTGGGCTTTTCTCTGGTAAGTCTTCTTTGTGTAACCCGGCCCCTCCTGGGCGGCTTACACAAATAGTTATATCCCCAACAGGAGTCCCGGATGAGATCACGAACGTGATGAGGAGTCTTGAAATGGTCGAGACATAAAGATTGATATATTGGAAGGTTATATTCGGACACTAGAATGGTTCTGAAGTGTTTCGGGTATTTTCTGGAGTACTGGGAGGTTACCGGAACCCCCCGGGAGAGTAATGGGCCTTAATGGGCTTTAGGGGAAAGGAGAGAAGGGCCTCAAGGGGTGGCCGCCCCCCTCATGGTCTGGTCCGAATTGGACTAGGAGGGGGCGGTGCCCCCCTCCTTCCTTCTCCCCTCTTCCCCCTTCCCTCCTTCTCCTAGTTGGAATAGGAAGGGGGGGGGAGGGTGAATCCTACTTGGACCGGGAGTCCAAGTAGGACCCCCCTTGGCGCGCCCCCTCTAGGGCCGGCCTCCTCCTTTATATAAAGGGGCAAGAGGAAACCCTAGAACACACCAAGTTTTGCCTTAGCCGTGTGCGGTGCCCCCTCCATAGTTATACACCTCGATCATATCTCCGTAGTGCTTAGGCGAAGTGCTGCGCCGGTAACATTATCATCACCGTCGCCTCGCTGTCGTGCTGACGGAACTCACTCTCGTCCTCAACTGGATCAAGATCACAAGGGGCGTCATCGAGCTGAACGTGTGTTAAACGTCGGTACTTGGATCGGTTAGATCGTGAAGACGTTCAACTACATCAACCGCGTTACTAAATGCTTCCGCTTTTGGTCTACGAGGTTACATGGACACACTCTCCCCTCTCGTTGATATGCATCTCCTAGATAGATCTTGCGTGATCGTAGGAAAATTTTGAAATTACTACGTTCCCCAAGAGTGGTATCAGAGCAAGGTCTATGCATAGATATTTTATGCATGAGTAGAACACAAAGAGTTGTGGGTGATAATAGTCATACTACTTACCACCAATGTCTTACTTTGATTCGGCGGTATTGTTGGATGAAGCGGCCCAGACCGACATTACATGACCATGTTCATGAGACTGGTTCTACCGACGTGCTTTTGCACATAGGTGGCTGGTGGGTGTTTGTTTCTCCAACTTTAGTTGAATCGAGTTTGACTACGGCCAATTCTTGTTGAAGGTTAAAACAGCACACTTGACGAGAAATCGTTCTGGTTTTGATGCGTAGGTAAGAACGGTTCTTGCTGGAAGCCCATTGCAGCCACGTAAAATTTGCAACAACAAAGTAGAGAACGTCTAACTTGTTTTTGCAGGGCTTGCTATGATGCGGTATGGTCAAGACATGATGTGATATAAATTGTTGTATGAAATGATCATGTTTTGTAACAGAGTTATCGGCAACTAGCAAGAGCCATATGGTTGTCGCTTTATTGTATGCAATGCAATTGCCATGTAATTGCTTTACTTTATCACTAAGCGGTAGTGATAGTCGTAGAAGCAATAGTTGGTGAGACGACAACGATGCTGCGATTAATATCAAGGTGTCGCGCCGGTGATGATGGATATCATGATGATGCTTCGGTGATGGAGATCATGAGCACAAGATGATGATGTCCATATCATGTCACATATTCTGATTGCATGTGATGTTTATCTTTTATGCATCTTATTTTGCTTAGTACATCGGTAACATTTTAAGATGATCCCTTACTAAATTTCAAGGTATAAGTGTTCTCCCTGAGTATGCACTGTAGCTACAGTTCGTCATGCCGACACACCACATGATGATCGGGTGTGATAAGCTCTACGTTCACATACAACGGGTGCAAGCCAGTTTTTGCACACGCAAAATACTCGGGTTAAACTTGACGAGCCTAGCATATATAGACATGGCCTCGGAACAGTGAGACCGAAAGGTCGAACGTGAATCATATAGTAGATATGATCAACATAGTGATGTTCACCATTGAAAACTACTCCGTCTCACGTGATGATCGGACATGATTTAGTTGATTTGGTTCACGTGATCATTTAGATGACTAAAGGGATGTCTATCTAAGTGTGAGTTCTTAAGTAATATGATTAATTGAACTTTAATTTATCATGAACTTAGTCCTGATAGTTATTTTGCATGTCTATGTTATTGTAGATCAATGGCCCGTGCTACCGTTCTTTTGAATTTTAATGCGTTCCTAGAGAAAGATAAGTTGAAAGACGATGGTAGCAATTACACGGACTGGGTCCCTAACTTGAGGATTATCCTCATTGCTGCACAAAAGAATTACGTCCTGGAAGCACCGCTAGGTGCTAGGCCTGCTATAGACGCTATTGATGATGTTAAGAGCATCTGGCAGAGCAAACCTGATGACTACTTGATAGTTCAGTGTGCCATGCTTTACGGCTTAGAATCGGCCCCTGCTCAAGAATTCGTCCGATTAACTAGTTAACTCGTCGATTAATCCCTACTCACAGGGTCAGCAAGTAGCCGATAAACTGATAAATCAACCGATTAATTGATTAAATGGCCGATTAACTTGTCGATTAGCCTATTAATCCCCTACTCGCTAGCCAACCGAGCAGCTACGAGTTAACGATTTCCTCAACAATGGAATTGGGACTTCAAAGACGTTTTGAACATCATGGAGCATATGAGATGTTCCAAGAGTTGAAGTTAATATTTCAAGCAAATGCCCGAGTTGAGAGATATGAAGTCTCCAACAAGTTTTATAGCTGCAAAATGGAGGACAATAGTTCTGTCAGTGAACACATACTCAGAATGTCTGGGTACCATAACCACTTGACTCAGCTGGGAGTTAATCTTCCTGATGATAGTGTCATTGACAGAGTTCTTCAATCACTGCCACCAAGCTATAAAGGCTTCATGATGAACTATAATATGCAAGGGATGAACAAGACAATTCCCGAGCTCTTCGTGATGCTAAAGGCTGCGGAGGTAGAAATCAAAAAGGAGCATCAACTGTTGATGGTTAACAAGACCACTAGTTTCAAGAAAAAGGGCAAAGGGAAGAAGGGGAACTTCAAGAAGAACGGCAAGAAAGTTGCTGCTCAGGAGAAGAAACCCAAGTCTGGACCTAAGCCTGAAACTAAGTGCTTCTACTTCAAAGGGACTGGTCACTGGAAGTGGAACTGCCCCAAGTATTTGGCGGATAAGAAGGATGGCAAAGTGAAAGGTATATTTGATATACATATTATTGATGTGTACCTTAATAATGCTCGTAGTAGCGCCTGGGTATTTGATACTGGTTTTGTTGCTCATATTTGCAACTCGAAACAGGGGCTATGGATTAAACAAAGATTGGCTAAGGACGAGGTGACGATGCGCGTCGGAAATGATTCCAAGGTCGATGTGATCGCCGTCGGTACGCTACCTCTACCTCTACCTTTGGGATTAGTTTTAGACCCGAATAATTGTTATTTGGTGCCAGCGTTAAGCATGAACATTATATCTGGATCTTGTTTGATGCGAGACGGTTATTCATTTAAATCAGAGAATAATGGTTGTTCTATTTATATGAGTAATATCTTTTATGGTCAAGCACCCTTGTTGAGTGGTCTATTTTTATTAAATCTCGATCGTGGAGATACACATGTTCATAATATTGAAGCCAAAAGATGCAAAGTTAATAATGATAGTGCAACTTATTTGTGGCATTGCCGTTTAAGTCATATTGGTGTAAAGCGCATGAAGAAACTCCATGCTGATGGGCTTTTGGAATCACTTGATTATGAATCACTTGGTGCTTGCGAACCATGCCTCATGGGCAAGATGACTAAAACTCCATTCTCCGGAACAATGGAACGAGCTACTGACTTATTGGAAATAATACATACTGATGTATGCGGTCCAATGAGTGTTGAGGCTTGTGGTGGGTATCGTTATTTTCTTACCTTCACAGATGATTTGAGCAGATATGGTTATATCTACTTAATGAAGCATAAGTCTGAAACATTTGAAAAGTTCAAAGAATTTCAAAGTGAAGTGGAAAATCATCGTAACAAGAAAATAAAGTTTCTACGATCTGATCGTGGAGGAGAATATTTGAGTTATGAGTTTGGTCTTCATTTGAAACAATGTGGAATAGTTTCACAACTCACGCCACCTGGAACACCACAGTGTAATGGTGTGTCCGAACGTAGTAACCGTACTTTATTGGATATGGTGCGATTTATGATGTCTCTTACACATTTACCGCTATCGTTTTGGGGTTATGTTTTAGAGACAGCTGCATTCACTTTAAATAGGGCACCATCAAAATCCGTTGAGATGACGCCTGATGAACTGTGGTTTGGCAAGAAACCAAAGTTGTCGTTTCTTAAAGTTTGGGGCTATGATTCTTATGTGAAAAAGCTTCAACCTGATAAGCTCGAACCCAAATCGGAGAAGTGCGTCTTCATAGGATACCCAAAGGAAACTGTTGGGTACACCTTCTATCACAGACCCGAAGGCAAGATATTCGTTGCTAAGAATGGATTCTTTCTAGAGAAGGAGTTTCTCTCGAAAGAAGTGAGTGGGAGGAAAGTAGAGCTTGATGAGGTAATTGTACCTTCTCCCGAATTGGAAAGTAGTTCATCACAGAAATCAGTTCCAGTGATTCCTACACCAATTAGCGAGGAAGCTAATTGTGATGATCATGAAACTCCAGATCAAGTTACTACAGAACCTCATTGGTCTTCCAAAGTACGGTCCACACCAGAGTAGTACGACAATCCTATTCTAGAAGTCATGTTACTAGACCATGATGAACCTACGAACGATGAGGAAGCTATGATGAGCCCAGATTCCGCGAAATGGCTCGAGGCCATGAAATCTAAGATGGGATCCATGTATGAGAATAAAGTGTGGACTTTGGTGGATTTGCCCGATGATCAACAAGCCATAGAAATTAAATGGATCTTCAAGAAGAAGACTGACGCTGACGGTAATGTTACTATCTACAAAGCTCGACTTGTTGCGAGAGGTTTTCGACAAGTTCAAGGAGTTGACTACGATGAGACTTTCTCATCCGTAGTGATGTTTAAGTCTGTCCGAATCATGTGAGCAATTGCCGCATTTTATGATTATGAAATTTGGCAGATGGATGTCAAAACTGCATTCCCGAATGGATTTCTGGAAGAAGAGTTGTATATGATGCAACCAGAAGGTTTTGTCGATCCAAAGGGTGCTAACAAAGTGTGCAAACTCCAGCGATCCATTTATGGACTGGTGCAAGCCTCTCGGAGTTGGAATAAACGCTTTGATAGTGTGATCAAAGCATATGATTTTATACAGACTTTTGGAGAAGCCTGTATTTACAAGAACGTGAGTGGGAGCTCTGTAGCATTTCTAATATTATATGTGGATGACATATTGTTGATTGGAAATGATATAGAATTTCTGGATAGCATAAAGGGACACTTGAATAAGAGTTTTTCAATGAAAGACCTCGGTGAAGCTGCTTACATATTAGGCATCAAGATCTATAGAGATAGATCAAGATGCTTAATTGGACTTTCACAAAGCACATACCTTGATAAAGTTTTGAAGAAGTTCAAAATGGATCAGTCATAGAAAAGGTTCTTGCTTGTGTTACAAGGTGTGAAGTTGAGTTAGACTCAATGCCCGACCACTGCAGAAGATAGAGAGAAAATGAAAGTCATTCCCTATGCCTCATCCATAGGTTCTATCATGTATGCAATGCTGTGTACCAGACCTGATATGTGCCTTGCTATAAGTATAGTAGGGAGGTACCAAAGTAATCCCGGAGTGGAGCACTAGACAGCGGTCAAGAACATCCTGAAATACCTGAAAAGGACTATGGATATGTTTCTCGTTTATGGAGGTGACAAAGAGCTTGCCGTAAACGGTTACGTCGATGCAAGCTTTGACACTGATCAGATGACTCTAAATCGCAATCTGGATACATATTTTTATTGAATGGTGGAGTTGTCAGTTGGTGCAGTTCCAAGCAAAGCATTGTGGCGGTATCTACGTGTGAAGCGGAGTACATAGCTGCTTCGCAAGCTGCAAATGAAGGAGTCTGGATGAAGGAGTTCATATCCAATCTAGGTGTCATACCTAGTGCATCGGGTCCAATGAAAATCTTTTGTGACAATACTGGTGCAATTGCCTTGGTGAAGGAATCCAGATTTCACAAGAGAACCAAGCATATCAAGAGACGCTTCAATTCCATCTATCATCAAGTGTCGGAGGGAGATATAGAGATTTGCAAGATACATACAGATCTGAATGTTGTAGACCCGTTAACTAAGCCTCTTCCATGAGCAAAATATGATTAACACCAAGACTCCATGGGTGTTAGAATCATTACTGTGTAATCTGGATTATTGACTCTAGTGCAAGTGGGGGACTGAAGGAAATATGCCCTAGAGGCAATAATAAAGTTATTATTTATTTCCTTATATCATGATAAATGTTTATTATTCATGCTAGAATTTTATTCACTGGAAACTTAGTACATGTGTGAATACATAGACAAAAACATAGTGTCCCTAGTATACCTCTACTAGTCTAGCTCATTAATTAAAGATGGTTATGTTTCCTAACCATAGACATGTGTTGTCATTTCATAAACGGGATCACATCATTAGGAGAATGATGTGATGGACATGATGTTGGGGAACATAGTAATTTCAAAAAATTTCCTACGCACACGCAAGATCATGGTGATGCATAGCAATGAGAGGGGAGAGTGTTGTCCACGTACCCTCGTAGACAGAAAGCGGAAGCGTTAGCACAACGCGGTTGATGTAGTCGTACGTCTTCACGGCCCCACCGATCAAGCACCAAAACTACGACACCTCCGAGTTCTAGCACACGTTCAGCTCGATGACGTCCCTCGAACTCCGATCCAGCGGAGTGTCGAGGGAGAGTTCCATCAGCACGATGGCGTGGTGATAATCTTGATGTTCTACCGTCGCAGGGCTTCGCCTAAGCATTGCCGCAATATTATCGAGGTGGACTATGGTGGAGGGGGGCACCGCACACGGCTAAGAGATCTCAAGGATCAATTGTTGTTGTTATTGTGCCTAGAGGTGCCCCCCTGCCATCGTACATAAAGGAGCAAGGGGAAGGGGGCGGCCGGCCTAGGAGGGGGAGTAGGACTCCCTCCTTCCTTGTTGGAGTAGGAGAAGGGGAAAGAGGGGGAGAGGAATAAGGAAAAGGGGGCTGCGCCCCTTGTCCAATTCGGACCAGAGGGGGGGCGCAGGCCTCCTTCCGTTTGGCCTCTCTCCTCTATTCCCGTATGGCCCAATAAGGCCCATATACTCCCCGGCGAATTCCCGTAACTCTTCGGTACTCCAAAAAATACCCGAATCACTCGGAACCTTTCCGAAGTCCAAATATAGTCATCCAATATATCGATCTTTACGTCTCGACCATTTCGAGACTCCTCGTCATGTCCCGGATCTCATCCGGGACTCCAAACTCCTTCGGTACATCAAAACTCATAATATAACTGTCATCGAAACCTTAAGCGTGCGGACCCTACGGGTTCGAGAACAATGTAGACATGACCTAGAACTGTTTTCGGTCAATAACCAATAGCGGAACCTGGATGCTCATATTGGCTCCTACATATTCTACAAAGATCTTTATCGGTCAAACCGCATAACAACATACGTTGTTCCCTTTGTCATCGGTATGTTACTTGCTCGAGATTTGATCGTCGGTATCCAATACCTAGTTCAATCTCGTTACCGGCAAGTCTCTTTACTCGTTACGTAATGCATCATTCCGTAACCAACTCATTGGCCACATTGCTTGCAAGGCTTATAGTGATGTGCATTACCGAGAGGGCCCAGAGATACCTCTCTGACAATCGGAGTGACAAAACCTAATCTCGAAATACGCCAACTCAACATCTACCTTTGGAGACACCTGTAGAGCTCCTTTATAATCACCCAGTTACGTTGTGATGTTTGGTAGCACACAAAGTGTTCCTCCGGTAAACGGGAGTTGCATAATCTCATAGTTGTAGGAACTTTGTATAAGTCATGAAGAAAGCAATAGCAACATACTAAACGATCAAGTGCTAGGCTAACAGAATGGGTCAAGTCAATCACATCATTCTCCTAATGATGTGATCTCTTTAATCAAATGACAACACATGTCTATGGTTAGGAAACATAACCATCTTTGATTAATGAGCTAGTCAAGTAGAGGCATACTAGTGACATTAAGTTTGTCTATGTATTCACACATGTATCATGTTTCCGGTTAATACAATTCTAGCATGAATAATAAACATTTATCATGATATGAGGAAATAAATAATAACTTTATTATTGCCTCTAGGGCATATTTCCTTCAGTCTCCCACTTGCACTAGAGTCAATAATCTAGGTCACATCATCATGTGATTTAACACCAATATTCATATCTGTATGTGATTAATACCCATAGTTCACATCGTCATGTGATCAACACCCAAAGGGTTTACTAGAGTCAATAATCTAGTTCACATCGCTATGTGATTAACACCCAAAGAGTACTAAGGTATGATCATATTTTGCTCGTGAGAGAAGTTTAGTCAACGGGTCTGTCACATTCAGAGCCGTATGTATTTTGCAAATATTCTATGTCTTCAATGCTCTGCACGGAGCTACTCTAGCTAATTGCTCTCACTTTCAATATGTATCCAGATTGAGACTTTGAGTCATCTAGATTAGTGTAAAAGTTTGCATCGATGTAACTTTTACGACGAACTCTTTTATCACCTCCATAATCGAGAAACATCTCCTTTGTCCTCACTAAGGATATTCTTGACCGCTGTCCAGTGATCTACTATTAGATCAAAATTGTATTCCTTTGCCAAACTCAGAGCAAGGTATACAATGGGTCTGGTATACAGCATAGCATACTTTATAGAACCTATGACTGAGGCATAGGGAATGACTTTCATTCTTCTTTTCTATTTTCTGTCGTGGGCGGGATTTGAGTTTTACTCAATTTCACACCTTTGCAATATAGGCAAGACTCTTTCTTTGATTGTTCCATTTTGAACTATTTCAAAATCTTGACAAGGTATGTACTTATTGAAAAACATATCAAGCGTATTGATCTATCTCTATACATCTTGATGCTCAATGTGTAAGCAGCTTCACCGAGGTCTTTCATTAAAAAACTTTTATTTAAGTATCCCTTTATGCTATCCAGAAATTCTATATCATTTCCAATTAACAATATGTCATCTACATATAATATTAGAAATGCTACAAAGCTCCCACTCACTTTCTTGTAAATACAGGCTTCTCAAAAGGTCTGTATAAAACCATATGCTTTGATCAACTCATCAAAGCGTATATTCCAACTCCGAGAGGCTTGCACCAGTCCATAAATGGATCGCTAGAGCTTGCACACTTTGTTAGCACCTTTAGAATTAACAAAACCTTCCGGCTGCATCATATACAACTCTTCTTCCAGAAATCCATTCAGGAATGCAGTTTTTACATCCATTTGCCAAATTTCATAATCATAAAATGCTGCAATTGCTAACATGATTCGGACAGACTTAAGCATCGCTACGGGTGAGAAAGTCTCATCATAGTCAATCCCTTGAACTTGTCGAAAACCTTTTGCAACAAGTCGAGCTTTGTAGACAGTTATATTACCATCAGCGTCAGTCTTCTTCTTGAAGATCCATTTATTCTCAATGGCTTGCCAATCATTGGGCAAGTCAACCAAAGTCCATACTTTGTTCTCATACATGGATCCTATCTCAGATTTCATGGCTTCAAGCCATTTTGCGGAATCTGGGCTCATCATCGCTTCCTCATAGTTTGCAGGTTCGCCATGGTCAAGTAACATGACTTTCAGAATAGGATTACCGTACCACTCTGGTGCGGATCTTACTCTGGTAGACCTACGAGGTTCAGTATAAACTTGACCTGAAGATTCATGATCAATATGTTGGAAATATGCCCTAGAGGCAATAATAAAAGCATTATTATTATATTGCCTTGTTCATGATAATTGTCTTTTATTCATGCTATAATTGTATTATCCGGAAATCGTAATACACGTGTGATTACATAGACCATAACATGTCCCTAGTGAGCCTCTAGTTGACTAGCTCGTTAGTCAACAGATAGTCATGGTTTCCTGACTATGGACATTAGATGTCATTGACAACGGGATCACATCATTAGGAGAATGATGTGATGGACAAGACCCAATCCTAAGCATAGCACAAGATCGTGTAATTCGTTTTGCTAGAGCTTTTTCAATGTCAAGTATCTCTTCCTTAGACCATGAGATCGTGTAACTCCTGGATACCGTAGGAGTGCTTTGGGTGTACCAAACGTCACAACATAACTGGGTGACTATAAAGGTGCACTACAGGTATCTCCGAAAGTGTCTGTTGGGTTGACACGGATCGAGACTGGGATTTGTCACTCCGTATGACGGAGAGGTATCTCTGGGCCCACTCGGTAATGCATCATCATAATGAGCTCAAAGTGACCAAGTGTTTGGTCACGGGATCATGCATTACGGTACGAGTAAAGTGACTTGCCGGTAACGAGACTGAACGAGGTATTGGGATACCGACGATCGAGTCTCGGGCTTGTAACGTACCGAATGACAAAGGGAATAGTATACGGGGTTGCTTGAATCCTCGACATCGTGGTTCATCCGATGACATCATCGAGGAGCACGTGGGAGCCAACATGGGTATCCAGATCCCGCTGTTGGTTATTGACCTGAGAGCCATCTCGGTCATGTCTGTGTGTCTCCCGAACCCGTAGGGTCTACACACTTAAGGTTCGGTGACGCTAGGTTTATTAGGAAGACTTGTATGTGATTACCGAATGTTGTTCGGAGTCCCAGATGAGATCCCGGACGTCACGAGGAGTTCCGGAATGGTCCGGAGGTAAAGATTTATATATGGGAAGCTGTCATATGGACACCGGAAGGGTTCCGGGGGTCCACCGGGAGGGGCCACCCCTCCCGGGGGGCCACATGGGCTGCGTGGGGTAGGTGCCAGCCCCTGGAGGGCTGGGCGCCCCCCCTTTGGGCCCATGCGCCTAGGGTTGGGGGGGGGGGACCCTAGAGGGGGCGCCCCCCTTGCTTGGGGGGCAAGTCCCCCCTCCCTGGCCGCCGCCCCCCCTCTAGATCCCATCTAGAGGGGCCGGCCCCCCTTGCCCCTTCCCCTATAAATAGAGGGGTGAGGGGAGGGCTGAACACACAAGCCAAGGCGCAGCCCCTCCCCTCCCAAACACCTCTCCTCCTCCGTACGTGCTTGGCGAAGCCCTGTCGGAGTACTGCTACACCAACAACACCACGCCGTCGTGCTACCGTTGGAGTTGTCTTCCTCAACCTCTCCTTCCTCCTTGTTGGATCAAGACGGAGGAGACGTCGTCCGTACTGTACGTGTGTTGAACGCGAAGGTGCTGTCCGTTCAGCACTTGGTCATCGGTGATCTGAATCACGGCGAGTACGACTCCATCATCACCATCCCCTTGAACGCTTCCGCACTCGATCTACAAGTGGTATGTAGATGCAAACTCACTCCCTTGACTCGTTGCTTAGATGAACTCATAGATGGATCTTGGTGAAACCGTAGGAAATTTTTTAATTTTCTGCAACATTCCCCAACACAATATCATTAGCTTCGTCACTAATTGGTGTAGTCGTCACAGGAACTGGTTCTTGTGATGAACTACTTTCCAATAAGGGAGTAGGTACAGTTACCTCATCAAGTTCTACTTTCCTCCCACTCACTTCTTTCGAGAGAAACTTCTTCTCTAGAAAGGATCCATCTTAGCAATGAATAACTTGCCTTCGGATCTGTGATAGAAGGTGTACCCAATAGTCACCTTTGGGTATTCTATGAAGACGCACTTCTCCGATTTGGGTTTGAGCTTATCAGGTTGAAACTTTTTCACATAAGCATCGTAGCCCCAAACTTTAAGAAACGACAACTTTTGGTTTCTTGCCAAACCACAGTTCATAAGGCGTCGTCTCGACGGATTTTGATGGTGCCCTATTTAAAGTGAATGCAGCTGTCTCTAATGCATAACCCTAAAACGATAGTGGTAAATCGGTAAGAGACATCATAGATTGCACTATATCCAATAAAGTACTGTTATGATGTTCGGACACACCATTAAGCTGTGGTGTTCCAGGTGGCATGAGTTTGTGAAACTATTCCACATTGTTTTTAATTGAAGACCAAACTCGTAACTCAAATATTTGTCTCCGTGATCAAATTGCAGAAACTTTATTTTCTTGTTACGATCATTCTCCACTTCACTCTGAAATTCTTTGAACTTTTCAAATGTTTCAGACTTGTGCTTCATTAAGTAGATATACTCATATCTGCTCAATTCATCTTGTGAATGTCAGAAAATAACGATACCCGCCACGAGCATCAACACTCATTGGACCGTATACATCAGTATGTATTATTTTCAACAAGTCAGTATCTCGTGCCATTGTTCCGAAGAACGGAGTTTTAGTCATCTTGCCCAAAAGGCACGGTTCGCAAGCATCAAATGATTCATAACCAAGAGATTTCAAAAATCCATCTTTATGGAGTTTCTTCATGCGCTTTACACCGATATGACCCAAACGGCAGTGCCACAAATAAGTTGCACTATCATTATCAACTTTGCATCTTTTGGCATCAATATTATGAATATGTGTATCACTACGATCGAGATCCAACAAACTATTTTTATTGGGTGTATGACCATCAAAGGTTTTATTCATTTAAACAGAACAACAATTATTCTCTGATTTTAAATGAATAACCGTATTGCAATAAACATGATCAAATCATATTCATGCTCAACGCAAACGCCAAATAACATTTGTTTAGGTTCAACACTAATCCCGAAAGTATAGGGAGTGTGCGGTGATGATCATATCAATCTTGGAACCACTTCCAACACACATCGTCACTTCACCCTCAACTAGTTTCTGTTTATTCTGTAACTCCTGTTTCGAGTTACTAATCTTTAGCAACCGAACAAGTATCAAATACTCAGGGGCTACTATAAACACTAGTAAGGTACACATTAATAACCTGTATATCAAATATACCCTTGTTCACTTTGCCATCCTTCTTATTTACCAAATAATCAAGGCATTTCCGCTTCCAGTAACCATTTCCTTTGCAGTGTAAGCACTCAGTTTCAGGCTTTGGTCCAGCTTTGGGCTTCTTCGCGGGAGTGACAACTTGCTTGCCATTCTTCTTGAAGTTCCCTTTCTTTCCCTTTGCCCGTTTCTTGAAACTAGTGATCTTGTCAACCATCAACACTTGATGCTCTTTCTTGATTTCTACCTTCGTTGATTTCAACATCACGAAGAGCTTGGGAATCATTTTCGTCATCCCTTGCATACTATAGTTCATCACAAAGTTCTACTAACTTGGTGATGGTGACTAGAGAATTATGTCAATCACTATCTTATCTGAAAGATTAACTCCCACTTGATTCAAGCGATTGTAGTACCCAGACAATCTGAGCACATGCTCACTAGTTGAGCGATTCTCCTCCACCTTTTAGCCATAGAACTTGTTGGAGACTTCATATCTCTCAACTCGGGTATTTGCTTGAAATATTAACTTCAACTCCTGGATCATCTCATATGGTCCATGACGTTCAAAATGTATTTGAAGTCCCGATTCTAAGCCGTTAAGCATGGTGCACTAAACTATCAAGTAGTCATCATATTGAGCTAGCCAAACGTTCATAACGTCTGCATCTGCTCCTGCAATAGGTCTGTCACCTAGCGGTGCATTAAGGACATAATTCTTCTGTGCAGCAATGAGGATAAACCTTAGATCACGGATCCAATCCGCATCATTGCTACTAACATCTTTCAACACAATTTTCTCTAGGAACATATTAAAATAAACATATGAAAGCAACAACGCAAGCTATTGATCTACAACATAATTTGCAAAATACTACCAGGACTAAGTTCATGATAAATTAAAGTTCAATTAATCATATTACTTAAGAACTCCCACTTAGATAGACATCTCTCTAGCCATCTAAGTGATCACGCGATCCAAATCAACTAAACCATGTCCGATCATCACGTGAGATGGAGTAGTTTCAATGGTGAACATCACTATGTTGATCATATCTACTATATGATTCACGTTTGACCTTTCGGTCTCCGTGTTCCGAGGCCATATCTGTATATGCTAGGCTCGTCAAGTTTAACCTGAGTATTCCGCGTGTGCAACTATTTTGCACCCGTTGTATTTGAACGTAGATCCTATCACACCCAATCATCACGTGGTGTCTCAGCACGAAGAACTTTCACAACGGTGTATACTCAGGGAGAACACTTCTTGATAATTTAGTGAGAGATCATCTTAAAATGCTACCGTCAATCAAAGCAAGATAAGATGCATAAAGGATAAACATCACATGCAATCAATATAAGTGATATGATATGGCCATCATCATCTTGTGCTTGTGATCTCCATCTCCGAAGCACCGTCGTGATCACCATCGTCACCGGCGCGACACCTTGATCTCCATCGTAGCATCGTTGTCGTTACGCCATCTATTGCTTCTACGACTATCACTACCGCTTAGTGATAAGGTAAAGCAATTACAGGGCGTTTGCATTTCATACAATAAAGCGACAACCATATGGCTCCTGCCAGTTGCCGATAACTTCGGTTACAAAACATGATCATCTCATACAATAAAATATAGCATCACGTCTTGACCATATCACATCACAACATGACCTGCAAAAACTAGTTAGACATCCTCTACTTTGTTGTTGCAAATTTTACGTGGCTGCTACGGGCTGAGCAAGAACCGTTCTTACCTACGCATCAAAACCACAACGATAGTTCGTCAAGTTAGTGCTGTTTTAACCTTCACAAGGACCGGGCGTAGCCACACTCGGTTCAACTAAAGTTGGAGAAACAGACACCCGCTAGTCACCTATGTGCAAAGCACGGCAGTAAAACCAGTCTCGCATAAGCATACACGTAATGCCGGTCCGGGCCGCTTCATCCAATAATACCGCCGAACCAAAGTATGACATGCTGGTAAGCAGTATGACTTGTATCGCCCACAACTCACTTGTGTTCTACTCATGCATATAACATCAACGCATAAAACCTAGGCTCGGATGCCACTGTTGGGAAACATAGTAATTCAAAAATTTTCCTACGCACACGCAAGATCATGGTGATGCATAGCAACGAGAGGGGAGAGTGTTGTCCACGTACCCTCGTAGACCGAAAGCGGAAGCGTTAGCACAATGCAGTTGATGTAGTCGTACGTCTTCACGGCCCGACCGATCAAGCACCGAAACTACGGCACCTCCGAGTTCTAGCACACGTTCAGCTCGATGACGTTCCACGAACTCCGATCCAGCCGAGTGTCGAGGGAGAGTTCCGTCAGCACGA
The DNA here is from genome assembly GCF_018294505.1 of Triticum aestivum. NCBI lineage: Eukaryota > Viridiplantae > Streptophyta > Magnoliopsida > Poales > Poaceae > Triticum > Triticum aestivum. The sequence goes on along the minus strand of NC_057810.1, from coordinate 194,313,956 downwards.
CGGCATGGTGATGATCTTGATGTTCTACCATCGCAGGGCTTCGCCTAAGCACCGCTACAATATTATCGAGGTGGACTATGGTGAAGGGGGCACCGCACACGGCTAAGAGATCTCAAGGATCAACTGTTGTTGTTATTGTGCCTAGAGGTGCCCCCTGCCCCCGTATATAAAGGAGCAAGGGGGAGGGGGCGGCCGACCTAGGAGGGGGCGTGCCAAGGGGAGTCCTACTCCCACCGGGAGTAGGACTCCCTCCTTCCTTGTTGGAGTAGGAGAAGGGGAAAGAGGGGGAGAGGAATAAGGAAAAGGGGGCTGCGCCCCTTGTCCAATTCGGACTAGAGGGGGGGCGCAGGCCTCCTTCCTTTTGGCCTCTCTCCTCTATTCCCGTATGGCCCAATAAGGCCCATATACTCCCCGGCGAATTCCCGTAACTCTCCGGTACTCCAAAAAATACCCAAATCACTCGGAACCTTTCCGAAGTCCGAATATAGTCGTCCAATATATCGATCTTTACGTCTCGACCATTTGGAGACTCCTCGTCATGTCCCAGATCTCATCCGGGACTCCGAACTCCTTCGGTACATCAAAACTCATAAACTCATAATATAACTATCATCGAAACCTTAAGCGTGCGGACCCTACGGGTTCGAGAACAATGTAGACATGACCTAGAACTGTTTCCGGTCAATAACCAATAGCGGAACCTGGATGCTCATATTGGCTCCTACATATTCTACGAAGATCTTTATCGGTCAAACCGCATAACAACATACATTATTCCCTTTGTCATCGGTATGTTACTTGCCCGAGATTTGATCGTCGGTATCCAATACCTAGTTCAATCTCGTTACCGGCAAGTCTCTTTACTTGTTACGTAATGCATCATTCCGTAACCAACTCATTGGCCACATTGCTTGCAAGGCTTATAGTGATGTGCATTACCGAGAGGGCCCAGAGATACCTCTCTGACAATCGGAGTGACAAAACCTAATCTCGAAATACGCCAACTCAACATCTACCTTTGGAGACACCTGTAGAGCTCCTTTATAATCACCCAGTTACATTGTGATGTTTGGTAGCACACAAAGTGTTCCTCCGGTAAACGGGAGTTGCATAATCTCATAGTTGTAGGAACTTTGTATAAGTCATGAAGAAAGCAATAGCAACATACTAAACGATCAAGTGCTAGGCTAATAGAATGGGTCAAGTCAATCACATCATTCTCCTAATGATGTGATCTCTTTAATCAAATGACAACACATGTCTATGGTTAGGAAACATAACCATCTTTGATTAATGAGCTAGTCAAGTAGAGGCATACTAGTGACATTAAGTTTGTCTATGTATTCACACATGTATCATGTTTCCGGTTAATACAATTCTAGCATGAATAATAAACATTTATCATGATATGAGGAAATAAATAATAACTTTATTATTGCCTCTAGGGCATATTTCCTTCACATGACCCATCTGTTAGCTTAGCATTATGATCGTTACAGTTTCATTGCTACTGCTTTCTTCATGACTTATACATGTTCCTCAGACTATGAGATTATGCAACTCCCGAATACCGGAAGAACACCTTGTGTGTTATCAAACATCACAACGTAACAGGGTGATTATAAAGATGCTCTATAGGTGTCTCCGAAGGTGTTTATTGGGTTGGCATAGATCGAGATTAGGATTTGTCACTCCGTGTATCGGAGAGGTATCTCTGGGCCCTCTCGGTAATGCTCATCACTACAAGACTTTCAAGCAATGTGGCTAATGAGTTAGTTGCAGGATGAAGCATTACGGAACAAGTAAAGGGACTTGCCGTAACGAGATTGAACTAGGTATGATGATGTCGACGATCGAATCTCGGGCAAGTAACATACCGATGACAAAGGGAACAACGTATGTTGTTATGCGGTTTTACGATAAAGATCTTCATAGAATATGTAGGAGCCAATATGAGCATCCAGGTTCCGCTATTGGTTATTGACCGGAGATGTGTCTCGGTCATGTCTACATAGTTCTCTAACCCATAGGGTCCACACGCTTAACATTCAATGATGATTTGTATTATGAGTTATGTGATTTGATGACCGAAGTTTGTTTGGAGTCCCGGATGAGATCACGAACGCGACGAGGAGTCTCGAAATGGTCGAGACATAAAGATTGATATACTGGAAGGTTATATTCGAACACCGGAATGGTTCTGAAGTGTTTCGGGTATTTTCCGGAGTACCGGGAGGTTACCAGAACCCCCTGGGAGAGTAATGGGCCTTAATGGGATTTAGGGGAAAGGAGAGAAGGGCCTCAAGGGGTGGCCGCGCCCCCCATGGGCTGATCCAAATTGGACTAGGAGGGGGCGGCGCCCCCTCCTTCCTTCTCCCCTCTTCCCCCTTCCCTCCTTCTCCTAGTTGGAATAGGAAGGGGGGGCGAATCCTACTTGGACCAGGAGTCCCAGTAGGACTCCACCCTTGGCGCGCCCCCTGTAGGGCCGGCCTCCTCCTCCCTCCTCCTTTATATACAGGGGCAAGGGGGCACCCTAGAACGCACCAAGTTTTTCCTTAGCCATGTGCAGTGCCCCCCCCCTCCATAGTTACGGACCTCGATCATATCATCGCAGTGCTTAGGCGAAGCCCTGCCGGTAACATCATCATCACCGTCGATGCGCCTCGTGCTGACGGAACTCACTCTCGGCCTCAACTGGATCAAGAGCACGAGGGATGTCATCGAGCTGAACTTGTGCTGAACGCGGAGGTGCCGTACATTCGGTACTTGGATTGGTTGGATCGCGAAGACGTTCGACTACATCAACCGCGTTACTAAACGCTTCCGCTTTCAGTCTACAAGGATACGTGGACACACTCTCCCCTCTTGTTGCTATGCATCTCCTAGATAGATCTTGCGTGATTGTAGGAAAATTTTGAAATTACTACGTTCCCCAACAAAGGGCCTATTTGAACCTCTCTCAGATTCTCCAACTCTCCAAATCCAGCTTTCCTCGATAGCGTCCAACTCTACCTGGTGATCAGAAACCATTTGACACGATTGATAACTTCTCTCAGTGACACATGTGATAAGCAATCCAAACTATTCCAAAAAAAAATCCCCCAATGCCACAACCCAACTGGGAGGCTGATGAAACGTTTGTTCTAGCATGGCTTCCTGAAACGTTTTATTTTGGGGTGGCATTTTAGTTGTGAATATGGCCAACTCTCGGTTCTTGTTTTGCTGGAGCTAGGTTTTCTGGGCTTCTTGTTTTTACACCGTGGGTCGGCTTAGCTTCTTGGATTTAACTTCTTAGAGCTTAGATGGTCAGGCTGACGCCAATCGTGGAGTTTGTGGAGCTGGGAGTTAAAATCCGAACATACCGAATTCATGGGTTATAACCCCAATTCGACGATCATTCCCATGTATCCTCAAACAGTGGCGGATCTAGAGAATTTGACAAAGCTTGGGCACAACGCTAGCTAAAATACTTCATTTGGTCTAACAAGTATCAGATATTTGAATAAACTCATATGCAGTATACTCACAATTTTTTAATATATCGTAGATATAAAAAATATGCGAGATACATAATTGTAATGCTCGTGTAGTTGATGCTAGCTAAATTCTTGATAGAGAATTTGTCTTCTTGGGACAAATTTCCATGAGAGGAGCCGTTGCTTTGTCTTATGCGCTTGTAGTTTGTCACTAATCACTATCATTCATTGGAGTCATGGCCTGACCAGAGGCCTGGATGTAGAGTACATCTCTCTTGCATGTCTCTCCGCCAGGCCGAAGTCAGCTAGGGCACAAGTGCGCCCATCTCGTCGTAGGCAGTCGCGAGTCATGACTCATATCACACAAAGCAACAAGCGAGCAAAGGTAGCCAACGATTGATTGATCAATCCCCCTCATGCCTGTCTTCACGAGCAGTGTTGGCCTATTGTAGCCCATGTAAAAAATGCTTAAATTGGCTTATACCTCACTGATTGATGCAAGGGAGAAAAGAAGAAAAAAGCCCAAAGTTGTCGCAATTAAATCCTTGTTTTTAGTGCTTTTAAAGATTTCCACTGCTCTGAAAAGTCACCGATATTCAGGGATGTGGCGGCATTGAGCTTGGGCACGTGCTTTGGGGGCAGTGACGGTAAAATCACTGTCCTCAAAGATTTCCTAATTTGTCTTTAGAAATAGGTGCCCTAGGTCGATGGTGTTCTCCTTGTTGAAGTATAAATACATAGCCCATCTTTTCTTATCAGCTTGCTTTTGAATGAACTGGCTGGTGCATGCAGTTCTACATGGTATCAGAGCCATGCGGTCTTGAGTTCAAGACCCGACTGATGTAATTTAATAATAAAAAAAGTTGCATCCCATTTTTGATCCATGTTTAGACCAGAGGGAGCCACACGTGAAGGGAAGTGTTGAAGTATAAATGCATAGCCCACCTTTCCTACCAGTTTAGCTTTTGGGTGAACTGGCTGGTGCGTGCAGTTCTACACTCCCTCTGTCTGGTACTCCTTTGGTCCTGCAAGCTTTCCTCAAACGGGGCGTCTCCAGCTTGGGCTTAAGTGATCTTACTTCTTGTCGACAATTCCTTATCAATATCTGCAATCTAGAGCCATCGTTAGCGTTGGGTATATAATATAAATAAAGAGTTAAAATGACATGTAGGGTCGATCCATGCTTGGCAAAGAACCGAACATTACACTTAGGAGGGGCTAAATGCATAAACACAATGAAGTTAGCTGTAAACACAATCAAATAAAATATTAATTTGTTTCGTTAGAAAGTGTAGAAGTGACCAATTCCAAAGTGGTCGCGGCAGTAGCCCTCGTCACCTTAGAGACGCGCGCGTATGCAAGCTTAGGTAGGAGGGGCGACTATAGTGAGACGCAAGTCTCTTCTGCAAAAAGACACACACACAATTGTCGGCTGCGCCGGTCGCGACATGGAGGTGGCCACACTCTTCTTTTGACTCTATCGTCATCTTTCTCCTCCTACCTCTGCCTCGCCACCATCCACCGCAACTCACCACCATGTGCAACCGCATCCCCACCACCAAATGCATCACTTATGAAGTTGCCGACCCTCATACACTGGCGACACTGGCACTGCTAGTGCCACCGACGTAGCAGCTGGACTGCATGAGCTGGCCTTGTTGGTTTTGCTGAAGCCGAAGGTGGAGCCTTGGCCACCGGTGTCGTGCAAGGTTGGGCGCCGATCGACGGCTTTCGACAGGTAGTCGTGGTTGGATGCGATGTTTCCGGCGGTGCCATGTTGAAAGTGCATATAGCCCCTAAATGTGGTTTTGGTAATTGATGACAATCTCTATGGAGTAATACTCTTACTGAGATATATTTGAAAAATTACTCCATAGGTGGTGCCTTAAGGGTATTAGATGGATGCCATAAAGATGAAGCTATGCTTTAAGCTTTGGTATCTAATGCAATTCCGATGGGGGCATCAAGTCCTTTGAGTTTTACATGAATAAATGTTCTATAGTGATGCATGAAGCATATGAAGTTGATTTGAGAAGAATTCCATCAAAGCCTCTCGAAGAAGTCCTCACAACGCGTTTGGCAATATTTGGTAAGGAGAATGGAAGTTTAGAGTAGGGAGTTGTATTGAGATTAGACATGGGACGAGACGTTTTATTCCCAATCCTCTGTTTGACACATAATAGGAATTATGTGTGAGATTTGAAAATAAATTGTATTCCCTTGTTTGGTTCATGGGAATTGGGGAGGGACTCGACATATGAAGTTAACGTAAGTTATGATGAAAGGGTTAAGATTGACTCACTAAAATAATTCCCTTCCAATTCCCACCCCCTTCCTTGTTAATAAAGCGGTGGGAGTTGAAGTCTAAAGTCTCATGCCTACTCCCTTATGAATTTCCAATCTTCCCAACCAAACAATAGATTTGAAGTCTCACACCCTTTCAATTCACATTCCCTAGATCTAATTACCCCCAACCAAACACGCTGTCATGGTATTATTCTCTACTTACACCGTGTCCATAAAATCCTTGCTATACCTATAATCTGAGTTTGTGCACTTGTATAAAATAAAGGGTATCTGGTTGAGGATTGCAAGGAAAGAGGCTCCATCGAAAGATTCTTTCCCTAGGGGATCGATCAACTAGCGAACGTTTTCGTTCACTAGGGCAGTGGCGATCGAGCGATCCTTGCCCATAGAGGCCCCTTCAGTTTCCCCCTTGGGCCTCCAGGCCCAATTGCCATCTTTTAAACAAAAAAAAAGAAAATTGTAAAACAATATTTGCCATGATGTAGGTAAAAAATAAACCAGTATAAAAAAATTGCCATATCATACAAAACAATTTTGCCCCTGGTCTGAATTATGAAAAATGTCATGCTACTTTATAAAATTGCATTACTCTAATTTATAAATTTACAGTGAGTATGCTCAGAATAAAAAAGAAGGTCATGTGATCTAGAAATAAAACAAAATTGGCATGCTAAACTTTAAATTTTTTCCATCATGTAGGTAAAAAATGTTTTATCTGGATAAGCCCCAATTGGATTCTATATTTTTTGTTTCCAAAAAAAAAATCAAACACATGAATTGCCATGGTAAAAATAGAACGAACTTCTGTGCCATAAAAAATCTCATCCTCTTAATATTAAAAATGCCATGTTCTTGACTATTAAAATGCCATGCTCTTAATAAAATTACATCCTCTTAAAAATAAAAATGCCATGTTATTGACTATTAAAATGCCATGCTCTTTACAAAAACCGACATCCTCTTATAAAAATTTCATGTTATTAATTATTAAAATGCCATGATCTTAATAGTAAAACTGGCATCCTCTTATTTATAATATGTCATGCTATTAAATATTAAATTGACATGCTCTTAATACTCAAAATGCCATGTGAGAAAATAAAAAGCCCATGTTTTGGAAGACAAAAAAATGCCATGATTTTTAATAGATTTTTTTGCCATGCTACATAGTATAAAAATGCACATGGCAAGTGTATGAAAACACCCCCACCCCTCTGGAAATAGGGAATTTTGGAATTATTTCAAGTGAAAACGAATTTAAAAGAACCTTGAAAGTATATGTGACAAACTTTACTGCATTTTATCACAAAAGACAAGTCTGTTCAGTGGTAAATGCACACCTCACTCCATAATGAGGTCGCGGGTTTGATTCCCAGCCCCCACGCGCCTGGGTTTTCATTTTCGTTAGGGAGGGGAAAAAGGGGTGTTCGCCAGTGAGCCGTTCGCAGCTAAAACTGACGTGGTACCATCACGGTGCCGTGATTTGTGCCAGAAGATCGAGCGGCAGTTGATGCGTTTGCTGGGAAATGCTAAATAACCGATGGTCGCCATATAGCATTTCTCATAAAAATATTTTTTTGTGAGAAAACTTTCGATCTATTCATTAACTGACAAGGTAGTAAAAAAACACCAGAAGCAAAAAGTTACATCCACGTCCTTGCACGCTAGATGTATAGTCCAAAATGAATCAATAGAGCATAATCCAATTATGTGGCGCCACCCTTGCTGCCCCGCTCTGTCCCTCCGCCCTACAAGTGACGACATATATTTCCCCACCCGCTGCTTTCATGGAGGAGTGATCGAATACCCTTGTTTTTGTTGGTAGCCTTCCACGCCCTTCCACGTCAGAATGAAAGCGCCCTTCCACACTAAATTGACCGCCAAATCCATTAGCCAATCCACGTGATCGATCGGTGATGTAGATCGTAGGTGCAGCAGTGCAACTTGGCTATGTTCTCATGGAGAAACTAACTGATCTATCGATGCAAATGAAAGGTGAAACGCGATCAATAGCACACGTGAAACGTGATCAACATCTTTTAGCTAGTTATATACACGCAGCAAACATGGAAATGAAACGGAGACACAGCGAATACATCATATGACCGAGCTAGCAAAAGATCTACGCGGCCGCGACGGCCGGCCGCGGCGCCGGTATCGACGACGCCCGCGCCCGGGCCGGCTGAGGCGGCGGCGGCGGCGAAGGGAAGCTACGGTAGAGGAGGCCGCCGTCGCTGAAGTCGTCGTAGTTGACGTCGTCGTCGCTGTCGTCGGGGCCCTCGTCGAAGTTGAGCGCGTAGCTGAGCGGGTCGTACCTGCCGACGCCGCGGCTGTCCCGCCCGCCCCACCGCGCCCGGCCGCCGTAGCCGAAGCAGCAGCACACCGTGGCCCGCAGTCTGCGCCGCAGCGAGCTCGGCGGCGGCGGCGAGGCCTCCATCTCCACGGTGTAGATATTCCGCGGGCGCCGTGACACGGTCAGAGGTCAAAACTGCTGCCCGCGTGTTTAGCCAGGTGGTGTTTGGTTAAGGCGGATATTACGAGTGGATTAGGAGCGGGGGTGGCGTGTGGACGTGGGGTGGTTAAGTAGGAGGAGCAAGTGTGTGGAAATGACGGAGAAGGACACGCCGGCTGGTGGTGGCGACGGCGTGAAGGGGAAGTTGCCTCGGCGGGCACAAGGGTTCTCCACCTGGTACCATTAACATAACCATACTTAAGCTGAACACACCATACTTTAAATATAAACATCACTGTAGTTAGTCACCGTGGTCATCTTGCTAGGACATTCACCTACCATTGAAATGATATTTCATCTTTGCCCTCTTGCTATTTTTAAATGAAAATTTGTGTTTGTACCTATCAATGGACATTCGGCTACCAGCATTGAAATATTATTTCACCTTTGTTCTTTGTGGCAGAAAACTTACCCAAATGATAAGTGTTACACGTGTAGCATGAAGCACTCCGGTCTTGATGTTTTTTATAATTAAAGTTGCCATCCGAAAAGAAAAAAAACAAAGCCAAAAAGAAAACTGAAACTTGCCATCCGGAAAGAAAGTTGTCATGCTTGACAACTAAAATTTTCATCCTCGCGTCACTAAACTTGCCATAAAAAATGCTCAGAGTTGCCGTGTATTCATACCACACGTGTGACACTTATTAGGATTGACCTGGGGGTTTCCGTTTACGAATAAAATGTCCCCTGGGAACATTCAGTTTTGGCAAATGAAAACATTCGGTAGAGGAAGTCCCTTGCTGGAATTTGATCTAGTTTTAGGTCAGCCCGATAGCATTTTCAGAATTTCTAATAAAATTCTAGAGATCCACTTAACCCATTCATGCAAGACAAGAGGTGAGACTAAAGTTCAGTCTCATATTTCTAGTTTAGTAGAAGTTGGACCTCCCTATAAGGGAGGTAGTTTTCCCACATGTATGAAGATGAGAACAAGATAGATATTCACGGGTGCTCCGCCTCACCTCGACGTGCTGGCCCGCACTGCGGTTGCGGGAATAAGCCGAGTCGTTGTCTAAATTTTTGCCACACATGATTGGTATACGAAAGGTCACACGGGAGCTGGAGCTGAAAAGTCTTTGCTGTAATGAAGATGAGGCTTTGATTTTTTTCAAGATCTATAAAGCTGAGGTGGAAAATCAACTTGATCGAAGATCAAGAGGCTTGGGTTCGATCATGGTGGAGAGTATTTTTCCAATAAATTTGATTCTTTTGTGCGGAACATGATATAATCTATTAGAGGACGCCTCCCTATTCACCTCAGTCAAATGCGGTAGCCGAAAGAAAAGACCATACTCTAACTGATTTGGTTAAGGCCATATTAGATACATCGGGTCTCTCCAAGGCATGGTAGGGGGAGGCGATATTAACTCCATTTGAGGATTGGAGAAAAAAGGTTAAAAATCTCTTACTTACGAACCTAGGGTTGTTTGGCGAAAGTCAATGTGCCAATTCAAAAGAAGCGCAAGGTTGGACCAAAAACTGTGGATTGTGTTTTCCTGGGCTATTCATTTCATAGCATTAGTTATAGATTCTTGATTTTAAAATCTGAGGTATCTCTAACAAACATGGAAAACAAACCTATCCTTGGTTCTGGATTTCGTTTTGCTTCTCCCGGTCGATCGACTCGACTCGAGGCGCTGTCTGCGACTCTACATGGGAGAAGAGGGCTGAACCAGAGGAAGTGTTCCGACAGAACAAACTTTTTTTGTATTGCGTCAGATCGGATAATGGTGAGCCATCAATAGGACGAAGTTTAATGTAAATCTCGAAATAGTGATAGCAACACTTACAAGGAATGCTGGGATAAGTTGGGAAGAAGGCCTTCAGTAGCCAAGCCTTTTACGATGCAGTTTGGGTTCAATGGGAGGACAAGGATTAGTTAAGTTTTAGCGCACCAAAAAACAAAATCCAGAAAAAACTCCGCAACTTTCGCTCTCATTGCAACAACACCTGTCAAAGTGGCGAATGGAGATGATGTCGTCGTGTCATTGCTCATGATCCCCTAACAATAAAATAAGAATCCCGAGGAGCAAGGGGATCCCGTGCCTGTGTTCTCCACCTAACGTCACACCTTGGTAATCAATCACCGCGTGGTGGAACACTTGTTGGAGAAGGGTAAGCGCATGCGAGACTCCATCCAAATCCACTCACATGCATGTTGGTACAATCATGGAGTCGAATGATGCGCCTTTCTTTGAAGATATCTTTCCCATGAAGGGTTTGGCTAACTCATCAAATCAGGAGATGCCTAGTTCATCAAGTTAGCATTTAGTTACAAACTAGCACAGTGGCCTGCCCGATGTGCAGACTAGAATTCAATACTTGACTCGTCACACCATGTATTTTTATCAAAATAATTTGCATTACTTGCGAAAGTGTTGTTTTGCTCATGTGTGCTTGGGTGAACAGTAAAATAAAGAATCAATTGTACCATCTACTTTTAACTGGTTGTTTTTTAGCATCGATTCTTTTGCCACGTCTTCCACCAATGTCATCTCATGATGAAACTTATGTCGACATTTGAAAAGGCGGGGACATGAGCGTCTCATTCCATCCACACTGGAAGTCCCATGAGTCCGATTGACCTGCACTCACCAATTAGTATGCACATGTCCAATCTATCTTGCATAACTCAACCTTCTCCTCATGTGCCATGAACATGACTACGCCGGAGGTCATCAAAAACGATGACCAGTAGCGTTGGTGCAGCTAGGTAATGACCATGGATATGGTGCCCCACTGCCCGCAAAGTTTTCTGACAACACAAATGCGTGTATGTAATCTAGTGTGAGGGTGCCAAGCAATGAATTAAGGCAAGCTAATGTTTCACCAAACAAGCAATCAGAAACTATAACTATTCATCAAAGAGCAGCAACCATAATAGTGTTTACAAAGACATATAATAGCAAGGCAAAGCATGAATATTTAGTTTGATACTCTGATCTCTTTTACATTTCCTGCTTGCTTAAAAGGAGCAAATGTAACCCAATATGTTTAATTGGTCACTGAAAGCAGGCTAGATTAATTGTCAACATAGATTCGGTGTCAAAACCGGTAGACCTCGGGCAGGGGGGCCCGAGCTATGAGATCAGATCGATGGGTAACAGGAGACAGAGGACACATTGCTTTTACCCAGGTTTGGGCCCTCTCTAAGGAGGTAAAATCATACGTCCTGCTCTTGCTTATATTAAGAGAGTATCAAACTACAGAGTTGATCTACCTCGAGATCGTGAGTTGTGGTCTAAACCCTAGGGGTACGACAATGATGATGAATGTATGAATGATCCTCTCTATGGACTTCACCCTCCGGCTTATATAGGCACCAGGGGTATCTAGGATTACACATGGTCAGTTTCCATCTATGGATTACATGCCGAATCTAGTAGACTTACTTGGAGTACACACCAATTCCTCAGTGAAGCTTGATACACATCGGCCAGAGGCCTCCGGAGTCATACCTCACTAATGCATCAGTTCGGCCCACGGACTAGGCCAGCTGGGCGAGGACCCCCTAGTCTAGGATACCATCAATAGATTCATGCACAGTCAAACATAATTTCAGTAGATAAACATGATGTCACATTTTGTATTGGAAATAGACGTAAATCTGTACCTTGTAACATTCGCCATCAAAACAGTGAGCATGGCTCTAAGAAGAATATGCGCAAAAACTTATGATTGTCTTGGCCAAAATAAACAAAGTGCATAGATACATACCAATGTTTTTTTTACAATCAGTACCTATCTACCTGCAGTCTATGCAATGAGAGAAACAGAATAGTGCAGTACTACATATGTAGAGAAGTGTGGAAGAAACCGAGCATCTGATTCTGAATCAGACTTGCATCTCATTCTCCGCTCCAAAAATCACCAAAAGCACACCAGATGAAAGAGCTGGCATCAATCATTTGCCAACTAGACCACACAGACTTCATGAACATCTAATTCAATTGGGGTTTCAGGGGCTGCATGGAGTATCCTCTGGTTAGATCAAGCCTGCCTTTATGTGCTGGCTACTGCCCTACTGGTTATGTATCTTACCTTGTTCTATGACTCATAAATGGAGATCTAGTTAAAATTCAAAGTCCCAGACAGAAAAGATGCAGAAATTATGACCTGTGATTGATACACCATGTATTAGATTGGATACTGCTATTTGACCCCAAACATGATCGAGTACTTTAATTCACAAAAATCTCTTATGCCAGGCTGAGGGCTTTACCAATTGGGATGGGATGGCAATAGGTGTGCAATTAATGGAACGGAGGACTCATGTGGGAGGAGAGACCAGTTGCAAACATCATAGAGGTCCTAGGGTAGCAACACGTACTCAAAGGGGATGGCTGTGGAGTGCGTCTGCCAGGAGGGAGTAGTAGGCATGAGAGGCATTGCAAACTCGGCGGACGGACCGGCGCCGGTGGCATACTTGCCAATTTCAGCGTCGTATGAGACGGGGTAGAGGGAGGAGGAGACGACAGGGAGGAGGGGAGGTGGAGGTGGGTGTGGGTGTGGCGGTGGGTGGCGAGGAAGCTGCCGCAGAGAGGAGTTAGGAGTGGATGGTCCCGGTCATGTGTAGAGCGGCAACGACCACTGCCACTTAAGTTCCATTTCTTTCCAGAAGGATCTATTGCTTGGCTGAGTGGATAAGGTGGGACTGGATGGAGATGGACCAAGAGAATGGGGGGATTTCTTTGCAAATGTGAAGTGGGGTTGCGTCCTATGCGTCGGATGCAGATCAGACGGTAAAAAATGATGGATGGACGGCACACCATCATCACCAACTATGGTTTTTATAGGAGTAGAGATTCCTACAAGGAGATAGAGACATAGAACTGCAAAGTCCTTTGGTGATGATTTCCTTGTGTATCTCATAGATGACACTCCAAGTTTTATTTCAGAGGCCTATGCATCTGAAGATGCTGACTACTAGAAGCAAGCGGTGTATAGTGAGATGGATTCCATCTTGGCCAATGAAATTTGGGAGACACAGATCATCCTTATGGGTGCAAACCTATAGGGTGCAAATGGGTATTCAAGAAGAAGCTTAGGACTGATGGTACTATTAAGAAATACAAGGCAAGACTTGTGGCCAAGGGTTATACCCAAAAGGAAGGTGAAGATTTCTTTGATATTTACTCATCTAAGGCTCGACTAAACACAATTCGAGTTACGGAATTCACTACACTTGGTACCCAAAGGTGCTTGAAGGGTAGAGTCACTCAAACTGGATCTTTGATGCTGATGAGATAAAGGACACACGCGGATATGTATTCACTCATGGAGGTGGTGCTGCTTCTTGGAAGTCTTGCAAGCATACCATCTTAACAAGGTCAACAATGGAAGCAGAAGTCAAAGCACTAGATGCAGCTACGGACGAAGCAGATTGGCTTCGTCGGCTCTTGAATGACTTGTCGGTTGTTGAGAAACCTGTATCAGTTGAACTGCGGCAATCAAACTATGATTCCCATAGTGAGTAGTTCAAAGGATGACATGAAGTCATCAAGACATGTAAAAAGAAGATTAAAGTTTGTTAGAAAAATGAGAAACTCCAGAGTTATTGGCGTTGGATCATAACCGAAACTCTAAAAATATGGTAGGTCTTTTTACTAAGGGTCTATCATGTAATGTGATAGATAATGCATTGAAGGAGATGGCTATAAGACCCACAATATGAGTTGTTCATAGTGGTAACCTATTCTATGTGATTGGAGATACTGTGAATTGGAATAGGAAGCCAAGTTGTTGGTCAATTGAGAGAAGAGTATTCTTGTTATTAATAATACCACTCCATGAAGATGCAATATTGTCCTTGTCTGCATGGTAGGTTGATGCATATCTTAACGTGTTCTAAATGGCTTATTTAAGCAAAGATGTTGTCCTAGAGAACATATTTTGAAGAACACACCTATATGAGTCTAATTGTCAAACTTTGCAATATATGAGAGTAGGTGCTTTCTAATAAACTCATGAAAGGCCTTGGAGTATGATGCACAAGCTTCACCCATGGGGAAGTGATACATCTCCAACGTATCTATAATTTTTAATTGTTCCATGCTATTATATTATCCATCTTGGATGTTTTATATGCATTATTATGCTATTTTATATCATTTTTGGGACTAATCTATTAACCTAGTGCCAAGTGCCAGTTCCTTTTCTTGTTTTTGTCTTTTACAAAGAATCAATACCAAACAGAACGAAACTTTCTGATGATATTGCTTGGACAAGAAGACACCCACAAAGCTCTGGGAGGAGGCCAGAAGAGGCACGAGAGTGCCACAAGCTCAGGAAGCACGCCCAAGGGGGGGGGGGAGCTTGTGTGCCCGCCGCAGCTCCTCCAACCCTAATCTCAGCTCCATAAATACCCAAATATTCCCTGTATAACAGAGGGCACACAGAAAATACTTTTCCGCCGCCACAAGTTTCTGTCCTCGTGAGAACACATCTGGAGACATGTTTTGTATTCTGCCGGAGGGGGATTCGATCATGGAGGGCCTCTACATCAACCTTGCTGCCCTTCCGATGATGTGTGCGTAGTTCACCACAAATCTACGGGTCCATAGCTAGTAGCTAGATGGATTCCTCTCTCTCTTTGAACTTCAATACAATGTTCTCCTTGATGTTCTTGGAGTTCTATTCGATGTAATCTTATTTTGTGGTGCATTTTGTTGAGATTTGGTAAATTTTGGATTTATGATCAGATTATCTATGAATGTTATTTGATTCTTTTTTGAACTCTTTTATGAATGATTAAGATAGCTTTCTATTTCTCTTTGATCTATTGATTTGGTTTGGCCAACTATATAGTTTTTTCTTGCAATGGGAGATGTGCTTTGTTTTGGGTTCAATCTTGCGGTGTCCTCACCCAATGGCAAAAGGGGTAGCGATGCACGTGCCCTATTTGTATTGTCGCCATTAAGGATAAAAAGATGGGGTTTATACCATATTGATTGGATCTATCCCTCTACATCATGTCATCTTGCTTAAGGCGTTACTTCATTCTTGTTAACTTAATACACTAGATGCATGCTGGATAGCGGTCGATGTGTGGATTAATAGTAGTAGATGCAGGTAGGTGTCGGTCTACTTGTCACAGACGGGATGCCTATATTTATGATCATTGCCTTAGATATATCGTCATAACTTTGCGCTTTTGTATCAATTTCTCAACAATTTGTTTACCCATCGTATGCGTCCTTTCAAGAGAGAAGCCTCTAGTGAAAACTATGGCCCCGGTCTATTTCTATCATATTATTTTCAGATCTATAAAACCGAAAACCCCCAAATACCCTACTGCAATTTATTTACCTTTACTTTATTTTTCATTTTTATTTATATTTTATACCTATCTCTATCAGATCTCATCCTTGCAAGTAACCGTGAAGGGATTGACAACCCCTTTATTGCGTTGGGTGCAAGTATTTGTTTGTTTGTGTAGGTGCAACCATTGGTGACTTGTGTGTTCCTCCTACTAGATTGATACCTTGGTTCTCAAACTAAGGGAAATACTTATCTCTACTTTGCTGCATCACCCTTTCCTCTTCAAGGAAAAAACCAACACAAGCTCAAGAAGTAGCAGGAAGAAGTTCTGGTGCCGTTGACGTGTAGGATCTACATCAAGCCTACCAAGTACCCATCATAAACTCTCATCTCTGGCATTTACATTATTCGCCATTTGCCTCTCATTTTCCTCTCCCCACTTCTTAAACGTTTTCAAAAAAACACAAAAATATTTGCCTTTTCATCTGCCTTCTTTTCGTTTGCCTTTATGTCTTATTTGGTTTGTTTGCTTGTTTGCTTGGTATAATTGTATGTTTATTGCAAATCAGAAAGCAAAAGGTTTATGGATCCTCATCCACTTGCTAATATTTTTAAAAGATCCAATTATGATGAACCAATTTCTAGTGAGTTGTGTGCACTAGATTATGTTTATGAAGTTTTGTTTGAAATTCACGAATCTGAAATTTGTGATGAATTGCTAAAAGAAGACATTTATGAAGTGATTCATGATAGCTCCTTGAATGAAAAAGCATGATTGCAATGATGTTATTATAAATTCTATAAATGTCAGTTGTGCTAATAATATGCAAAGCCCTAAGCTTGGGGATGCTAATTTTGCTATGTTCACTACTTATTGCAAAGACCATGATTGGGGTGATTCCTCTTATGATATTGAAAATTTATTTATGCATCATGATGAATATGTTTGTGATATTGAAGGTGGGTTTGTAAGGGTGTCAAATCTAGGTAATAATGATCCCACTACTTTGGAGAATGATCAATCCTATGAATTTTTTGATAAAAGGGGGCTTGGAGAGGTCATGACTTTATTTGATGATAATCCCACTATATTGGAAGAGTGTCAACTTTGCATGCATGTGGATCATGTAGAGAATATGTTATGTGATAGTTGTATTGTTGAATTTGAATTTGATCCCACATGCAATTATTATGAGAGAGGGAAATATGGTTGTAGAAATTTTCATATTACTAAATTACCTCTCGTTATGTTGAGATTGTTATTGCTTCTTTCTTCTTCCTTGCATATGCTAGTTTTTGCTTGCTTGATAATTTGTTTACTTATAAAATGCCTATGCATAGGAAGTATGTTAGACTTAAATATGTTTGTCATGTGTTTTATGATCCTTTCTTTGTGTTTCATTTATTATGTTTCACGTGAGCATCATCGAAATCTCAATGCCTAGCTAAAAGGCTTTAAAGAAAAATGCTTGTTAGGTGAAAACTCAATATTTTCCTTTCTATTTTTATGAGTTTACACAATTATAACTATCTTATGATTGTGGTTTAATGTTTTAATTATACCTTTGGGATGATTTGGAAGATCATTGATTTGATTTTGCTCAAAAACAGAAACTTTTGCGTCCAGTAGAAGAATTGTTACAATTTGCTGGAACATGGAAATTTTCTGAATTTTTTACACAAGATTGATATACAGATTGTCTATGTTGTCCTAAGTTTAATTTTTTTTGGAGTTACATAAGTATGATAATTTATTTCGGTCATTACAGACTGTTCTACTTTTGACAAATTCTGTTTTCATTGTATTGTTTGCTTATTTTGATGAATCTATGGGTAGTATCGGGGGAGGGGGGGGGGTATGTGATGGAAATATGCCCTAGAGGCAATAATAAAATGGTTATTATTATATTTCATTAATGATGATAAAGGTTTATTATTCATGCTAGAATTGTATTGACCGGAAACTTAAATACATGTGTGGATACGTAAACAAATACCGTGTCCCTAGTAAGACTCTACTAGACTATCTCATTGATCAAAGATGGTTAAGGTTTCCTAACCATAGACATGTGTTGTCACTTGATAACGGGATCACATCATTAGGAGAATGATGTGATGGACAAGACCCATCCGTCAGCTTAACATATGATCGTTCAGTTTATTGCTATTGTTTTCTTAATGTCAAATACATATTCCTTACTCTGAGATCATGCAACTCCCGGATACTGGAGGAATACCTTGTGTGCTATCGAAAGTCACAACATAACTGTGTGATCATAAAGATGCTCTACAGGTATCTCCGAAGGTGTCTGTTGTGTTGGCATGAATCGAGATTGCGATTTGTCACTCTGTATGACAGAGAGGTATCTCTGGGCCCTCTTAGTAATACAACATCACAAGAAGCTTGCAAGCAAAGTGACTAAGGAGTTAGTTACGAGAGGATGTATTACAGAACAAGTAAAGAGACTTGCGGATAGAGAGATTGAACTAGGTATGAAGATATCAACAATCGAATCTCGGGCAAGTAACATACTGACAGACAAAGGGAACTACGTATGTTGTCATAAAGGATCGACCGATAAAGATCTTCGTAGAATATGTAGGAACCACTACTGTAGGATGCTGCTAAAGCGACACTACGATCCGAGACCCTTCGAGAAACTGTGTGCGATGCAATAATCGCAAATGGTGGTGTTAGAGAACCGTCTAAAATGTGCAAAATGTTTGCGACGATAGCTGCATCAAACACGGTTCAGATTTTAGTTACGTGTGCGATGCAGGCATACGGTTCAGTTCAATTAACTGTTTGCAATGAGGAGGAAGAAAAGAAACGGGTAGCCAGATGAAGGCGTGTGCGATACACAGCATACGGTTCACTTGGATGAACTGTTTGTGATTAGGCAACACAAAAAACGGTCATCCAGATCAAGGTGTGTGCGATATACAACGTGCGGTTCAACTCGGATGAACTATTTGTGCTGAGACAAGAGAATAGAAATGGTTCAATATAACAAGATGTGTGTGATACGCGGCAAACTGGTCTGTAATCGGAAATGTGTGGGAAGAACGATAACAACACAGATGATTCCTGTTAACATGTCATGTGTATTGTGAGCAAATGATTGCCGGTATACAATTGTCAGTGATTGATGAAATCATCACCGACGGGTTCCCTTGTTTAGTCCGTGTGCGATGTGATTTGCTCTGCCTACAGAGCATCAACATATATACTTAAAAAGACAGCATTGCATAACCAAATTAAGCATACAATTACACAAGTGACTACAAAGGTAACATTTTCACACACCAAAGTAAGCAATTACATGCGTACTAAACTAGGAGAAACGAGGACCTAATCATCTACTTCTTGTTGCGATGACGCTTGCCATTGCTCTGCTTCCGGCTGGATCCCTAGCCATTTGGGGAAGGAGGCACTTCCTCATGTCAACGATCCGCCTGTACATGTCGTAGTACGTGTACGCCTCCTTGGCCGCGTACACGACGTGAGCTTTGTCGAGTTTCTCCATCCAGGCCGAGTGCCAGGCACGCTTGTCGTTGTTGCAGGAATCCTTCATGTCTCTGTAGTAGGGGTTGCTGATGGCCTCGACGAGGTGAACAAGTGAGTCCTTCTCATGCTCCTTGCCGCCCCAGATCTTGTATTGGCCCTGGAGGTCAACAAGATTCTGGCAGGCAATGCCCGAATTCTTGAGCACCTTGACATCGTTGGTGACGTTGACTATAGCGAACATGTAGTGGAGGGTGTTGACAAACCTGGTGAAATGCTTGCAAGGCCTTGTGGCCAGGCAGTAGTGGTAGATGAGGACGTGGTGGCCCATGCACATCTGGGCAACGACGAACTTGGGGCGAGACACGACACGTGTGCGAGTGTGCTCGAGGTTGAAACCGACCACCTTGTACTTCTCGTCGGCAAGCAACAGCTCCATGATGCGGATGGAGTGCTCCACCCAGACCGGGTGGTTGGTGTACACCACCGAGAGCTCCTCGAACCTTCGATGGGTGTCCACCACGGCATGCATGGTGAACTGTTGCTCGTCGTCGGCAGCCGCTCAGAGCACCATTGGAGCCACGCAGGATACTCTCTAAGAATTTGTCATGGTGGGTGTGCTTCTTGCAATGGTGGGGCGTGATCGAAAGGTTGAAGAGACACAAGGGTTAAATAGCCACTGTAACAAATGGGGGCCAGCCGGCCTATAATCGTCACATCTTGTCACGACATTCATAGCGAAGGATTCTAGTGCACGCTTGACAACACTGCACCGCAGTGAGGATTCCAGTGCATGCTTGACAACACCACACCGCAATTTGACCACACGTGGGCTCGAAAAGGCGCCAAATGTATCATCGGCGAGCCTGTTCCCGCACTACCGTGCAGTTTACCGCACAAGCTTCCTGCCCGGCTTGGTTTGCCACGCGTCGGCTCGAAGAGGCACAAATCATGGGCGTTTATTGGCAAAAAGCTTTGTAAAAATGAAGTGTGTGGAATGACTTTGGCCGTAAGTTTACCCGTGGGTGATGAGGTCAAAGTTACGCAGAAGGGTGATGATGGACACTCGAGTGTGATAATTAATTCTGCGCTCTACAGGGCACACGGTGGAAGAAACCAACTGTGTGCAATAATGTCCAAGATCGCAGTCGAGTTAGCTATATAGATCGTGTGCTGTGAGATCGACAAGGTAAACAGATTCAAAAGTGGTTAATAAAATCAAATCTAAAACCATTGCATATTAAGGTCAAAATAGTGCTACCAATATACGAGTCTCACATGATGCCATTTCAACGATTGTACCACAAAGGCTCGAAATATTACAAGGTTCAAATTCGAGAGTTATATGGCTCAAATTCGAAGATTACAAGGTTCAAACTGATATTAGAAATGAAATTCAGCTCATCAGCTGCAAACGTCGCTGATCCGCTGAACATGGATATCAGAGAGGTTCAAACTAATATTACCACTTCTAAGTCTGGTTTCGAAACCTCACAACTTTTGCAAAGGGGTCAGCCACTGAGAAGTCATGTATGGGGTTGACACGATGAGTTCTGATTACTCTGTCATCTGAAGTTCCAAAATGAAATTCAGCATTTTTGGAGCCTATTCCATTCTGCCGCAGGCGCCGACGCTGATCAACAAGCCATTCATTTTTCCAAAATAAATGTAGGGCAAACCTCATTCCCTTCAGCACCCTTGTTCTGACAACAAAGAACCAGCGAATATAATCTCCGATAAGGTCCCTCGGTAGGAGTTCAAAGTAATTTCCGAGAGATGCAAATCTAGGCATTCGATGTGATTGTTATATTGCATCACATTATCCACCATTGGGCCTAATCTTATCTGCAAAAGAATAAAACGTGTTAGTGCCTCGATGCAGTTTTGAACACTACTACATGCCTATTTGGTTTGCAGGATTTGTAAAATGCACTAACATGCCATCTTCGATCTGACATGATTAACATGGGCATTAACATGCCATCTTCGATCTTCACAAGATGTTGGAGTGGATGAAAAATTCCCTAAGAAAACTAGTACAAATGAATCCAAAGGAGAAATGCATATGGATTGTAACCATATGGATCAAGCATTGTCATTGTAAACTTGGAAAAGGAGACATGTATGTACTGAAATCCTCCAAAAGAATCCTTCAGAAATCGTAGTACATTGTCATTGTAAACTTGGAAAAAGGTGTCACAAATTGAACTCCCTTATGGTTAACATTAACAGGAAAGGAACATCACCTTGATATATAGCTTCTCCAGGCACAGAAAGCATCTCAGGAAAGTGACAACTTGCTCCAGGTTGGGGCCGATAGATTCTAGTGCCAAGACCTTCACTGTGCGCAATTTCATGGTCAGGCTTGTCAGAATCATTTTTGAATGACAGACGAACAAACATCTTCAAAATTAGAAATAATGTTAATTTGTAGAAGGAGAGGTGGAAGGAGGCTGTTGTACCTGAACGGGTGTGGATCCAATAACAAGTTCAGAGTATTTGTCAGACGAGTAGCCCAACACTGTCAATTTCGGTGCAGAAATGACATTGATTCTTGTTGGACCGACTTGATCAAGTACAAGTAATCTCTCAACTGCAGGTGTGTCCTCAATGACGATACCGTGGTACACATCTTGCGATGTCTTCCTGCCGAACCAGCAACGCACATAAATAGTCCGGAGAATCATGGAGGTAATGTGGAATGTACTCAACCCATTGATCGCCTGAAGACGAAGGCACTTGAGTGCAGTACAACCACGGAGCAGGCGCTCCATGTCACCATTTTAGAGGCAGACGACGATGAGCTCAAGGTGGTTTAGTCGTGGTAGAATAAGAGCGCGCGCATCATTAAGGGGGGGACGGCAGTTCTTGAACTTGGCGACGCACAACATGGGCGCGAGGCGGAGCGCAGATGTTGGCAGCGAGCACATATGCCCATCATCAAAAGTGAGATCCTTGAGCTGATCTAGGGCGGGGGATCCGAACTAGTCATCAAGCTTGGCTCGGTCCCTGCCGTTGGAATGGAACTTTCTCATTCCAGGGCCTCTGGTTGGGCCAGGGTGACTGTCGAGGATCTTGGAGAACGCATCCAAACTTTTGCGATAGCCATGGCAGAGCTCGTGGGTGTCGATGAGGTAGAGAGGGGTGAAGTTTCATAGGGGGCGCCACCGACAGTAAAGGACGGTTGTCCGCGCCCCACATTTGATTAGGAGGAGGGAGATGATGACTGTAAACATACCATCAGGGAGGCTGCTGACGAAGTCTATGCCTGCTGGACTCGCTTGCGGTTCTAGATCGCCCCGCCTCCACTTGTTGGCAGGCCCGTTCTCCACCTCTGGAGTCTCCTTATCAGTGGCGCTTTCAGATAGAAATGATAGTACATGGAATATTTAGTTAAAACAGGGCAATAGAAAAGTGTATTGGTAACTAGAAGTTATAAGGTAGGAATATAGTAAGAAAAGGGAATAACAATTGGTTGCTTAAATACTACACAATTCATTTAACATTGCTGGGTAAGTCAACATGCAGATAGTTGAAAAGAAAACTTACTTCGAACAAACTCAGGATGGATGATTTTGTCGAGGAAGTTAGCATATATCTCATGACCAGCCCCTTTTATGTGGAGTCCAATTTTAGTGCCAGCTTTCACTACATAAAACTTAGAAATTTCTTTCCAAAAGCCAGCGCCAAAATAGGAGTCACCATGTTCATCAAGTAATACAGTAGCAACAATTGTATATCCATGCTTTGTGTGCAGTATGACATCTGTGCAGCCTTGATCTATGTAAAGGGAAAAATTGTGCACTACATAATCTATTGCATAGCAAGGGATGCGCTGCAGAAAATGGTAAGATTGTTAAAGAAAATATGGTAACATGAAAATATGGGCCCAAATTGAAAGAACTGTACAACATTTGAAATCGAAGGACAAAAATCTATAATTAAACAGATAGGGTAAACATGATGTCATGGAAATATGAGAGTAATCGAAAGAACAATACATCATTAATTTGCCTAATATAGAAAGAACAGGGAACAAAATCCCCTTTGACGTATATGGTGCATGTGACACCTTTTATCCAAATGTAGCAATATTTAGAATATCTTCAGGAAAGTAGGCCATGCTAACCAATTTAGGGTGAGATTGAACATACCACACACATGCTCAAGTCATCTGATACGGTGAGATGGAATCTCTGGCGGAGGTCACAAGGTCCTGATGTGTCGGCGCATTGTACACTCTATGAATGAAAGAAAAGCCTCAAATCAGCATGAATAAAAATGAATTCACGACGATTTCTGCTGGGTGATTAAAGGAGGCAGATGAACTGGGATGAGAGATGAGATAATATCTCATTAAATTAGGTACCTTGTCGTCCATGAGAAAAAACTCTCAGTACGGAAGATTCCCCAACCGAGCGGAGCTGGGTCGACCATGAGCAGCGTCGAGAAAGTCGATGGCGATAGGCAGCGACAAGTGGAAGTGGAGAAATGCGATGGGGTTTGCCGGCAGCCTGGCGGCGGCGGCAGGCGTCGAGCTAAGTGGTTATCGCCGCGATAGGCGGTGCCATGCATAGACGTGGAGGAGCTTGTGCAGGTGTGAATGGGGACCAGAGGCATGGGGTGGCGGGCGGGGGTGAGGGTTTTTGTGACATGGGGATGGCGAGGGTTTTCTTTTTTCTTTTTTGAATTGGGTGGTGAGGGTTTTCTGTCCCACAAAGAATTTTGGAGGGAACGGTTTGCTAGAGCCAACCGTGTGTGATTGACGCAAGAAGCAAAATGAAAGCCATTGCACACGGTTCCAATTTTGGGAACCGTGTGTGATAGAAGCACCAGGCAAAATGTAAGTCATTGCACACGGTTCCAATTTTGGGAACTGTGTGTGATTGACGTACTACCTCCGTCCTGGTTTATTGGTCCCCTCTGTAATTTGTACCAAATTTCGACCAAATATTTGACTAAGAAATGTTTATGCATGTCAGAAAAAATTATATCACCGAACACTATGTTCAAATACGCATCCAACGATATAATTTTTGCTGACCTGCACTAACATTTTGTCAGTTAAATCTTTGGTCAACATTTAACACAAATTACAAAGGGGACCAATAAACGAGGACGGAGGTAGATTCCATCAACCGAACTGATTGCATCCATATGCCACATTTAGATATAAGTAAACATAGATTAAACATACTCAGACATAGATAATAAGGGTACACGTACACAAGCATAGTTCAACCGTCATTACACATGCTCAAGTATACATAGTTTGATCCCACATCTCATCTCACAAGCCGGCATGATCCCGAAGCTTCTCCAGGTACTCGGCGTATGCGCCGTGCTCCACCCTGTGAGCATACTTCTGCTTGAAGGAGCCAACGGCCCATACTGTTGCATGCGCTAGAACACTTAGATACGCCTCATGAAGCTTGTGGTTGCAGAATGGGCATCGATAGCCGCCGTTCCAGGTCCTAATACGCCTGTTATACATTCCCGCATAAAGCTCCCTTAGGATTTGCCTGTTGTACCTCCTCTGGACATCTTCATCCTCGCTATCCACATCGTCAGACAACACCTATACAAATAGTAAAGAAAATGTGGCGTCAAATTAATGGTTACAAACTAATCTCTAGCGAACATTTGGCAGTTGCCAAAAATTGGCATCAAATCAACGATTACATGCCATGAAGTGGGATTAGGAATTTATGGGTATTTATTTATACATATCCAGAGATTATGGTTAGATTTTTAAGCACATTCATCTATGTACAGACCAATCTTGAAGAAACTAATGGCACGAACATATGTAGGTCATTCAAAATCAATTGTCAAGTCATGGCTAGGAATTATTAGCATGAACATTAACCCTACTCGGATTACTAGCAGAAATCATTTCCACAAAGGAAACAACTAATCACTTATCACTTGTACCATTCAAACAATCAATACACTACACGGATCTAACTAAACTTACTCAGATTTCATGGATTGGGAGAACATAACCATAGGATTTCAATTCCAAAAAGGGGGAGGCAGGAGTAACTAGAGAAACCCTGGGATCTATTTGACACATAAATGGGTATAGATGACTAACCAATTGTCCGTCGTCCTCGGAGTCATCGCCGGAGTGGTCGTCGAAGTCGGCGCCCGAGTCGTCACCAGAGTCGGTGTGGAACTCTGCCGCCGGCTGTGGAAGCTCGAAGCCATCGATGATGACAACCTCTGTCTCTATCTCCACGCCATGCTTTGGTGCTTTAGCAGCCCCGGCGTTGCCACTCCCGCTGATGGGGCGCTTCGGTGGCATCCTTATACACTGACGACATTGATGACGGAGAGCGGCGTCGAGGATGCAAGCGGAGAGAGGGGATTGTGTGCATGGCGAGGATGGGGGCGTGGTTGCTCGGGTGCACCATTAATATGAAGTAGTGGGAGAGAGGCGGGCGGCGGTCAAACCGCTGGCTCACCTCCCAATGAGCCTACGCACCGGACTGTTGGCATGCATACTGTCGTTTCACACAGCTACTCGCACGCCTTCCGATGACACTGCGCAGCGAGTGTCGGTGTCAAAACCGGCGGATCTCAGGTAGGGGGTCCCGAACTGTGTGTCTAAGGTTGATGGTAACAGGAGGCGGGGGACACGAAGTTTACCCAGATTCGGGCCCTCTCTCTAGAGGTAATACCCTACTTCCTGCTTGATTGATCTTGATGAATATGAGTATTACAAGAGTTGATCTACCACGAGATTGTAATGGCTAAAACCCTAGATGTCTAGCCTGTATGATTATGATTGCATCTACGGACTAAGCCCTTCGGTTTATATAGACACCGGAGGGGACTAAGGTTGTACAAAGTCGGTTACAGAGAAAGGAATCTTCATATCCGAGCACCAAGCTTGCCTTCCATGCCAAGGAGAGTCCCATCCGAACACGGGAGAGAGTCTTCTATCTTGTGTCTTCACGGCCCAACAGTCCGGCCCATGTTTCATAGGCTGGCTGTCCGAGGACCCCTTAATCCAGGACTCCCTCAGTAGCCCCTGAACCAGGCTTCAATGACAAGGTGTTCGGTGCGCAGATTGTCTTCGGCATTGCAAGCCGGGTTCCTCCTCCGATTACTTCAAAGTACCTATCTTAAAGAACAGTATTCGGCTTTCCATTTAATGTCGCGCCCATCGGCTTCCACACCTTCATGACTTCAGCTTCCACGTGTCAATCGAATATGAGAGGTTGGGGTATTTTTGCATATACCACCCTGACCATGTAAGAAAGGCGTCTATTTAAAGAGATTGGGGTTTTCAGATCCATTCCACATCAAGCGAGGAATCCTCTGAGCTTGCTAGGAGAAACCATTCTAACATGGCTAGTGCTGCCAGCTCTTCCTCCCGTCTCCACGGCCCCGAAAAAGGCGATTGGGAGAAATATTCTGTATCCCATAGTTAGCTAGTGAAGCTGCAGACATAGGGATTTCATCCCCCCATGGATCTGGCCCCCGTTCGGGCAGGATTGATTTCTTTCAACGACGGGGCTCAAGCGGAGAATTTCCCCAATCCATCCAAGGGGGAACGAGTGTGCTTCGTTCCCTACTTGTTGAGAGGCGTCAGATTTCCAATCCACCCGTTCCTCCGAGGGCTTCTGGAGTGTTATGGCCTCCAACTGCACAATTTCACTCCTGCCTCCATCCTGCACATCACGGGTTATGTTGCTCTTTGTGATCTTTTCTTGGGTTGTGAGGCCCATTTTGAATTATGGAGGAAACTATTCTGCCTTGTCCCTCGTAGCCAAGAGGGATCAATATTTGAAGTGGGCGGAGCCGAGATATGGCGCATCACCGGTACCGAATACCTGTACGGCATGCCGAAGAAGGCAACCGAAGAGTGGCCTTCCGAATGGTTTTATATCGAGGACATCGCCCTTCCTGACCCAGTCCGAATGGGTCTTCCTGGATTTTCAAGCGTTCCGTTGAAGAAACGCCACAGCTGGCGCCCTCATTGCTTCGAGGAGGAAGATAGCGTGGAAGTCCGTCAATTGATGAGCAAGATAAAGACGCTTGCTCAGTCCGGATTATCAATAGTCGAGGTAATGTCGATTTCCATAGTACGAGGGGTTCATCCACTCCAATACAGAAGGCTTCCCATGTGGCACTATAATGGGGAAGATGATGCCTCGCGCTGCGGTCGGAAGGGTCCGGACACCCCCGCCACTTTGCCAAAATACTGGCCGAACTATACAAAGGGGAGAAAGAGGAATTTACTCATATTAAGCGCCGAGATGGATATTCCATGTACAACCCTCCTAGCTGGGTGAGTTCCAATCCCACCACTCTACTCAATCTACTCCCTGAGTCACTTTCCGTGGACTTTAATCCGTCCATTTATAACATGAATGGCGGAAGATCACCAAGGGGCTCCACAACCCCGCCCCCAGCCGGAGTATCACAACCGGGACCTTGACCCCGGATTCGAAGAGGATCCAGACATATTCGTGATGCTCGAGGATGGGGTGTTCTACCAGGCGAGCTATGACGGCATGGAAGTGGCCATCACCACCGACTATCCCGGTCTTCTCCCTACCTCACACATAAGTAATCAGGAGACATCTCCTCCGAAAGAGCTTCCTCGTTCTGCCTCACCCACCGCACTATCTCGTGCTCCAAAGGGGAGGCGCTCAGCGCGCCATCCCGCACCAGAGGCGACTCCAAAGAGAACGGTGCCCGCACTGGGCAAGCTTTCGAAGAGGAAAGCAAGCGAAGACACATCGGAGCCGCCATAAAACAGGTATGGCCTTGTCAATATGCTCTTTGGAAGTCACATCCAACTGTGACATTATCCATTCGTGTCTTACCAGGAAGAGCATTCACCGGACTATGTTCGGGAGGCCTGCTAGTCACACTCCCAACAGCCAGGTTCCAGACCCTATCGTGATGACGAGGGCTGATACAGGAGTGCCGCCGGATTGTCCTTTGGCAGAGGATTCAGATGATGTGTCCGTCAAAAACTCGGAAGTGGAGAGCATCATGAATCATCAGCGCCGAAGGGCTGCTTTTTGCGACCCCGCCTTTCCAAAAGAGGCATTCAGTGCCTTCAGCTCGGCTGATGCATACATCCGAGCTGCTCGAGACGGGCTTGCCAGAGCCACATACCAGCATTTGAAAGACATGCGGGTGAGCTCATATTGTATAAACCTGATAATTATATACCAATAGCCCTCAGGACTTGAAGCAGTTGATTCAGCTGATTTAAGGATCATTGTTAAAACCAAGTGCTTACAGAGAAGAACAACCTGTTTTCTCAAGAGCTGGAAAAGTGTCGGACCTAGCTAGCTTCTGTGATAGCCGAACTGGAGAAATCCAAGAAGGCATCGCCTGGTAATGTGTCCCTCCATGTAATTTGGCAAGGAAAGGAACTGACAGAGTTATGTCTGTAGGTATGCTGACTGGCCGTCCCGAAGAGGAGATGTCCGGATCTTTAGGCGATCTGCTACAAGAGCTGTTGCAAATGGACGAGCAAGCTCGATAGGCAATGCGGAGTGTTGCCAAGGCCTTATGGCCATCCGCCTCCCCTCCAAAAAGTATGGAGGAGCTTGTACAGCTATTTAAGGGAGCATGGCGGCGTTTCCGATTATGGAAGATATCGGCCTGCCGGGAAGGTGCGCGAGAGGCATGTGCCATGGTGCAAAACACGGTATACCAAGCTTGATCCGAATCATATGGCCCGGGTCGGACCTTTAGGGTGAGATGGAAAAGAAATTCCCGTTAGTTTGGTATATGACTAGGTAAAAGTAGCCACAAAATATTCTCAATAGGATTGTAAGCTAGACAACCTGGTGGACGACATAGAAGAGGAAATTTTTGAGTCCTAGTGACTATGTACTTTCCTTGACATATTTGTCCCTAACCGGATTGTAAAACGATTGTCATGGTAGATCTTTTCGCTTCGACCTCTGGACCCGAAGGTGCGGAGTGATTCCGAATACCTGAGTGGCAAAATAAACCGGGGTATGCGTGGAAACCAGGCGTAGGGATCATAGTTGCTTGAACAGACAAGTTGTATCTGGCTAGTTATGTTATATTACATTGTGATTGTAAGAAACATCTTCCAGAGAGAATAGTTCCGTTAGGGGTTCCTTTCACTGGGTGAGCATGCGTTAACGTGCATGTTCGAACTGTGATTGAAAAATCATAGCATACGTAACATCTGGGGGTTCATAGTGTAATGAGTAAGAAACATCTTTAGTCCATCGACCGAATATTCCCTTAAAAGCGCTAGCTTTCGGCTTCACCCAGTCTGAGGTACACATCCAGATGACCCGACAGTAACAATTACAGAGGTGCTCCCTTTATGCCCTATTCGAACTTTACAGGAATGTAGGGCATAAGCACAGGAGCCAGGCAACCCAGATTGGCCAAAACTTAAGTCAAATCGATGCATATAATGGTGAAGAAAAGGTACATACGTGGAAAAGACACATATGTGGTGAGCTTAATGCTCGGAAAATAATAATAATAAGCTTCTGCACAAGAAGCCCCCAGGTATAATGGACGTACATATTTGAGGATGTGTGCGTCGTGGGTGCACGGTTTAGCCGCACGAAAGCTTTAAGGATAAAAAAGCGAAAAGAGAGGAAATAAAAGAAATAATGGAAACAAAAGGGAGAAGGAGACGAACAAAGAATTCGACTCTACGCATAGAATCTTTGGAGTCTGGCCGCGTTCCATGGGTTCGGCTCTAGGTGATTATCTGATGCATCATGCAGGCGATATGCTCCTCCAGTGAGAACTTCGTCGATGATGAAGGGACCCTCCCACTTGGGCTTGAGTTTGTCCTTTTTCTTCTTCGGCAAGCGTAGAACTAGTTCGCCAACATTATAAGTCTCGGCCCGTACTACTCTGCTTTGATATTTGCGAGCCTGTTATTGATAGAATACGGAACGGGCTTTTGCGACATGGCGCTCCTCCTCCAGGGCATCTAAGCCGTCCTGCCGATAAAGCTCGGCCTCTCTCTCTTCATACATGCGCACTCTAGGTGAGTCATGAATAATGTCGCAGGGTAACATAGCCTCTGCGCCGTACACCATGAACAAAGGTGTATATCCGGTAGTACAATTGGCGTGGTCCGCAGCCCCCATAGTACGGAGTCGAGCTCCTCGACCCAGTGCTTGTATGATTCTTTCAAAGACCACACTAGTCTGGGCTTAATGCCACTCATAATAAGACCATTGGCTCATTTGACTTGACCGTTTGTTTGCGGGTGATAGACGGAGGCGTAATCGAGCTTAATGCCCAGATTAACACACCAGGTTTTCACCTCATCGGCTGTGAAGTTGGAGCCGTTATCGGTGACGATGCTGTGTGGAACACCATAACGGTGCACAACACCGGATATGAAGTCTATCAATGGTCCAGCTTCAGCCGTTTTAACTGGTTTGGCCTCTATCCACTTAGTGAATTTATCCACCATGACCAACAAATATTTTTTCTTATGGCTTCCTCCTTTAAGGGGTCCGACCATATCAAGCCCCCAAACCGCGAAAGGCCAAGTGATGGGGATTGTTTGTAGAGCGGTGGGTGGCATATGGCTTTGGTTGGCGAAAAGCTGACATCCGACGCAACGTTGGACAAGGTCCTGTGTGTCTGCTCGGGCCGTCGGCCAATAGAAACCTGTACGGAAGGCCCTTGCTTACAAGGGCCCGAGCCGCGGCATGGTGACCACTGAGACCGGCATGAATTTCAGCCAAGAGCTGCCGCCTTTCTTCCTTGGAGATGCATCTTTGAAGTACTCCGATAGCACTTTTCTTGTAGAGTTCTCCATCATGAACCTTGTAGGCTTTCGAGCGCCGGACAATGTGGCGTGACTCATTCTGATCCTCAGGGAGTTCTTGCCTACTAAGGTAGGCCAAGAAGGGTTCGGTCCATGGGGCAATGACTGCCATGATAAGATGGGCCGATGGTGTTATTTCAGTGGCTGAGCCCCCGATGATATTGGTGTGTTCAGAATCTGGGGTTATAGTCAGATCCAGACTAGTGTTGCCGCTCTCCCCTTGCCACACCACGGATGGCTTGAAGAGCCTTTCTAGAAAGATATTAGGTGGGACGAGGTCACGGTTAGCGCTGATGCGAGCAAGGACATCCGCCGCTTGATTACTTTCTTGAGCCACATGATGAAACTCAAGCCCCTCGAACCGAGCCGATATTTTGATAATGACGTTACAGTAAGATGCCATTTTTGGATCTTTGGCATCGAAATCTCCATTTACTTGAGATATTGCAAGGTTTGACTCTCCATGCACTTCCAGGTGTTGTATGCCCATGGAGACAGCCATCCGAAGACCATGCAATAATGCCTCATATTCGGCTGCATTGTTGGAGTCTGTGTATAATATTTGGAGTACATACTGAACTGTATCTCCAGTGGGGGATGTTAGGACAACACCCACTCCTAAGACCGCCAACATTTTGGAGTCGTCGAAGTGCATGACCCAGTTGGAATATGTGCCGTACTCTTTAGGGAGTTCGGCCTCTGTCCATTCAACGACGAAGTCGGCCAATACTTGGGATTTAATAGCCCATCGCGGTCTGTATGTTATGTCGAATGGGAGGAGCTCAATGGCCCACTTGGCAATCTGGGCCGTGGCATCACAGTTGTTTATTATGTCATTGAGTGGTACTTCGGAGGCCACCGTGATTGAGCACTCTTGAAAGTAGTGCCGTAGCTTCCGGGATGCCATGAAGACTGCGCATGCTATTTTTTGGTAATGAGGGTACCGGGATTTGCATGGTGTGAGGACAATGGATACGTAGTATACTGGCTTCTGAAGCGGGAATTTATGTCAGTCCTCCTCTCGTTCAACGACGAGCACCACACTCACGACCTGGTGTGTTGCTGATATGTATAATAACTTGGGTTCGCCGACGTTCGGTGCGGCCAGGATTGGGTTGCTTGCTAAAAGAGCCTTTATTTCTTCCAATCCGGTCGTTGCCGCGTCTGTCCACTTGAAGTGATCGGTGCATCGAAGAAGGCGATAAAGTGGCAATGCTTTTTCTCCTAGTCTGGAGATAAAGCGGCTTAAAGTTTCCACACATCCGACTAGTTTTTGGACCTGTTTAAGTTCTATTGGCGTAGCCAACTATGACAAAGCTCGGATTTTAGCTGGGTCGCCTCAATTTCTCTATTGGAAACGATGAAGCCCAGCAGTTTTCCAGCGGGAACGCCGAAAACACACTTTTTCAGATTGAGCTTGATGTCATATGTACGGAGGTTGTCGAATGTGAGACGCAAATCGTCTATTAATGACTCGACGTGCCTAGTTTTGATGACGACGTCATCTACATACGCTTAAAATGTCTTGCGATCTGTTTCTTGAGGCATGTTTGAATCATGCGTTGGTAGGTGGCGTTGGTGTTTTTAAGTCCGAAGGGCATAGTGTTGAAGCAGAACGGCCCATATGGGGTAATGAATGCTGTTGCGGCTGTGTCGGACTCCCTCATTTTGATTTGATGGTATCCGGAGTTTGCGTCGAGGAAACACAGTGAGTCGTGTCCAGGTGTAGCATCAATAATCTGATCGATGCGAGGAAGGGGAAATGGATCCTTAGTGCAGGCCTTATTGAGGTCTTTGAAATCAATGCATAGGCGCCAAGATTTATCCTTGTTTGGTGCCATCACCAGGTTTTCCAGCCAGTCCGGGTGTTTTATTTCTCCAATGAATCCCGCCTCGATTAACTTGGCTAGCTCCTCCCCCATACTTGTCATTTGGGTTCGGAAAAGCGCCGCAGTGTTTGCTTGACCGGTTTATATCCCTTCAGTATGTTTAGGCTGTGTTCAGACAATCTACGTGGGATTCTCGACATATCAGAAGGGTGCCAGGCAAATTTGTCCCAGTTCTGGCGCAGAAACTCTCGTAGCGCGGCGTCGACCGTTGGGTCCAGCTGTGCCCCGATGGATGCTGTCGTCTTGGGGTCCGTCGGGTGGACTTGAAATTTGACTATTTCATCTGCTGGTTTAAAGGAGGTGGATTTGGGTCGCTTGTCCAGGATCATGTCATCCCTATCCACAGTGGATCGTAGTGCGGTTAACTCTTCGGCCGCGAGGGCTTCAGATAATGCCTTGAGGGCCAGGGCTGCAGTTTTATTTTCGGCGCAGAGTGCAATGTCCGGATCACTGGCAAGAGTGATAATACCATTGGGCCCGGGCATCTTGAGCTTTCATGTACTCGTAATGAGGTATAGCTTGGAAGCGTGTAAATGCATCTCGCCCTAATAAGGCATGATATCCACTGTTGAAAGGATCCACTTGGAAGGTTATCTCTTCGGACCGATAATTCTCCGGCGTGCCGAATACCATGTCGAGTGTGATTTTTCCCGCGCATCGTGCCTCCCGACTAGGAATGATTCCTTGGAAGGTCGTGCTACTTTGCTCAATGCGGCTCCTGTCTATTTCCATTTTGTTGAGAGTTTCCTCGTAAATGAGGTTTAATCCGCTGCCGCCATCCATGAGCACTTTGGTAAGCCGAAAGCCGTCCACGATTGGACTGATGTAGCGACCAGACCCGAATGGATCAAGTCTCTGTGCTCAGGTGTCATCCCTGGATCAGTAATGCTGACACCACACAGTACTTCGAAGGATTTATAGCAGAGTAGCAATCACACACTTATTACATCGATTGTCCAGAAGAGGACTTATTACACTAAATATGGCTTAAGGCCATCTAATGACGATAACAGCGGAAGGCTTGGAAGATAAGTGAGTCCATCAACTCCATCGGCATCACTGAGTATGGAACCACGACCTAATTTTCCTTACTCGTCGTCTGAAAAGTCTGCAACATGAAAGTTGCAGCCCGAAAACGGGTCAGCACATGGAATATGCTGGCAATGTAACACATAGAGGGTAATGAAACAATAAGCCTATACTACATGCATATTTGGCTGGTGGTAAGGCTCTACGGTTACAGTTTTGCGAAAAGCCAATTTTTCCCTACATCAAAGGAATAATTTTATTTAACTATCATGGTGGTTGTTAAACATTGAGAATGGTTGACAGCATCCTCAATCCCAATTAAAAGTACTCATTAAAACCCAATAGCTTTTATTAGAGGTAACATGTTGAGATTCACAATGATATTCAAGTACTAGATACTCAAGTTGTCCATAACCGGGGACACGGCTAATCATGATTAGTTTGTTACTCTGCAGAGGTTTGCGCACTTTTCCCCACATGACTCGATCGCCTCCGTTTGTTTTCTCGCACTACATGGTGTTTGAGAAACGGATGACCGAGACATAGTCTTTCAGAAGCACTAGCACCTTACATGTGGGGTAAACCGGTACACCTACATCCCCTACATCTGCTAGTCCACCCCGTAAGAGTTCGCACAACTTAGTCAACTATGCTAGAGCCCATAGTAGCATGTGGCTGCACACGGAAGTTTCTAGCATGAAAGATCTTATGATCCCTTTGAGCCTGGGTGGCGGTCCAAAATAAAACAGGCAAGTCCTGATTACCAGGCTAAGCAATAACCAGGTGCCTCAATCCACCCAGATGTGTGTTTAAGTTGCCACCTTAGATAAACCATTAATTAACAATCTCACATCTGTCATGGATATCACTCAACCCAATCCACGTCTACTAGCATAGCATAGCATAATAAGCAAACGTAGAAGTAACTCCCAAAGGTTTCATAATAAACAGGTAATAGGTACTACCTCAATTCTACTTCCCAATCCCACAATTTAATTTAGATCCTAAACCATGCAAGTGTTTGAGGGTTTGATCTAATGCAATAAAACTGGGTAGTAGGAAAGATATGATCAAGTGTTACTTGCCTTGCTGATGATCCGCGTGACCTAGAGATTCGAAGTAACAAGCGGCGCACTCCGGGTGATCTAACGCAGACAAACAACAAGCATACTATAAGTACTCATCTAATGCACAGGGAAATCTCGAATAAAAGATCTAACCAGAGAGTTCAACTTAAGAACCCTGGTTGCAAAAGAATCGAATCAAATAAGACATCGAAAGTCGGAACTCGAGAGAGAACGACTCGGTTTAGAAAACTGAAATTAGGTCAAAATTTCACAGTAGCAAAACTCTGTGAAAGTTGGTTAGTCGGAACGGCGGTTTCGTTACGAAACTCCAGGCGTTTGAATCACCTGATTCCGATAAACGAGCAAGAAATAAAACAGATTTGAAAATTGGATCGGAAATCGAATCAGAAAAATAACGGATTAAATCCGATTAAAAGAAAAACGACGAACGGTTTAAATAACCGACGTTCGTTAACAGAACCAATCCAACGAACGCGTTCATTGAAACGAACGGTTCGGTGAACGTTTGTTAAATAAGAAAACCGAAAAATAAAACCAATCTAGTTTTTTTTTAAAAAAAACCGGATCGGGGCGGGGGCTACCTCCGGTGATCTTCGCCGGCGAGGCTCCGGCGGGGCTCTGGGGGTGGCGGGGTCCGGCGGGGTCGGGAGGGGCGGCGAGGGGCGGCGGGGTTCCGGCGTCGGCGGCGGGGAACGGCGGCGGCGGCGGCGTCCTTGGCGCGGCGGGCTCGGCTTGGGGAGGCGGGCGGCGGCGGGTGAGAGAGAGGGGGGGGGGTGCCGGGTATTTAAGAGGGGGGGGGGTGGCAGGGTGGCTTGGGGAAGGGGCAGGCCGGGGGGGAAGGGCGGCGGCGGGTGGCGTCGTCCCCGAGCGGGACTCGGGCGGCGGCGGCGAGCGGGAGACCGCGCGCGGGAGGGAGAGGGAGGTGGGCCGGGGTGCTGGGCCGGCTGGGCCTCGGCCCAGGGGGGGGGGCGCTGTTTTTTTTTTAAAACGAAACAAAACGGATTAAATAAAATACCAAACGAACTCCGAATTAAATAAAACAAATTTTCCCCGACTCCTAAAAATGAGTCGAACAAAATGAACTTTAGAAAAGGCAAATATGCATAAATTTTTAAAATGCTCATTTTTTGCCTAAGCAAAATAAATCTTCCAAAATCAAATCTTGATTTATTTATAATATCTTCATTTTTCCTAAATATTGGGAAAGTCATATTATTCCCTCTCTTAAAATTTCTATAGGAAAAACTTTATGAAGATAATTAAATAAATCCAAATGATCCTATTTTTCAAAATTTGAGAATTCCCAAATATGAAAATAATGAAACTTCCAACTCTCTCCGAGGGTCCTTGAGTTGCGTGAAATTTGCTAGGATCGGAAAATGCGAGAAAAATATGATATGCATGATGACCTAATGTATAACATTCCAAATTGAAAATTTGGGATGTTACAAACCTACCCCCTTAAGATGAATCTCGCCCTCGAGATTCGGGTTGGCTAGAAAATAGGTGAGGGTGGTCCTTAAGCAAAACTTCCTCTCTTTCCCAGGTGGCTTCATCCTCAGTGTGGTGGCTCCACTGAACTTTACAAAACTTGATAACTTTGCTGCGGGTAACTCTGCTGGCATAATCGAGAATCTTAACAGGTTTTTCCTCATATGTCAAATCATCCTTCAACTG
This sequence comes from Triticum aestivum, assembly GCF_018294505.1. Lineage (NCBI taxonomy): Eukaryota > Viridiplantae > Streptophyta > Magnoliopsida > Poales > Poaceae > Triticum > Triticum aestivum. The sequence goes on along the minus strand of NC_057810.1, from coordinate 194,277,398 downwards.
AATTGCTTCCAGTGGCACTGTGTCTCTTAACGGTACCTCTGCTATCTCTGGGTGACATTTCTTCAACTGAGAAACATGGAATACATCATGAACTCCTGACAGTCCTTCTGGCAATTCCAACTTATAAGCAACTTCTCCCATACGTTGCAAAATCTTATACGGTCCAACAAAACGGGGTGCTAACTTTCCTTTAACTCCAAAACGCTTAACTCCTCGAAGCGGGGATACTCTGAGATATACTCTGTCTCCAACTTCATACTCAATCGCTTTGCGCTTTGAATCGGCATAGCTCTTCTGTCTGGACTGGGCTACCTTGAGCCTGTCTCGAATCAACTTAACCTTCTGTTCAGACTCCTTAATCAAATCTGGTCCAAACAACTGACGATCTCCAGTTTCGTCCCATGACAACGGTGTCCTGCACCTTCTTCCATACAGAGCCTCGAAAGGTGCCATCTTCAAGCTGGTTTGGTAACTGTTGTTGTAGGAAAATTCTGCATACGGCAAATTATCATCCCAGCTAGATCCATAATCTAGTGCACAAGCTCTCAGCATATCTTCCAAAATCTGATTGACTCTCTCAGTCTGTCCATCGGTCTGTGGGTGGAAAGCTGTACTGAATTCCAATCTAGTTCCCAATGTCTCGTGCAACTGGTTCCAAAATTTCGAGGTAAACTGGGTTCCTCTATCTGATACGATGCTCCTTGGAACTCCGTGTAAACACACAATTCTGGTCATGTATATCTTTGCCAACTTAGCACTGCTATAGGTAGTCTTGACTGGAATGAAATGAGCTACCTTTGTTAAACGGTCGACTATAACCCAAATCGAGTCATATCCTGAACGGGTCTTTGGCAAACCTGTGATGAAATCCATGCCTAGTTTATCCCACTTCCATTCGGGTATCGGCAACGGTTGTAACAATCCTGCTGGCTTCTGATGTTCTGCCTTTACTCTCTGACATACATCGCAAATTGCTACATACTCCGCAATATCCTTCTTCATTCCGGTCCACCAGAAAGTGTTCTTCAAATCCAAATACATCTTGGTATTTCCTGGGTGAATCGAATAGGGTGAATCGTGGGCTTCTTGTAAAATCAACTTCCTGATTTCTGGGTTATTGGGCACATAAACACAGTCTTCAAACCATAGGGTATCGTGTTCATCCTCACGAAATCCTTTAGCCTTTCCTTTGCCCATTTTCTCCTTTATAGAGGCAACTTCCTTATCTGCCTTTTGGGCTTCTCTGATTTTGTCCATCAGTGTCGACTGAATCTCCAATGTTGCTACATAGCCTCTCGGAACTATTTCCAAACATAGCCCTCGAAGGTCCTCGGCTAACTCATTGGGTATTCCTCCCATCATTAGGGTATTGACGTGGCTCTTACGGCTCAATGCGTCTGCTACGACATTAGCCTTTCCGGGGTGATAATGCAATCTCATATCATAATCCTTGATAAGTTCTAACCATCTCCTTTGTCTGAGATTCAATTCCTTCTGTGTGAAGATGTACTTCAGACTTTTGTGATCCGTATATACTTCACAATGATTTCCAATGAGAAAATGTCTCCACGTCTTCAGGGCATGCACAACGGCTGCTAACTCCAAATCATGAGTGGCATAATTCAACTCATGGGGCTTAAGTTGTCGTGAAGCATACGAAACAACTCTTCCTTCCTGCATAAGCACTGCTCCAAGTCCTCGACGTGAAGCGTCGCAATACACCTCATAATCCTTAGTCTGATCTGGCAATATCAAAACTGGTGAGGTAACCAATCTTTTCTTCAACTCCTGAAAACTTGCCTCACAGTCCTCAGTCCATATGAATTTGTTATCTTTCTTCAACAATTCAGTCATAGGCTTAGCAATCCTTGAGAAATTCTCAATGAATCTTCGGTAGTATCCTGCGAGTCCAAGAAAACTCCGAATCTCTCCAACTGTCGTTGGTGCTTCCCAATTAGTTACGGTCTCAACCTTTTTGGGGTCAACTGCTATTCCTTCTCCGGATATAACATGTCCGAGAAATCCAACTTCCTTTAGCCAAAACTCACATTTGCTGAACTTGGCGTATAACTGATGTTCTCTTAGCTTCTCCAAAACCAATCGCAATTGTTCCTTGTGTTCCTCTTCATTCTTCGAGAAAATCAAAATGTCATCTATGAACACCACGACGAACTTATCCAAAAACTCCATAAACACTTTGTTCATCAGGTTCATGAAATAAGCTGGTGCGTTAGTCAGTCCAAATGACATAACGGTATACTCGTACAGTCCATATCTCGTGGTAAATGCAGTCTTGGGTATGTCTTTCTCCCGAATCTTCAACTGATGGTACCCTGATCGCAAGTCGATCTTGGAAAACACTTTGGCTCCTTGCAAACGATCAAATAGATCATTTATCATTGGTAGTGGGTACTTGTTCTTGATTGTTACCGCATTCAATTCACGATAATCAACAACCATTCTCAAAGATCCATCCTTCTTCTCTACTAACAAAACGGGTGATCCCCAAGGTGAAGAACTTGGGCGAATGTAACCTTTATCCAATAACTCCTTAATCTGATTCTTAATTTCCACCAAATCCTTTGCTGGCATCCGGTACGGTCGTTTCGATATCGGGCCTGTTCCTGGCAATAGTTCAATCAAAAACTCAATGTCTCTATCCGGTGGCATGCCTGGTAATTCCTCAGGAAATACATCAGGAAAATCCTTTACCACTGGTACTTCCTCCTGTACAACTCCTGATAAGCAATTCACTTGTGTCCTGTTTGGCACATGCCGAGATACATACTTGATCCTTCTTCCTTCTGGTGTGGTAAGCAAAATTGTCTTACTGGCGCAATCGATGTTTCCTCCATACATCGACAGCCAATCCATACCAAGAATCACATCCAGACCTTGGGATTCTAGAATAATTAAATCCGTTGGGAATACATGCCTTCCTATACTCAATGGTACTTGAAAACATCCTTGTCTGGCCATGTATTCTGCTCCTGGCGAGCTTACTAGCATAGGTGTTTTAAGAATCCTAGTGGGCAGGCTATACTTTTCCACAAATCCCCTTGATATGTATGAATGCGATGCACCAGTATCAAAAAGAACGAGTGCAGTAAATGACTTAACCAAAAACTTACCGATTACTGCATCAGGCTGATCTTCAATCTCCTCCACATTAACGTGGTTCACCTGTCCCCTGTTGAAAGGGTTGGGCTTCTTTCCAGAGCTTCCATTGCCATTTCCATTCTAGCCTTCTGGACAGTCATTTGCATAATGTCCGGTCTTCGAACACTTGAAACAAGTGACTTGACTCAGGTCCCTCTTGGTTGGGGTGGATGGGGTTGTTCGGTTCTGGCCGTTGCTTCCTCCATTCCCATTACCATTCTTGTGGCCATTATGGTTGTGCGAGCTACCTCCTCCATGGGTGTGCTGAAACATAAATCCCGGTTTAGGGGTAAAACGGGGCTTCTGCTGGGCTCCAGAGTTATACTTCCCCTGTCCATACTTCCTCTTACGGTTCTCAATTTGCTGCTGCTTTCCTTCAATCATAAGGGCTCGGTCTACTAACTCCTGGTAGTTATTGAAACTTGCTACCATCAACGGCATGCTGAACTCATCATTCAGTCCTTCTAGAAACTTCTCCTGTTTAGCCGCATCTGTAGCAACGTCATCTGGGGCGTAACGTGCTAATTTGCTAAAGTCATCCACGTACTGGCCAACAGTCCTTCCTCCTTGGAGTAAGTTGCGAAACTCACGCTTCTTCATGGCCATGGCTCCTGCTGAGACATGGGCAGTGCGAAAAGCTTGCTGAAATTGATCCGATGTGACAGTGTCTACCGGGTAAGTGGCTGTGAAATTCTCCCACCATGCGGCTGCGGGTCCTTCAAGCTGATGTGCTGCAAACTTCACTCTTTCTCCATCTGTGCATCCTGCAGTGGTCAACTCCCTTCCTATCTTGCGGATCCAATCATCTGCTACAATCGGCTCGGTGCTACTGGAGTACACCGGCGGATTTAGTCTAAGGAAACGAGTCAAATGATCCGCAGGTGGTGGGGGTGGGTTGTTGTTGTTGTTGCCCTGGTTCTGCACCAATGTTTGAATCAGGGTGTTCTGCTGCTGGATCAGTTGGGTGATCTCTGGCGGGAAAACGAATTCAGGGTCACGTCTCGGAGGCATCTGATGGGTTTAGAAAAGAAGAGAAATTTAGAATAGAATGAGGTCTAAGGGGAATCACTACCCAAATGCACATGAGCAAATGCACACAAAATCACTCCATTCAATCAAACAAGGCTTACAACGATCTAACTATCGCAAGTGCGTGTACTATAATGTTTACATGGGGCAATACTACTAATATGTGGGGGACTTCTACTAATTTGAACCGGTGGAAGATTCCATGATGTCTGCTCCAGCTTCGTCTTCAAAATCGGGTTCACTTGGGTCCGAATCGGTGTCGTCGATGTTGATGTAGTCGCTTGGACAGTTGATATACTGGTCTTCATTCCTGAGTGCTAACTTCTTCTTGAGTTCTTCGATCTCATACTTAAGATCGTTATTGTGTCTTGCTAGAGCTACGATCTCGTCCATGTAGTCCTTGCGTGTAGTCTTTAGTTCTCCTTCAAGTTCGATGATCCTTCCCTTTGCATTCTGCAACTCCAACATATCATTGCACATCTGGTTCTCCTGGCGTCGAATGTGCTGGTTTAACTCCTGGATAAAAGCTGCAATGGATCTATCCTTCTTGGTGCTGACTATGTCCCATTTGTCATCTCGGCGTCCGCAAATCTGGTAGATGGTGTCCTTGAGGTCTCCTTGATAAACTTCTCCAATGCGTCCCATGGTGATATGAGCTGCCATGCTCTTTCCCAGACTCCAAGTTGGTGCACTGAAAACACTATCTATAGGCTTGGTGATTGGGGCGAATGTCCTTCCTGGAACGTGAGCGTGAATCTTCCAGCGCTCCTCTTCAGGCAGAGTGGCGTTGAAAGTCCCGGTGAAACTTGGTAGTCCAATGTTCAGGTACTTGGTAACTTCTTTCAAGTGAAATCCAAATGGTGTGCCTTCATCCGGTTGGGTGTACTTAATCTTCGCGTCCTTCATCCTAAAGAGTAGAATAGATGAGGAGTTAGAAAATGAGAGGAGAGTAGTGATCTATGGCCTTAACTTAGTGGTCGTGTCCTACAGTCAGCGTGTGCTCTGATACCATCTCTGTAGCGACCAGACCCGAATGGATCAAGTCTCTGTGCTCAGGTGTCATCCCTGGATCAGTAATGCTGACACCACACAGTACTTCGAAGGATTTATAGCAGAGTAGCAATCACACACTTATTACATCGATTGTCCAGAAGAGGACTTATTACACTAAATATGGCTTAAGGCCATCTAATGACGATAACAGCGGAAGGCTTGGAAGATAAGTGAGTCCATCAACTCCATCGGCATCACTGAGTATAGAACCACGACCTAATTTTCCTTACTCGTCGTCTGAAAAGTCTGCAACATGAAAGTTGCAGCCCGAAAACGGGTCAGCACATGGAATATGCTGGCAATGTAACACATAGAGGGTAATGAAACAATAAGCCTATACTACATGCATATTTGGCTGGTGGTAAGGCTCTACGGTTACAGTTTTGCGAAAAGCCAATTTTTCCCTACATCAAAGGAATAATTTTATTTAACTATCATGGTGGTTGTTAAACATTGAGAATGGTTGACAGCATCCTCAATCCCAATTAAAAGTACTCATTAAAAACCCAATAGCTTTTATTAGAGGTAACATGTTGAGATTCACAATGATATTCAAGTACTAGATACTCAAGTTGTCCATAACCGGAGACACGGCTAATCATGATTAGTTTGTTACTCTGCAGAGGTTTGCGCACTTTTCCCCACATGACTCGATCGCCTCCGTTTGTTTTCTCGCACTACATGGTGTTTGAGAAACGGATGACCGAGACATAGTCTTTCAGAAGCACTAGCACCTTACATGTGGGGTAAACCGGTACACCTACATCCCCTACATCTGCTAGTCCACCCCGTAAGAGTTCGCACAACTTAGTCAACTATGCTAGAGCCCATAGTAGCATGTGGCTGCACACGGAAGTTTCTAGCATGAAAGATCTTATGATCCCTTTGAGCCTGGGTGGTGGTCCAAAATAAAACAGGCAAGTCCTGGATTACCCAGGTGCCTAGACAGGCAATCCTAGAATAACCAGGTGCCTCAATCCACCCATATGTGTGTTTAAGTTGCCACCTTAAGTAAACCATTAATTAACAATCTCACATCTGTCATGGATACTCTCAAAACCCAATCCACGTCTACTAGCATAGCATGGCATAATAAGCAAACGTAGAAGTAACTCCCAAGGGTTTGATAATAAACAGGTAATAGGTACTACCTCAATTCTACTTCCCAATCCCACAATTTAATTTAGGTCCTAAACCATGCAAGTGTTTGAGGGTTTGATCTAATGCAACAAAACTGGGTAGTAGGAAAGATATGATCAAGTGTTACTTGCCTTGCTGATGATCCGCGTGGCCTAGGGATTCGAAGTAACAAGCGGCGCACTCCGGGTGATCTAACGCAGACAAACAACAAGCATACTATAAGTACTCATCTAATGCACAGGGAAAATCTCGAATAAAAGATCTAACTAGAGAGTTCAACTTAAGAACCCTGGTTGCAAAAGAATCGAATCAAATAAGACATCGAAAGTCGGAACTCGAGAGAGAACGACTCGGTTTAGAAAACTGAAATTAGGTCAAAATTTCACAGTAGCAAAACTCTGTGAAAGTTGGTTAGTCGGAACGGCGGTTTCGTTACGAAACTCCAGGCGTTTGAATCACCTGATTCCGATAAACGAGCAAGAAATAAAACAGATTTGAAAATTGGATCGGAAATCGAATCAGAAAAATAACGGATTAAATCCGATTAAAAGAAAAACGACGAACGGTTTAAATAACGGACGTTCGTTAACAGAACCAATCCAACGAACGCGTTCATTGAAACGAACGGTTCGGTGAACGTTTGTTAAATAAGAAAACCGAAAAATAAAACCAATCTAGTTTTTTTTTTAAAACCGGATCGGGGCGGGGCTACCTCCGGTGATCTTCGCCGGCGAGGCTCCGGCGGGGCTCCGGGGGTGCCGGGGTCCGGCGGGGTCGGGAGGGGCGGCGAGGGGCGGCGGGGTTCCGGCGTCGGCGGCGGGGAACGGCGGCGGCGGCGGCGTCCGTGGCGGCGGCGGGCTCGGCTTGGGGAGGCGGGCGGCGGCGGGTGAGAGAGAGGGGGGGGGGTGCCGGGTATTTAAGAGGGGGGGGGGTGGCAGGGTGGCTTGGGGAAGGGGCAGGCCGGGGGGGAAGGGCGGCGGTGGGTGGCGTCGTCCCCGAGCGGGACTCGAGTGGCGGCGGCGAGCGGGAGACCGCGCGCGGGAGGGAGAGGGAGGTGGGCCGGGGTGCTGGGCCGGCTGGGCCTCGGCCCAGGGGGGGGGCGCTGTTTTTTTTTAAAACGAAACAAAACGGATTAAATAAAATACCAAACGAACTCCGAATTAAATAAAACAAATTTTCCCCGACTCCTAAAAATGAGTCGAACAAAATGAACTTTAGAAACGGCAAATATGCATAAATTTTTAAAATGCTCATTTTTTGCCTAAGCAAAATAAATCTTCCAAAATCAAATCTTGATTTATTTATAATATCTTCATTTTTCCTAAATATTGGGAAAGTCATATTATTCCCTCTCTTAAAATTTCTATAGGAAAAACTTTATGAAGATAATTAAATAAATCCAAATGATCCTATTTTTCAAAATTTGAGAATTCCCAAATATGAAAATAATGAAACTTCCAACTCTCTCCGAGGGTCCTTGAGTTGCGTGAAATTTGCTAGGATCGGAAAATGCGAGAAAAATATGATATGCATGATGACCTAATGTATAACATTCCAAATTGAAAATTTGGGATGTTACAACTGAGGACCAAGGCGGCTGGTACCTGGACTTTCCTGAATTTTGGTTTGTCACCGGCATTGAAAGTTATGGCCGTGTCGTTCCAGGGGTTTATTGCTGCGACTTGGTAGACTTCAGCGAGGCCACGGAGTGCCCTTCTGCGCCTGTTGTTTGAGGCAAAGGTCTCGAAGACAGTCAATACTCCGAGGTCATCGTCTTTCGTGGGGTGTTGCTCTACGGCATTTTTGGTGAGGAGATCCTCGCCGCTCTTGGCCACTTGCCGGAGTATCCAACATGCTCTAAGGCTGTGGGTTGGTATGGTATTCGGTGTTGCGTGTATTTTGCATGGCCTATCGAGCCATTCCTCCAAAATGGTTCCACGCCTTGTAATGGGCTTTGATTTCTTTACTGTTGGATCGCGCAACCCACGAGGGTGCATCCTTTTTGCCTGGACGAGGGGTTGAGTGGAAACTGGTGGCTCCCAGGGAGCTGCCTGAGCTTTCCAGGTGCTTTCCATTGCGGAGTAATTCTGTACTATGGTTGCCAAGTAACGAAGTGTAATATGCGACTGCGGTTAATGGCATTGAGGATTCCCTCGTCCGTGCAATTGTTGCAGAATAGTGAGATCGCGTCTTCATCACGGCAATCTTTGATCTTGTCTTTGACAAGGAGGAATCTGGCCCAAAAGTGATGGATCGTTTCTTGAGACTACTATCGTATGCACATAAGATCGCGAGTGTCTGGGTGGGTGGGTGGATTTAAGTCCGAAACCTGACCCAATTTGGGATCCGGAGTTTGAGAAACTTCCGAACTTAAGAGTTTGGGCGCCGGGATATCAACTGATTTTTCAGGCCCGATGTCCGATTCTAGGTTCGGAAGGCAGGGCATGCTGTTTCATGGACGGGCATCCAGCTCTTCAAGCACGGAAATACGAACATAGTTTGTCCTCAATATAGAGGGAGAGTTGTTGTTTCGCTCCTCGATTATTGCTACCTGATGGGTGATCGGTGGAGATTTGATTTCTCTCTGATCGGGTTTAAGCCCAATCCGATCATAGTCTGTAGCGACTCCCAGGGTGGCGATGCGATCGAGGAGTTCGTTTAAAGATGACAACTCCGTCGGATCCATATGTTTGGAGTGTTCAGAGTCGACACGGAGGCGATTTTCGATGACCCGAGAAGTCATCATCGGCTCGGCGGCCAAACAGGCGGTCATGGTAAAGCCGCCCGGCCGGAGGGTTTGACCTAGGGCCAGGGCTCCTCCGGAGGTGATACTTTCCTTGACAACAAGGCGAGCCATCAATCCTGTCTTGGACGTCACAGCGGACTCTAAATGAAAGCACCAATGTCGGTGTCAAAACTGGCGGATCTCGAGTAGGGGGTGCCGAACTATGCGTCTAAGGTTGATGGTAACAGGAGGCGGGGGACATGAAGTTTACCCAGGTTCAGGCCCTCTCTATAGAGGTAATACCCTACTTCCTGCTTGATTGATCTTGATGAATATGAGTATTACAAGAGTTGATCTACCACGTGATCATAATGGCTAAAACCCTAGAAGTCTAGCCTGTATGATTATGATTGCCTCTACGAACTAAGCCCTCCAGTTTATATAGACACCAGAGGGGACTAAGGTTGTACAAAGTCGGTTGCAGAGAAAGGAATCTTCATATCCGGGGCCAAGCTTGCCTTCCACACCAAGGAGAGTCCCATCCGGACACAGGAGAGAGTCTTCTATCTTGTATCTTCACGGCCCAACAGCCTGGCCCACGTTATATAGTCCGGCTGTCCGAGGACCCCTTAATCCAGGACTCCTCAGCGAGCACGCCTCCATCAATTCACACACCTGCACGCACGCCTCCCGGTCTGCCTACATGGCGGACTGCTCGCATGCGTCCAGTCAACTCACGCCTGCTCGCACGGTACACGGGTCACGTGGCGGCACATATATTGTTTTTCTATTTGGATGATTAATGATGCCACTTTATTTTTTGCTTAACTGAAGCATGGCACATATCCATTGTTGGTCTAACACTCACGGTTCGAATAAATAGTCCGTTTGGGATATTGGTTCTCAATTATTAATAATCTCCTGTTTGTAATTAGATAAAGATCACATCAAAACTGGTCTAAAATTTGACCAAAAAAGCACAATGCAACTTTGTATTGGTGTCCATAGGACAACACGATAAGTTTCATGAACTTCAAATAAGTTTTGGATGTACTAGAATTTTAAAATCAAGATTCTCATTGTTTGAAATTTGTTGCACTGGGAGTAAACATCCACCAAGTGAGACACATGTGTTTTTGCAATCCATTTAGGTGCATTGTCACGTGTGCATGTAGCTCAAATTTGATTTTTGCACATTATACCCATAGAAAATCAATCAGTTAATGTACTAAAACGTCTTAATGATCTCTGACTTTTTTTGAAATTAAAACATCCCTCCTTTGGTAACATATATATATATATATGTTCACCGCGAGATAATTAATTTAACATGCATCATAGTTGCGGTGGATTCGCGGTGTGTGTGTGGGTGTGTGCGTCTGGGGTGGTGAGTGGCTCGCAGTGCACTACGAGTTGTGAGCCACCGTGTGGGTTGGCCATTTTGTTAGGCAGGCCGGTGCCACATCAGAGTCGTGAATTCGTAATTTAAAACATTACACAACCCTTTCATACATACATGTTTTGGCCACATATGTAGTCGATGGTTGTCCTACACGACACTCGATACTCGCGTATGATGCTTTCTGTGGGCCCGCGAGGTCGTCTATCCATCACTTTGACGAAGAGCCGGTAGTGGGGTTATATATACCATACGTACGCGCCCGTGAACAAGTACACCTCACTCAGTGTCGGGACCTTTCAGTTTCCGAGGCACGTGCCACATCAAAATTGTGAAAATGGCTATTCAAACATCACATAACACCTCTTTGTGCCACATGCATGCAGGTGGTGGTTATCCTAGCTAGGACACTCGCTTGTGACGCTGCCATCTGTGGGCCCATGAGGCCATCATCGATGCATGTGCATCACTTTGACCTACATTGGGAGAGGTTAATTAATTTCATCATCGATGAGGATTCTTTTTGGGTTGTATTACGGTAGGAGCATATAGTATGCGTCGAAGAGGGGAAGGGGACCATCATATGTAGTACGCTTCATGAACCTCGCTCTGTGTGGGTGCATGGTTTACAGTTTTTGAGGCATGTGTGGCACATCAAAGTTGTGCATTTTAGGTATTATATTCAACATATGTTTGGCCCACTTGCAAAGCGATGTTGGTTGTCCTCTCGCACCCACTTAAGCGGTTATCAGCGATATCGATGCTTTCCATTTGTGGGCCCGCTTGGTCCATCACTACTTTTTGCCTGACAATGAGAGTGGTTAATTTGGCTTAGGAGGGGGTTATTTTTTTGCTTGTAAATATGGTATATATATGAGCACACACGCATGCATGTGTACGCATGAATCCCTCCCATCGAGTCGAAGTGGCTAGTACAGCGACACGTCATGAACCAATCTCGCTCTATGTGGGAAGAGTGTATGATTTTTGATGCACGTGCCACATCAATGTTGTGAAATGGTATTCAAACATGCATGCACGCATCACGTCCATACATATGCATGTAGTGGTTCTCTTCGAATGATACACTCCCTCGCGTGGTTATCTATGACAAGCCTATATATTCGTGGGCCCACGTGGACATCCATGGTCACCTTGACTGACAACAAGATAGGTTACCATGGCAGATTCTTCATTTGGTTCGTGTTATCGTAGTATAGGTCATGGTGAGATTCAGACCTAATTAAAGTTTGAGTGCATGTACTATGCACGCATGCATGCATGAATCCCCGTCATCGGCTTGAAGTGTGGTGTAACATACATATGCATCATCAACCTAACCCGCACTCACTGTGGGGATTTCTAGTTCGAAATCACGGTGCCACATCAAAGTTGTTCCATTGTGTACTAAAAAACATACCTGATCCATACATATGTTTGGGCCACACGCATGCAGTGGTTATCTTCGGGGACTAGCTACTTGTGTGATTATTGGCGAGCTAGCCTAACTATCTGGGGTCGCATGGACGACCATCACATTGACCAGCAACAAGAGAGAGGTTGTACGACCAAGGTGGATTAATCTTGGTATTTTTCATGATCAATCTTGGTGAGATCCCTCTCTGGCCCGTCGACTTAAAAGTGTGTGTGTGTGGGGGGGGGCTGCTACTTTGCACTTTGCTAGGTGAACCTCGGTTCGGGGGGGGGGGCATCATAGCTTAGGATTCCCTTCGTGCCAACACGAGGGGGGCTGATAGCTACTTCGTACTTTGCTAGGTGAACCATAGTTGGGGGGGGGGGTGCATCCATTCATAGATTAGGATTCCCTTCATGCCGACACGAGGGAGGAGGGGGGCTGCTAGGTTCTTCGCACTTTGCTAGGTGAGCCTCGGTTGGGGGAGGGCATGCATTCATAGCTTAGGATTCCCTTCGTGACGACATGAGGGGGGCTTCTAGGTACTTCACAGTTTGCTAGGTGAACCACGATGGGGGGGGGCATCTATTCATAGCTTAGGATTCCCTTCATGCCGACACGAGGGAGGAGGGGGCTCCTAGCTACTTCACACTTTGGTAGGCGAGCCTCGGTTGGGGGGGGGGCATGCATTCATAGCTTAGGATTCCCTTCGTGCCGACACGAGGGGGGGGGGGTGCAAGCAATATCGCGCGCTTTGTGAGAAAGGTGCAACATCAAAGTTGCATTTCGTATTCGAAAATCTAACCACCCTTTTCATACATATAAATTTGGTCCACATGCAAGTGTGTTCGTGTTCTGACCCTTTCCTGCGTCATTTTTCGCCAAATTTGTGAACATTAGACAAGTCGGATGACACAACAAACATGATTCACTCAAACTAACCGTCTGCCACGCCGGTGCCCCTGTCACGCACACATCCGCACAGTACATTGGGCTCCATGAGGCTCCCCCTCTCAAAAATATCTGCCCGCCTCAAGGGTTTCTCTATTTCATAACACATGGTTGTTATCTCCGGACCATGTGCGATGCTTCTTCTTCCCAATCCCACCTACATCCCTAGAAAATATCTGCCCGCCTCGAGGAGGGTTTTTGTGTTTCATAACACACGATTGTTATCTCCGGACCGTGTGCGATGTTTCGTGTTCCCAATCCCGCCTGCCCCTAGAAAATATCTGCCCGCCTCGAGGGTTTTTTATTTTTCATAACACACGGTTGTTATCTCCGAACCGTGTGCGATGCACCATCATCAAAAAATTTAGTAGCCCCGGCATTTCACTCCTGTGTTTGACTCCCACGTTGTAAAATTTTCAGTACCTATGTCATTTCCTCAAACACACCCCCGCCTCCTCCACACACACACACACCAAAACCTCCTTGGGCGCACGCGCACACACATACCCCCTCCCTCGCTTGAAACCCTAGCAAGGTCCCTTCTGCTGGCGCCACCGCGAGACCTCCATTGTTAACATCTGCCGGTTTGCCCGTGCAGCTTACCCACTGATCTCCATACCAAGGCCGCCCTGAGTTTATTATATGACGCCTGCCAAACGCCCCCTTTCCCCCAGATCCCCATCCACATCCCCATACCCCACTCCAGAGTGTCGCATCCTAAGCCCGGCTACGCTTCCCGTGGAGCTCGAGGAGCGACTGGCCCAAAAGAGGTGTATCGCGGTCTCTTCGCCTGACGTCGTCGAGGAAGCTGGCGACTATTACTGGCGGCAGGAACTCAAGCAGCTGGCTAGAGTATGCAGGCATGTCTCTTCCGATGGCTATGACATCGAGGTCATGGATAGTGACAGACTGAGGTGGGCTATGTCACAGGTTAAGTGGCCCACCACCAACCCCTCGGGTTCAACCACCGTCATCTCATGCATGGCCCTGCCACTGACCTCCTCTGGCTCGCTGTTAACAACTTGCCATCCTACATCGCCATCGAGCCCCTTTTGTCATTTTTCTGAAGGACATGTTCTGCGACGCTGGCTTGGGATCCACAGCTTCCAAGTCAGCCCTCATCAACGGCGATCACGAGGAGGGCACCCTCTCCGGCTCTTCGAAGGGGAATGAGCCCATCTGCTCTTCCAAGGGGAAAGAGCCCGTCTGCAACATCAGGGAGGGCACCCTACAACAGTGCTCTTCCAAGCGTAAGGAGACCATCTGCGACAACATGGAGCGCATCCAGGGTCCTTGCTCTTCCCACGGGAACGAGCCCATCTGTGACAAGTGAGGAAACCCATGATTTGTTTTGCCGTGCCTCTTCACAGGGGGAAACCCATGATTTATTTTGTCGAGTCCCTTTTGTAGTGTAGTGAGAATATGTCCAGTTTTAATTGCTATATTGGGTTGTTTGCAGTATGCCTTGTTTATTTTAGTTGTTCACAATGCGACGCTATGTATGTGCAATTGTTTACTGTGCAGTACATTTCACCAATCCATTTTTAAACATACCGATAGGAATGCATATATTTGCTTGTTGTTAAGCCTGTTATAGCTAGCATATGCCTCTTTTAAAGTTTTTTGATTGTTCTGTTGTTTGTAGTTAGCATATGTCCAGTTTCAAATGCTATCTTTGGTTGTTCGTAGTATGCCTTATTTATTCCAGTTATTCACAACGTGATGCTCTATATGTGCAAGTATGAACTGTGCAGTTCAATTTCATCAGTACCACTTTCAACAACACCACTATGGCCTTGTTTGTTTCAGATTCCGAGACCAGATTTAGCTTTGCAAGTGAAGCCGAATCTGGAATCCGAAACAACCAACTATTTGGAATCAGCTTTGCTAGTGAAGCTGAGTCTGGGTTTGGGTCATTTTTAGTGCAATTTCCTGAAGCACCTCAAAGTGTACTTCAGTGGTGAAGCTAATTCGCAGAAACAGCTTTGCCACTGAAGCGAATCCATAGGTGATTAAAATCCAAGCGAAGCTGAAACAAACAGGGCATGAATGACTACATTTGGTTGCTGCATCTTGTAGTTAAACACGCATTTCCATTTTTATTTAACAATAACCAGTGTACTTAGACTAGCACAATACCAATTTGGATGACTATGTTTGCTTGTTGTTAAATGTTAGGCCTATTGCAGTTAACACACCTTTTCACTTGTTTTGTTTTACTAGCGTGCTTAAACTTGCACATTGAATCTATTTTTTGGAGATTATTTTGTCTGCCATGTATAATTTTGGTTGATGTTTAGCCTGTTGTGCTTAACATGCTTCTCAATGTCCCTGCACAAGACAATTTTGGGAACGACTGTTGTTTTCCATCGAGGTTAGTTTCATCCCATGGCTTATATATGCTCACTGTTCAGGATATCGATAGCTGTTACCATATAGGCTGTGGGCTGATAAGGGACTAATCAGTGAATCGGACTTTTAACTGAATATATCTGCAACCCATTTATCGTTAGGTTAACTAGGGCCATATGTAATGTATCCAAGGCTACATAGCAACATGCACTGTACTTAATGTCTACATATGTAATCCTAGGCTACATAGCAACAAGGAAGAGTGTAACCTTAATGTTCTGATGATGTCTAGATACACGTAGAAGAGCAGCAACAGCAACAACAACAACACAACCCATTTTAGATACTCAACTTAGCTTAGAGGTTAGAGTTGGTTTCTAGCTCATGACTAACCCTGAACTAACTCCATCCAAAGAGGTGTTTGGATGACAGGGTTAGATACTTAGATTGACAATAAATGCACTAGGAGAACTAGCTCCAATTAACACCTCTTGGGTTGGATAGTTTTTTGGGTGAGTTATAGATGCAACTAGCTCAAACTATCCCTCATGTTTAGATATACTTTAGGGCTATTTGAGCCCAAATTAGCTCAAACTAACTCTAACCCATGGATACAACAGCAATTAATCAGCCGATAATTTGTAAGAATGCAATAAACTCCTTCCGGCCCATAATATAAGATGTTAATTCATCTAATATGTGAGTATATTGGATGTTATAAGATATTATAAAAGAGTGTTGTACTACATTATTGTGCAATTGGTGTTTATGTTCTAATATTACTTGGTGCTTTTAGGTACATATGTCATTGGTAAAGATCCGCGCTTCGACCCTTTTTGCGCATGGGGAAATGAGATATCGACGAACCGATATCAAGTGAGGAAGCTGATAAAGATGGTTAGTAAAATGGGTCAAAAGATGGCAATTAACTATCTATTTATACTTTATCCAATACAAAAACGAACTGCAGATGGTAAGTAAGAACTCTGCAGCCTTGTTTTTACTGCCCATAATGAGTTGTGTTAGATGACAATGTCTGAATCTTTTTTCCTTTGAAGTGGTTCCCAAAGCAGTTTACTAAAGATTACCTCTCAAACTACATGATTGGTGGGCATGCGAAGGTTAAAGTATTTCTACCAGAACATGATGATTATCTAGATGTTTCCATAAAGACCGTGAAGGGTGGGCGGTCGGGCATCACAAGGGGCTGGACTAGAGTCGTGCATGCCTTCTGCATGGAGGAGGGCACAATATGGGCATTCAGCTTCACCTTGTTCAGCAACCAGAATGTATTTCGCCACTTTCTTTACCGCCTTTAATAGTACAATTATACAACTATGGTTCATCATTTTTATTTGGTTCTTATGTAATTCTTCATGTGTATCTATGAATCGAATAATGCATCGGTTGTATGAACCTGATGGATATGAATAAAGCTATAGCATACATTCAATTTCAATTTCAATTTCAATTTCAATTTGATATAGCAGCAATTAAATTACGGTGAAATTACGCTCTCCAGGTTGTTACGGCACACACGGTTGGTAAAATACAAACATTCGCGATATACACCATAATCCGAGACGGTTCACAGAGAGGAAACGTGTGCAAGCGTGCACATAGTTGCCGTTTGCAAAGCGTATGCGATGTCAGACAATATCATAAACGGTGCTGGCAAACTAACCATTTGCGGTAGTGCCCTTATCATACATGATTCGGAACCATGAACTATTTCTGATGAAGTATGCATCGTAAATGTTGCACCACAGAATAGAGTTTGCGATAGTTGCCTTATCGTACACGATCCGCAACCATGAACTGTTTCTAATGAAGTATGCATCATAAATGTTGCACCACAGAATAGCGTGTGCGATAGTTGTCATGTATGATGATGTTATGATGATTCGATGTTTCGTAATCCTATACGACACTTGTACGATGATTAGCTAATCTTCTTAATTAGTTATCACATACGGTTTGTGAAAAGCGAATGTGTGTGATTGTATGCTTATCATACACTTTCTATAATAGTGAATCGTTTGTGATGGGCCGCACATCATAAACGTAGCACCCCAGAATACCGACTGCGATGGCAATGCGACCACAAATGAAAAGGAGTACTCCAGGGCCCCTATCCTCGACGGTTTCTGAGTCGTGTGGGAAGGACCCCTTAATCGCCGTCACTCACTAGGCGGCGGTTCCAAATGCCGTCGCGGAAAGGGGTTTAAACCCGTTTGTATAGCACTGATGCGTACCAGTGAACCAATATGGGCATCCAGGTCCCGTCGTTGGTTATTGAGCGGAGAAGCGTCTCGGTCATGTCTACATCATTCTCGAACCCATAGGGTCCGCACGCTTAATATTCGTTGACGATATAGTATTATATGCGTTATGTATGTTGGTGCCAAATGTTGTTCACAGTCCCGGATGAGATCACGGACATGACAAGGAGCTCCAGAATGGTCCGGAGGTAAATATTGATATATAGGACGATATGGTTAGGCCAAGGAGTAAGGCCCACGGGGCTTTAGGTCGGTGAAAAAGGAAGTTTTGGGGAGGTCAGGGACCAAACGCCGGAGACCCTGGCATCTGGCCCAGGGCTAGATGACGAGGCCCATGGTGTCTGGGCCAGACACGGAGGATTGTGGCGTCTAGTCTTGGAAGTCCGAGAAGGACTCTTCCTTGTGGGCTAAACCGACTTTGAGGAGGCTTTTATTCCAAGTTTCGACCCCAGTGCTCAACATATAAATAGAGGGGTAGGGCTAGCACCCAAGACACATCAAGATACACGAAGCCGTGTGTCAGCAACCCCGTTCCCTCTAGTTTATCCTCCGTCATATTTCCGTTGTGCTTGGCGAAGCCCTGCAGAGATTGTTCTTCACCACCACCGTCATCACGCTGTCGTGCTGCCGAAACTCCTCTACTACTTCGCCTCTCCTGCTGGACTGAAAAGGCAAGGACGTCATCGAGCTGAATGTGTGCTGAACGTGGAGGTGCCATAGTTTGGTACTCGATCGGGATGGATCATGAAGGTGTACGACTACATCAAACACATTGATAAACGCTTCCGCTTAGCGATCTTCAAGGGTATGAAGATGCTCTCCCCGTATCGTAGCTATGCATCTCCATGGATAGATCTTGCGTGTGCGTAGATTTTTTTGTTTTCCATGCAACGTTCCCAAACAATGGTATCAGAGCTAGGTCTATGCGTAGATGATATGCACGAGTAGAACATAAAGGAGTGGGCGGTGATGGTCATACTGTTACCACTAGCGTCTTATTTTGATTCGGTGGTTATGGGATGAAGCGGTCCAGACCAACCTTACATGTCCACATTCATGAGACCAGTTCCACCAACATACATGTAACTTGTTTTGCATAAAGGTGGCTGGCGGGTGTCTGTTTCTCCTACTTTAGTTGAATCGAATTTGACAACAGTCGGTCCTTGATGAAGGTTAAAACAACAAACTTGATAATCACTGTTGTGGTTTTTGCGTAGGTAAGAACGGTTCTTACTAGTTGCCCATAGCAGCCACGTAAAACTTGCAACAACAAAGTAGAGGACGTCTAACTTGTTTCTGCAGGGCATGTTGTGATGTGATATGGTCAAAACGTGATGTGATATATGTTGCTGTATGAGATGATAATGTTTTGTAATATCGACAACCGGCAGGAGCCTTAGGGTTGTCTCTTAATTATTGTATGAAATGCAAGCACCATGTAATTGTTTCACTTTATCGCTATGCGTTAGCAATAGTTATGGAAGCAATAGTTGGCGAGACTACCCCGGCGGACGATGGAGATGAAGGTGTCGAGTCGGTAATGATGGAGATCATGACGTTGCATTGGAGATGGACATCACAAGCAGAAGATGATGATGGCTATATCATGTCACATATTTTGATCGCATGTGATGTTTATCCTTTATGCATCTTATTTTTCTTAGAATGACGGTAGCATTATAAGATGATCCCTTCACTTAATTTCAAGATAAAAGTGTTCCCCCCGAGTACGCACCGTTACTAAAGTTCGTCGTTTTGAAGCACCTCGTGATGATCGAGTGTGATAGACTCTATGTTCACATACAACGAGTGTAAGACAGTTTTGCACATGCAAAATACTTGGGTGA
The DNA here is from genome assembly GCF_018294505.1 of Triticum aestivum. Classification (NCBI taxonomy): domain Eukaryota; kingdom Viridiplantae; phylum Streptophyta; class Magnoliopsida; order Poales; family Poaceae; genus Triticum; species Triticum aestivum. The sequence continues at coordinate 194,258,047 of NC_057810.1, read as the reverse complement.
AAGGATCTATAAGAGATGTCTAGAGGGGGGGGGGTGATTAGACCCTCAACAAATAAAGTTGGCAGTTTTAAGTTTTTCAAGTTGAGGAGATAGATTGGCACAATTTCAAGCATACATAATACAATTCAAGCAAGCATGCAAAGAGTATATGAGCAGCAGAAAGTGAAGCGTGCAACTTGCATGAAAGAAAATGGATGGGATTGGAGTGTGCAAACGCAATAGGAGACACAGATGTTTTTGGCGTGGTTCCGATAGGTGGTGCTATCGTACATCCACGTTGAAGGAAACTTCAACCCACGAAGAGTAACGGTTGCGCGAGTCCACGGAGGGCTCCACCCATGAAGGGTCCACGAAGAAGCAACCATGTCTATCCCACCATGGCCATCGCCCACGAAGAACTTGCCTCACTAGGGTAGATCTTCAAGAAGTAGGCAATCTCATTGCCCTTACAAACTCCTTGGTTCAACTCCACAATCTTGCCAGAGGCTCCCATGTGACACCTAACCAATCTAGGAGACACCACTCTCCAAAAGCTAATAGATGGTGTGTTGTTGATGAACTCCTTGCTCTTGTGCTTCAAATGATAGTCTCCCCAACACTCAATTCTCTCTCACAGGATTGTATTTGTTGGAAAGAAGATTTGAGTGGAAAGCAACTTGGGGAAGGCTAGAGATCAAGATTCATATGGTAGGATTGGGATATCTTGGCCTCAACACATGAATAGGTGGTTCTCTATCGGAAAATGAATGCTGGAGGTGCAGGCATGTTCTGATGGCTTCCCCCATGAATGAAGAGAGGGTGAAGGGGTACATATAGCCTCCACACAAAATCTAGCCGTTACACACAATTTACCAAACTCGGTGGGACCAAATCATAAAACTCGGTCAGACTGATTTAATTCAAAATGTGAATGTTAGGCATTTCGGTGGGACTGATATGATCAACTCGGTAGGACCAATGTGCAAGGGTTAGGGTAAAACCTCATCTAGGTTTGACCGATTACACAAACTCGGTGGGACAGACTTTGGTAATAAGCAAAATAGAGAGTTGGTCAAGCAAACTCGGTGGGACCGATTACATCTTCTCGGTGAGACCGAAATTATTGCAATAGGCAACAGGGAGTTTGCAAGCCCATCTCGGTGAGACTGAGATCCCATCGGTGAGACTGAATTGATTAGGGTTTCTGGCAGTGGCTATGTCAAATGAACTCGGTGGCGCCGGATAGATCAAATCGGTGGGGCCGAGTTTGACTTTTGGTTTGGGACATATGTGGATATGAGAAAGTGGTTGAGGGTTTTGGAGCATATCACTAAGCACTTTGAGCAAGCAAGCCATTAAGCAACACCTCATCCCCTTTTAATAGTATTGGCTTTCCTATGGACTCAATGTGATCTTGGATCACTGAAATTGGAAATGTAGAGTCCTGAGCTTTGAGCTTGAGCCAATCCTTTGTCCTTAGCATCTTGAAGGGGGTTCCACATCCTCTTGTCCATGCCACTCCACTGTTAGACTTGTCTGAAATATACTAGATAAAAGTATTAGTCCAACAAGAGATATGTTGACATTAATTACCAAAATCAACCAGGGAACACTTCTGCTTTCAATCTCCCCCTTTTTGGTAATTGATGACAACATACAACAAAGCTTTAGATAAAGATATAGAGAAAGGCAGGTAAAGCTTTGGAAGGACATGTAACATGCATAGGCTCCCCCTACATGTATGCAATCATGTGAATATGGAACATAAGATCATGTGAGTGCATAATCATGACAGAGCAAGCAATGAGTTACATGTATCTTGGCTATACGCATCAGAGAAAATGATGTGAATAAAGAAAATGTACCTTCATGCTCATGAGTCATCCTTGCAAACAATATGTACAACAACAAGAGATCCTCATGCACATGAGTGTGATGCATATACTTACCTTGTGGTCTTGAGCTAGCTTTGGAAGAGATGAACCTAAGAAAACAAGGTTAGACAACACAGAAACATCTACTGAACAGAGCAAGCAGCAAACAACAAAAGTACCAAGATTGGGATGGCATGTAGAGAGTGAGTACTAAGTACTCTATTTGAGTGTAGACATGTCCCCAAAGGTAAAGATATGCAATGAATTCGAATATTTTCTTCCCTTAGATGTCTTGCACCCCCTGAATCTTATAAGGTATATTGGGAGAAGATAAGGATTAGAAAATCAGAGCAAAGAAAATGCAACAAACAACATGAACATGTCTTTCCCCTCTAAAGACATGTGACTTCTCTCCTCTTTGAATACCAAGCAACTGGGGTCTCTCTTTGATGTGATTATTTATCTCTCTTTCCCCCTTTTATATGAATAAGCTTTGATGTGAACTCTCTCTCCCCCTTTGACATCAATTTCCAAGAATGGTCTTCTCTAGAGTGTGAGTCAAAATAGGATTGGTCCTTGAGTCACATGGCAAAGTAGCAAGGAAGAATAAGGTGCTGGTAGAGGATAAGAATCATCAAGTGGAGCTGGAACAAATTGTGCAGGATGCAAATGACAAAGTGTATTCTCAGCATTGAGATCGGCTACACCGAGTTGTTTTCTTTGGTGGCACCGAAAAGTTTAGGTTTGACCGAAAGAGGCAAGTCGGTGTGTCCGAGTTCATCACAGAGAAAAAGCACTAGTCACCTCAGCTCACTAAGCAAATAAGATCTCACAAGGATTTGCAGGGAATTAACTAAAGGATTTGCAAAGAATCGGATGTAGGGAAATGCAGAAAAGAAAAGAAAAGAAATCTAGATGAAGTTTTTTTTGAAAGAGGAACTAGCATGCAAGAGACAAATGCAAGGGCACAAAGAAATAACAGAGAACTTCATCTAGAATTGGTCGGCGACAAAATCACCTATGTTAGAGTATATTGACTTAGGAGTCAAGTGAAGTAACTTGATCATAGGTCATACCCATCGTTTAAGCTCAAAATGGGGTTGCCATTTTTCGTTTAGGCATTTTGATGTATTCTCATCTTGTTGAGATGCTTTGACCCATGACATGGGGTAAAGCTTTTCCAAGATGGAATGACATACCTTGGGTGATGGTGTTGATCTTGATCATGTAGTTGAACTTGGGTGGGATGCTCAATGTTGATGTAGTTCATTTGGAGCACCACTTGTAATTGGAGTTCATCTATGTACATGAGAACTTGGGTGGGATGCTCAATGTTGATGTAGTTCATTTGGAGCACCACTTGTAATTGGAGTTCATCTACGTACATGAGTTAGCCTTGCAAGGAATATCACTTGTGTATCCAAAATGACAATCATGAAATATGATATTTATAAATTGTCAAAGGATATGTTTGAAGGGTTTCAAGCTTCCTTGTCTTCAACGACCGTATTGTAGAGACTTGGTGATGTAGAGATTGCTCAAGATGTGAGTGAGTTGCAATCTCATAGATATTTATCCATCCAAGTACCTACAAGGGTTAGATAACATGCAAGGTGCAAATATATCCAAGACATGTGATTATTATCATAAGAGAAATATCAAAGATTAGTCAAAGGCTCATGCCTAGCATGTATCCAAATGGAGTTCCTACTCCAAGTTTGAAGCATCAATTATGTTCAATTCACCTCTCAACCTGCAAAACACTTTCTCATCAAGTGGTTTAGTGAATATATTCGCCAATTGCTTGTCGGTACGAACATGCTTAAGGTTGATATCTCCTTAGCAACATGATCTCCAATGAAATGATGACAAACTTCAATATGCTTATTTCGAGAATGTTGCATGGGATTGTGAGCAATATTAATAGCACTTTCATTGTCACAAAGCAATGGAACATGTTTCACATATATCCCATAATCATTTAGAGTTTGGGTCATCCAAAGTAATTGAGCACAACATGAACCGACGGCAATGTATTCCGCCTCGGCAGTTGGTAAGGATACCAAGTTTTGTTTCTTGGAGGACCAAGACACAAGAGATCTACCAAGAAATTGACAAGTACTCGAAGTGGACTTTCAATCAACCTTGTCACCGGCATAGTCCGAATCGGAGTAGTCAACAAGATCAAAGGAAGACCTCTTAGGACACCGAATGCCAAAATTTGGTGTGTGCATTAAGTATCTCACTATCTTTTTCACAGCCTTAAGATGACATTCTTTAGGGACCGCTTGATATTATGCACACATGCACACACTTAGCATGATATCGGGACGAGAGGCACATAGATATAACAATGAACCAATCATAGAGCGATAAAATTTTTGATCAACGGGTTCACCATCTTTAGTCAAGTCAAGATGTCCACTAGCAGGCATGGGTGTACTCATACCTTTGCATTCTTGCATATTGAACTTCTTGAATAAGTCCTTGGTGTACTTCATTTGAGAGACAAAGGTACCTTCCTTAGTTCGCTTGATTTGCAAACCAAGGAAGAACTTGAGTTCACTCATCATAGACATCTCAAACTTCTCCAACACAAGCTTTCCAATCTTCTCACTAAAATGAGGGTTAGTCGAACCAAATATAATATCATCAACATAAATTTGGCACACAAATAATTCTCCATTAACCCTTTTAGTGAAAAGAGTAGAATCAATTTTTCCAATCTCAAAGCCTTCTTTGATAAGGAACTTGGTCAAGCGTTTATACCACGCTCTAGGAGCTTGTTTAAGACCATAAAGGGCTTTGTGAAGTTTGTAAACATGATTGGGTTTCTTAGGATTAATAAAGCCAGGAGGTTGTTTAACATAAACTTCCTCCTCAATTTCACCATTTAGAAAAGCACTTTTAATGTCCATCTGGTACAATGTGATATCATGGTGATTAGCATAGGCAAGCAATATGCGAATGGACTCAAGTCTAGCAATGGGGGCATATGTCTCACCATAGTCCATACCTTCGACTTGAGGGTAGCCTTGGGCGAGGAGACATGCTTTGTTGCGAACTACTTGTCCATCTTCATCTTGCTTGTTGCGAAACACGCATTTGGTACCGGTGATGTTGTGGTTGTTGTCGGGCTTCTCGACCAATGTCCACACTTGGTTTCTCTCAAAGTTGTGTAGCTCTTCATGCATGGCATTTATCCAATCCGGATCTTCCAATGCTTCTTCAACCTTCATAGGTTCAGTGCTAGAGATGAATGAACAATGTTCACAAAAATTAGCCAAACGAGATTTAGAGCGAGTGATTCTCTCGGTTTGAATATCATTGTAGATTTGCTCGACAGGATGGTCTTTAGCGACTCTTGTTCGAACTCGTGAGAGCTTTTGTTTTGATCGGGGTGGAACATCTTCATCATCATCTTGTTCTTCTTCTTGGCCTTCATCATTGTTGACGTTGTCGTTCTCTTGCCGTGGTGGAGAAGGAGGTTGATGAGGTTCATCTTGGTGTGCTTCCTCGTTTTCTTCATCTTGGTGTGTCCCACTTGTGGATGCTTCCATGTCAACTCTTGTTTCACCTTGTCATGAGGTAGAAGCTTCCACTTGGATGGAAGAGGTACTCTCCTTCACCTCCGTTGGACGGATCTAGCCAATAGACAAGTCTTGGATTGCTTCCGAAGGGTCTTTATCTCCTACATCAACTGGCAATTGCTCTACTTGCGACCCGTTAGATTCATTAAACTTCACATCTACCATATCTTCAACCTTTCGGGTGAAGTTGTTGTAGACACTGCAAGTGTGAGAGTTTGAGCCATAACCAAGTAGGAATCCTTCATGATATTTTGGAGCAAATTTAGAACGACGATACTTATCAAGAATGTAGCGCTTTGAGCCGAATACTCGAAAGTATCCAACTTGGGGTTTGTTACCGGTGAGGAGCTCGTATGCCGTCTTGCCGAGTAGTTTGTGAAGATACAAGCAATTTGTTGCATGACAAGCTGTCTCAACCGCTTCCGCCCAAAAGTGCTTTGGCGTCTTGTACTCATTATGCATCGTTCTCGCCATTTCGATGAGTGTCCGATTCTTCCTCTCGACAACTCCATTTTGTTGAGGTGTGTACGTAGCCGAGAACTCATGTGAGATACCTTCTTCGTCAAGAAAGGTGTTCACATTGGCGTTCTTGAACTCTGTTCCATTGTCGCTGCGAACCTTTTTGATCTTCACTTCAAATTTATTTTGAGCCTTCATAGCAAAGTTTTTGAAGATCTTTTGGACCTGTGATTTATCATCAAGAAAGAACACCCACATAAATCCTGAAAAATCATCAACTATAACTAAACCAAATGAGTTTCCACCGAGACTTTTGTAAGAATTGGGACCGAAAAGATCCATGTGAAGTAGCTCGAGCGGTCTTATCGTGGTCATGATGTTCTTCACGGGGTGGCTTCCTCCAACCTGATTTCCTGCTTGGCAAGCGCTACAAAGTCTATCCTTATCAAATATGACATCTTTAACACCAAGGACATGATCACCTTTAATAAGCTTGTCAAGGTTTTGCATGCCCACATGACCTAACCGTCTATGCCACAACCAGCCTTTGGAAGATTTAGCAATTAAGCAAGTTCTAGGTTGAGCCTTTTTAGTGAAATCAACAATGTATAGATCACCTCTACGTATACCAGTAAAGACCATTTTATGATTATCTCTTCGAAACACTTGGCAATCTACATTAGTAAATAGGACATTGAAACTGAAATCAGCAAGTCTAGATACCGAAAGTAAATTGTAGCCAAGAGATTCAATGAGCATGACATTTTGTATGGAGTTATCATGTGAGATGGCCACCGTACCGAGGCCAACCACCTTACCCTTTGAGTTATCACCAAAAGTGACATACTTTCGAGGGCCGTTGTTTTCAGCAAGCTCAAGAAACATATCTTTAACTCTAGTCATGTGAACGGTACATCCATTATCAAGGACCCATTCATTTCCTCCAGCTATGTAGCCGCGAAGATTAGCCATAAGACCAAAGTGTCTCATTGCATCATCAAGATCATAATCACTATCATCATCCTCATCATAGTATCCATGTTCAACATCGTCATGTGATGGATCAATTCCTAGAGAGAGTGATTCATTAGATAAATGATTTTGACAATGTTCATCTCTATGAATTCCAATAGCTTCGTAAATAATATTGCTAATAATTCCAACATCTCCTTTGGCACGCATAAGATTGGCAAGGTCACATAGACAATCACCAAACTTAGGATCGTTGGAATTCATCTTATTCAAGGCAATAGACATATGAAGGATTTCATCTAAGTTTTGCAAGGAATAGTTTGTAAATTGCTCCTCAAGAAATCTCCATATAGTGTAGGCACAATCAAGAGTAGGCAAGCAACCAATCAAGTTTCTAGGCAAACCTCTAGTGATTCGATTAACAGTTCTAAGATTGCGAATCATGTCAATGAACTCATCAAGGGTAGGATGCATAGGATCAACATGAGGTGCACAAGGGCTAGTAATGTACTTGTTCAAATGATATTCATTGAAAATCACAAGCATCCCATTTTTCCACTCTTTAAAGTACTCTCCATCAAGTATAGTCACTCTATGTCTAAGACTCCCCAACATAGACTCATCCATCTCCCTCCAATGGTGATTAAACCAAAGCAATGGAGACCAAGGCTCTGATACCAATTGAAAGGATCGAGAAGAGGTGTCTAGAGGGGGGGGGTTGATTAGACCCTCAACAAATAAAGTTGGTAGTTTTTTTAGTTTTTCAAGTTGAGGAGATAGATTGGCACAATTTCAAGCATACACAATAAAATTCAAGAAAGCATGAAAAGAGTATAGGAGCAGCGGAAAGTAAAGCATGCCACTTGCAAGAAAGTAAAGGAATGTGATTGGAGTGGGCAAACACAATAGGACACACAGATATTTTTGGCGCGGTTCTGATAGGTGGTGCTATCGTACATCCACGTTGATGGAGACTTCAACCCACGAAGGGTAACGGTTGCGCGGGTCCACGGAGGGCTCCACCCATGAAGGGTCCACGAAGAAGCAACCTTGTCTATCCCACCATGGCCATCGCCCATGAAGGACTTGCCTCACTAGGGTAGATCTTCACGAAGTAGGCGATCTCCTTGCCCTTACAAACTCCTTGGTTCAACTCCACAATCTTGTCGGAGGCTCCCAAGTGAAACCTAACCAATCTAGGAGACACCACTCTCCAAAATGTAATAGATGGTGTGTTGTTGATGAACTCCTTGATCTTGTGCTTAAAATGATAGTCTCCCAAACACTCAAATCTCTCTCAGGATTGGATTTGGTGGAAAGAAGATTTTAGTGGAAAGCAACTTGGGGAAGGCTAGAGATCAAGATTCATATGGTAGGATTGGAATATATTGGCCTCAACACATGAGTAGGTGGTTCTCTATCAGAAAATGAATGCTGGAAGTGTAGGCACGTTCCGATGGCTTCCGCCACGAATGAAGAGAGGGTGAAGGGGTATATATAGCCTCCACACAAAATCTAGCCGTTACACACAATCACCAAACTTGGTGGGACCGAATCATAAAACTTAGTTAGACCGATTTAATTCAAAATGTGACCGTTTGGCATTTCGGTGGGACCGATATGATCAACTTGGTAGGACCGAGTGCAAGGGTTAGGGTACAACCTCATCTCGGCTTGACCGATTACACAAACTTGGTGGGACCGACTTTGGTAATAAGCAAAACAGAGAGTTGGTCAAGCAAACTCGGTGGGACCGATTACATCTTCTCGGTGAGACTGGAACTATTGTAATAGGCAACATGGAGTTTGCAAGCCCATCTCGGTGAGACCGGGATCCCATCAATGAGACCGAATTGATTAGGGTTTCTGGCAGTGGCTATGTCAAATGAACTCGGTGGCACCGGATAGATCAAATCAGTGGGGCCGAGTTTGACTTTTGGTTTGGGACATATGTGGATATGAGAAAGTGGTTGAGGGTTTTGGAGCATATCACTAAGCACTTTGAGCAAGCAAGCCATTAAGCAACACCTCATCCCCTTTTAATAGTATTGACTTTCCTATGGACTCAATGTGATCTTGGAGCACTAAAATAGAAAATAGAGAGTCCTGAGCTTTGAGGTTGAGCCAATCCTTTGTCCTTAGCATCTTGAAGGGGGTTCCACATCCTCTTGTCCATGCCACTCCATCGTTAGACTTGTCTGAAATATACTAGATAAAAGTATTAGTCCAACAAGATATATGTTGACATTAATTACCAAAATCAACCAGGGAGCACTTCTGCTTTCAATCTCCCCCTTCTTGGTAATTGATGACAACATACGTCAAAGCTTTAGATAAAGATATAGAGAAAGGCAGGTAAACTTTGGAAGGACATGTAACATGCATAGGCTCCCCCTACATGTATGCAATCATGTGAATATGGAACATAAGATCATGTGAGTGCATAATCATGACAGAGCAAGCAATGAGTTACATGTAGCTTGGCTATATGTATCAGAGCAAATGATGTGAATAAAGAAAATGTACCTTCATGCTCATGAGTCCTCCTTGCATACAATATGTACAACAACAAGAGATCCTCATGCACGTGAGTGTGATGCATATACTTACCTTGTAGTCTTGAGCTTGCTTTGGAAGAGATGAACCTGAGAAAACAAGGTTAGACAACACAGAAACATCTACTAAATAGAGCAAGCAGCAAACCAAAAAAGTACCAAGATTGGGATGACATGTAAAGAGTGAGTACTAGGTACTGTATTTGAGTGTAGACATGTCCCCAAAGGTAAAGATATGCAATAAATTCGAAGATTTCCCTCCCTTAGATGTCTTGATCCCCCTGAATCTTATATGGCATATTGGGAGAAGATAGGGAATAGAAAACCAGAGCGAAGCAAACACAACAAACAACATGAACATGTCTTTCCCCTCTAAAGACATGTGACTTCTCTCCTCTTTGAATACGAAGCAACTGGGGTCTCTCTTTGATGTGGTTATTTATCTCTCTTCCCCCCTTTTGATATGATTAAGCTTTGATGTGAACTCTCTCTCCCCCTTTGACATCAATTTCCAAGAAGGGTCTTCTCTGGAGTGTGAGTCAAAATAGGATTGGTCCTTGAGTGACATGGCAAAGTAGCAGGGAAAAATAAGGTGCTGGTAGAGGATAAGAATCATCGAGTGGAGCTAGAACAAAATGTGCAGGATGCGAATGACAAAGTGTATTCTCAACATTGAGATCGGCTACACCGAGTTGTTTTCTTCGGTGGCACCGAAAAGTTTCGGTTTGACCGAAAGAGGCAAGTCGGTGTGTCCGAGTTCATCACAGAGAAAAAGCACTAGTCACCTCTGCTCACTAAGAAAATAAGTTCTTATAAGGATTTGCAGGTAATTAACTAAAGGATTTGCAAAGAATCGGATGCAGGGAAATGCAGAAAAGAAAAGAAAATAAATCTAGATTAAGTTTTTTTTGAAAGGGGAACTAGCATGCAAGAGACAAATGCAAGGGCACAAAGAAACAACAAAGAACTTCAACTAGAATTGGTCGGCGACAAAGTCACCTATGTTACAGTATATTGACTTAGGAGTCAAGTGAAGTCACTTGATCATAGGTCATACTCATCGTTTAAGCTCAAAATGGGGTTGCCATTTTTCGTTTAGGCATTTTGATGTATTCTCATCTTGTTGAGCTGCTTTGACCCATGACTTGGGGTAAAGCTTTTCTAAGATGGAATGACATACCTTGGGTGATGGTGTTGATCTTGATCATGTAGTTGAACTTGGGTGGGATGCTCAATGTTGATGTAGTTCATTTGGAGCACCACTTGTAATTGGAGTTCATCTACGTACATGAGAACTTGGGTGGGATGCTCAATGTTGATGTAGTTCATTTGGAGCACCACTTGTAATTGGAGTTCATCTACGTACATGAGTTAGCCTTGCAAGCAATAGCACTTGTGTATCCAAAATGACAATCATGAAATATGATATTTATAAATTGTCAAAGGATATGTTTGAAGGGTTTCAAGCTTCCTTGTCTTCAACGACCGTATTGTAGAGACTTGGTGATGTAGAGATTGCTCAAGATGTGAGTGAGTTGCAATATCATAGATTTATATCCATCCAAGTACCTACAAGGGTTAGATAACATGCAAGGTGCAAATATATCCAAGACATGTGATTATCATCATAAGAGAAATATCAAGGATTAGTCATAGGCTCATGCCTAGCATGTATCCAAATGGAGTTCCTACTCCAAGTTTGAAGCATCAATGATGTTCAATTCACCTCTCAACCTGCAAAACACTTTCTCATCAAGTGGTTTAGTGAATATATCCGCCAATTGCTTGTCGGTACGAACATGCTTAAGGTTGATATCTCCCTTAGCAACATGATCTCGAATGAAATGATGGCGAATTTCAATATGCTTAGTTCGAGAATGTTGCACGGGATTGTGAGCAATCTTAATAGCACTTTCATTGTCACAAAGCAATGGAACATGTTTCACATATATCCCATAATCTTTTAGAGTTTGGGTCATCCAACGTAATTGAGCACAACATGAACCGGCGGCAATGTATTCCACTTCGGCGGTGGATAAGGATACCGAGTTTTGTTTCTTGGAGGACCAAGACATAAGAGATCTACCAAGAAATTGACAAGTACCCGAAGTGGACTTTCTATCAACCTTGTCACCGGCATAGTCCGAACTGGAGTAGCCAACAAGATCAAAGGAAGACCTCTTAGGATACCAAATGCCAAAATTTGGTGTATGTATTAAGTATCTCACTATCCTTTTCACAGCCTTAAGATGACATTCTTTAGGGGCCGCTTGATATCGTGCACACATACACACACTTAGCATGATATCGGGACGAGAGGCACATAGATCTAACAAAGAACCAATCATAGAGCGGTAAAACTTTTGATCAACGGGTTCATCATCTTTAGTCAAGTCAAGATGTCCACTAGTAGGCATGGGTGTACTTATACCTTTGCATTCTTGCATATTGAACTTCTTGAATAATTCCTTTGTGTACTTCATTTGAGAGACAAAGGTACTTTCCTTAGTTTGCTTTATTTGCAAACCAAGAAAGAACTTGAGTTCACTCATCATAGACATCTCAAACTTCTCCGACATAAGCTTTCCAAACTTCTCACTAAAATGAGGGTTATTCGAACCAAATATAATATCAACAACATAAATTTGGCACACAAATAATTCTCCATTAACCCTTTTAGTGAAAAGAGTAGAATCAATTTTTCTAATCTCAAAGCCTTTTTCCATAAGGAACTTGGTCAAGCATTTATACCACGCTCTAGGAGCTTGTTTAAGACCATAAATGGCTTTGTGAAGTTTGTAAACATGATTGGGTTTCTTAGAATTAATAAAGCCGGGAGGTTGTTTAACATAAACTTCCTCCTCAATTTCACCATTTAGAAAAGCACTTTTAATGTCCATTTGGTACAATGTGATATCATGGTGATTAGCATAGGCAAGCAATATGCGAATGGACTCAAGTCTAGCAATGGGGGCATATGTCTCACCATAGTCCATACCTTTGACTTGAGTGTAGCCTTTGGCGATGAGACATGCTTTGTTGCAAACTACTTGTCCATCTTCATCTTGCTTGTTGCGAAACACCCATTTGGTACCGATGGTGTTGTGGTTGTTGTCGGGCTTCTCGACCAATGTCCACACTTGGTTTCTCTCAAAGTTGTGTAGCTCTTCATGCATGGCATTTATCCAATCCGCACTTCCAATGCTTCTTCAACCTTCATAGGTTCAATGCTAAAGATGAATGAATAATGTTCACAAAAATAAGCCAAACGAGATTTAGAGCAAGTGGTTCTCCCAGTTTGAATATCATTGTTGATTTGCTCGACGGGAAGGTCTTTAGCGACTCTTGCTCGAACTCGTGAGTGCTTTTGTTTTGATTGGGGTGGAACATCTTCTTCATCATCTTGTTCTTCTTCTTGGCCTTCATCATTGTTGACGTTGTCGTTCTCTTGTCGTGGTGGAGAAGGAGGTTGATGAGGTTCATCTTGGTGTGCTTCCTCGTTTTCTTCATCTTGGTGTGTCCCACTTGTTGATGCTTCCAAGTCGACTCTTGGTTCACCTTATCGTGAGGTAGAAGCTTCCACTTGGACGGATGAGGTTCTCTCCTTCACCTCGTTGGACGGATCTTGCCAATAGACATGTCTTGGATTGTTCCCGAAGGGTCTTTATCTCTTACATCAACTGGCAATTGCTCAACTTGCGAGCCGTTAGATTCATCAAACTTCACATCTACTATCTCTTCAACCTTTCGGGTGAAGTTGTTGTAGACACAGTAAGTTGGAGAGTTTGAGCCATAACCAAGTAGGAATCCTTCATGAGATTTTGGAGAAAATTTAGAATGACAATTCTTATCAAGAATGTAGCACTTTGAGTCGAATACTCGAAAGTATCCAACTTGGGGTTTGTTACCGATGAGGAGCTCGTATGCCATCTTGCTGAGTAGCTTGTGAAGATACAAGCGATTTGTTGCATGACAAGCTGTCTCAACCGCTTCCGCCCAAAAGTGCTTTGGCATCTTATACCCATCAAGCATCGTTATCGCCATTTTGATGAGCGTCCGATTCTTCCTCTCAACAACTCCATTTTGTTGAGGTTTGTACGTAGCCGAGAACTCATGTGAGATACCTTCTTCGTAAAGAAAGGTGTCCACATTGGCATTCTTGAACTCCATTCCGTTGTCGCTGAGAACCTTTTTGATCTTCACTTCAAATTGATTTTGGGCCTTCCTAGCGAAGTTTTTGAAGATCTTTTGGACCTGCAATTTATCATCAAGAATGAACACCCACGTAAATCTTAAAAAATCATCAACTATAACTAGACCAAATGAGTTTCCACCGAGTATTTTGAAAGCGTTGGGACTGGGAAGATCCATGTGAAGTAGCTCGAGCGATCTTCTCGTGGTGATGATGTTCTTCACGGGGTGGCTTCCTCCAACCTGTTTTCCTGCTTGGCAAGCGCTGCAAAGTCTATCCTTATCAAACATGACACTTTAACAACAAGGATATGATCACCTTTAATAAGCTTGTCAAGGTTTCGCATGCCCACATGACCTAACCGTCTATGCCACAACCAGCCTTTGGAAGATTTAGCAATTAAGCAAGTTCTAGGTTGAGCCTTTTTAGTGAAATCAACAATGTATAGATCACCTCTACGTATACCAGTAAAGACCATTTTATGATTATCTCTTCGAAACACTTGGCAATCTACTTTAGTAAATAGGACATTGAAACCGAAATCAGCAAGTCTAGATACCGAAAGTAAATTGTAGCCAAGAGATTCAATGAGCATGACATTTTGTATGGAGCTATCATGTGAGATGGCCACCTTACCGAGGCCAACCACCTTACCCTTTGAGTTATCACCAAAAGTGACGTACTTTCGAGAGCCGTTGTTTTCAGCAAGCTCATGAAACATATCTTTATCTTTGGTCATGTGAACGGTACAACCACTATCTCTATGAATTCTAATAGCTTCGTAAATAATATTGCTAATAATTCCAACATCTCCTTTGGCATGCATAAGATTGGTAAGCTCAAATAGACAATCACCAAACTTAGGATCATTGGAATTCATCTTATTCAAGGCAATAGACTTATGAAGGATTTCATGTAAGTTTTGTAAGGAATAGTTTGGAAACCGTTCCTTAGGAAATCTCCATATAGTGTAGGCACAATCAAGAGTAGGCAAGCAACCAATCAAGTTTCCAGGCAAACCTCTAGTAATAAGATTAATAGTTCTAATATTGCGAATCATGTCAATGGACTCATCAAGGGTAGGATGCATAGGATCAACATGAGGTGCACAAGGGCTAGTAATGTACTTGTTCAAATGATATTCATTGAAAATCACAAGCATCTCATTTTCCACTCATGAAAGTACTCTACATTAAGTATAGGCACTCTATGTCTAAGACTCCCCAACATAGACTCATCCATCTTCCTCCAATGGTGATTAAACCAAAGCAATGGAGACCAAGGCTTTGATATCAATTGAAAGGATCCGAGAAGAGGTGTCTAGGGGGGGGGTGATTAGACCCTCAACAAATAAAGTTGGCAGTTTTTAAGTTTTTCAAGTTGAGGAGATAGATTGGCACAATTTCAAGCATACACAATACAATTCAAGAAAGCATGCAAAGAGTATATGAGCAGCGGAAAGTAAAGCATGCAACATGCAAGAAAGTAAAGGTATGGGTTTGGAGTGTGCAAACGCAATAGGAGACATAGATGTTTTTCGCATGGTTCTGATAGGTGGTGCTATCGTACATCCATGTTGATGGAGACTTCAACCCACGAAGGGTAACGGTTGTGTGAGTCCACAGAGGGCTCCACCCATGAAGGGTCCACGAAGAAGCAACCTTGTCTATCCCACCATGGCCATCGCCCACGAAGGACTTTCCTCACTAGTGTAGGTCTTCACGAAGTAGGCGATCTCCTTTCCCTTACAAACTCCTTGGTTCAACTCCACAATCTTGTCGGAGGCTCCCAAGTGACACCTAACCAATCTAGGAGACACCACTCTCCAAAAGGTAATAGATGGTGTGTTGTTGATGAAATCCTTGCTCTTGTGCTTCAAATGATAGTCTCCCAAACACTCAACTCTCTCTCATAGGATTGGATTTGGTGGAAAGAAGATTTGAGTGGAAAGCAACTTGGGGAAGGCTAGAGATCAAGATTCATATGGTAGGATTGGAATATCTTGGCCTCAACACATGAGTAGGTGATTCTATCTCAGAAAATGAATGCTAGAAGTGTAGGCACGTTTGCATGGCTTCCCCCATGAATGAAGAGAGGGTGAAGGGGTATATATAGCCAAAATCTAGCCGTTACACACAATTTACCAAACTCAATGGGATCGAATCATAAAACTCTGTCAGACCGATTTAGTTCAAAATGTGACCGCTAGGCATTTCGGTGGGACCGATATGATCAACTCGGTAGGACCGATGTGCAAGGGTTAGGGTAAAATCTCATCTCGGTTTGACCGATTACACAAACTCGGTGGGACCAACTTTGGTAATAAGCAAAACAAAGAGTTGGTCAAGCAAACTCGGTGGGACCGATTACATCTTCTCGGTGAGACTGAAATTACTGCAATAGGCAATAGGGAGTTTGCAAGCCCATCTCGATGAGACCGGGATCCCATTGGTGAGACCGAATTGATCAGGGTTTCTGGCAGTGGCTATGTCAAATGAACTCGGTGGCGATGGATAGATGAAATCGGTGGGGCCGAGTTTGACTTTTGGTTTGGGACATATGTGGATATGAGAAAGTGGTTGAGGGTTTTGGAGCATATCACTAAGCACTTTGAGCAACCAAGCCATTAAGCAACACCTCATCCCTTTTAATTGTATTGGCTTTAATATGGACTCAATGTGATCTTGGATCACTGAAATAGAAAATGTAGAGTCCTGAGCTTTGAACTTGAGCCAATCCTTTGTCCTTAGCAACTTGAAGGGGGTTCCACATCCTCTTGTCCATGCCACTCAACTATTAGACTTCTCTGAAATATACTAGATAAAAGTATTAGTCCAACAAGAGATATGTTGACATTAATTACCCAAATCACCCAGGGAGCACTTGTGCTGTCATTGGGTTAAACTTGACGAGCCTAGCATGTACAGACATGGTCTTGGAACACTGGAGACCAAAAGGTCGAATGTGAGTCATATAGTAGATATGATCAACATAGAGATGTTCACCATTAATGACTACCCCATCTCACGTGATGATCAGACATGGGTTAGTTGATTTGGATCATGTAACACTTAGATAACTTGAGTGATGTTTATTTAAGTTTGAGCTCATTAGTAATTTGATTAATTAAACTTAGTTTATCATGAACTTAGTCATGATAGTATTTGCAAATTATGTTGTAGATCAATAGCTCGCGTTGTAGCTCCCTTATTTTTGATACGTTCCTAGAGAAAACTAAGTTGAAAGATAATGGTAGCAATAATCAGGACTAGGTCCATGACTTGCGGATTATCCTCATTGCTGCATAGAAGAATTATGTCCTTGATGCACTGCTAGGTGACAGACCTGTTGCAGGAGCTGATGCATATGTTATGAACATTTGACAAGCTCGATCTTATGACTACTTGATAGTTTAGTGCACCACGCTTTATGGCTTAGGATCGGGGCTCCAAAGACATTTTGAACGCCATGGAACATATGAGATGTTCCAAGAGCTGAAATTGGTATTTCAGGCTCGTGCTCGTGATGAGAGGTATGAGACCTCTGAAAAGTACTTTGCCTACAAGATGGAGGAGAATAGTTCAGCCGGTCATGTGCTCAGAATGTCTGGGTACTACAATCGCTTGAATCAAGTGGGAGTTAATCTTCCAGATAAGATAGTGATTGAAAGAATTCTCCAGTCACTATCACCAAGCTACTACAGCTTCGTGATAAAATATAATATGCAAGGGGTGACGAAAATGATTCTCGAGCTCTTCGTGATGCTGAAATCAGCGGAGGTAGAAATCAAGAAGGAACATCAACTGTTGATGGTTAACAAAACCACTACTTTCAAGAAAAAGGGCAAGGGAAATAAAGGGAACTTCAAGAAGAGTGGTAAGCAAGTTGTCTCTCCCGTGAAGAAGTTCAAAGCTGGACCCAAGCCTGAAACTGAGCGCTTCAACTACAAAGGAAATGGTCACTAGAAGCGGAAATGCCCAAATATTTGGCAGATAAGAAGGATGGCAAAGTAAACAAAGGTATATTTAATATACATGTTATTGATGTGTACCTTACTGGTGCTCATAGTAGCCCCTGAGTATTTGATCTGGTTCAGTTGCTAAGATTAGTAACTCAAAATAGGAGTTGCAGAATAAACATAGACTAGTTAAGGGCGAGGTGACGATGTGTCTTGGAAGTGTTTCCAAGATTGATATGATCACCATCGCACACTCCCTCTACCTTCGGGATTAGTGTTGAGCCTGAATAAATATTATTTGGTGTTTGTGTTGAGCATGAACAATATTAGATCATGTTTATTATGATACGTCTCCAACGTATCTATAATTTTTGATTGTTCCATGCTATTATATTACCTGTTTTGGATGTTTATGGGCTTTACTTTACACTTTTATATCGTTTTTGGGACTAACCTACTAACCGGAGGCCCAGTCCGAATTGTTGTTTTTTTGCCTATTTCAGTATATCAAAGGAAAGGAATATCAAACAGAGTCCAAACGGAATGAAACCTTTGGGAGCGATCTTTTTGGAACAAACACAATCCAGGAGACTTGAAGTGGACGTCAAGAAGCAGCCAAGGTGGCCACGAGGGTGGCCGGCGCACCCAGTAAGGGTGGGCGCACCCCCTACCTTGTGGGCCCCTCGTGGCTCCCCTGACAGACTTCCTTCGCCTATATATATCTACATACACCGAAAACATCCAGGGGCACCACGAGAAATTATTTCCATCGCAGCAACCTTCTGTATCCGCGAGATCCCATCTTGGAGCCTTCGCCGGTGCTCTGTCGGAGAGGGAATCGACCATGGAGGGCCTCTCCATCACCACCAAGGCCTCTCCGATGAGTTGTGAGTAGTTTACCATAGACCTTCGGGTCCATAGTTATTAGCTAGATGGCTTCTTCTCTCTCTTTGAATCTCAATACAAAGTTCTTCTTCCTCTTCTTGGAAATCTATTCGATGTAACTCTTTTTGCGCTATGTTTGTCGAGATCCGATGAATTGTGGGTTTATGATCAAGTTTATCTATGAGAAATATTTGAATCTCCTCTGAATTCTTTTATGTATGATTGGTTATCTTTGCAAGTATCTTTGAATTATCAGTTTGGTTTGGCCTACTAGATTGATCTTTCTTGCCATGGGAGAAGTGCTTAGCTTTGGGTTCAATCTTGCGGTGTCCTTTCCCAGTGGAAGTAGGGGCAGCAAGGCACGCATTGTATTGTTGCCATCGAGGATAAAAAGATGGGGTTTATATCATATTGCATGAGTGTATCCCTCTACATCATGTCATCTTGCTTAAGGCGTTACTCTGTTCTTATGAACTTAATACTCTAGATGTAGGTAGGAGTCAGTCGATGTGTGGAGTAATAGTAGTAGATGCAGACAAGAGTCGATCTACTTGTTACGGACGTGATGCCTATATACATGATCATGCCTAGATAATCTCATAACTATGCACTTTTCTATCAATTGCTCGACAGTAATTTGTTCACCCACCGTAATACTTATGCTATCTTGAGAGAAGCCACTAGTGAAACCTATGGCCCCCGGGTCTATCTTTTATCATATATGTTTTCCATCTACTTTTATTTGCATCTTTTACTTTCCAATCTATATCATAAAAACACCAAAAATATTTATCTTATCATATTATCTCTATCAGATCTCACTTTCGCAAGTTTCCGTGAAGGGATTGACAACCCCTTTATCGCGTTGGTTGCGAGGTTCTTGTTTGTTTGTGTAGGTGCGTGGGACTTTTGAGGAGCCTCCTACTGGATTGTTACCTTGGTTCTCAAAAACTGAGCGAAATACTTACGCTACTGTGCTGCATCACCCTTTCCTCTTCAAGGAAAACCAACACAAGCTCAAGATGTAGCAAGAAGGATTTCTGGTGCCGTTGCCAGGGAGGTCTTCGCTCAAGTCAAGACATACCAAGTACCCATCACAAACTCATCTCCCTCGCATTACATTATTTGTCATTTGCCTCTCGTTTCCCTCTCCCCCACTTCACCCTTGCCATTTTATTCGCCCTATCTTTCCCGTTCTCCTCTCTCTTTCGCTTGCTTCTTGTGTGCCCATTTGCCCTTATGGCTTTGCCTAAGAACGTTGACCTTCACCTTAAAAGGTTAGAGGAGATTGAATCAAATATTAGAAGCTTTATGACTTTACAATTTGAGCATAATAATTTCTTTAGAAACAAGCTTAAAGAGCAAAAGAATTTTCTGGGTTTCAAGAATAAAGAGCTTGCTGATTTATCTAAGGAATTTCATGGTTTAAATGCTGAAATTGCTCGTATCAAAAAATCCTTAGCCCAAATTTCTGATAAGCAAGCCACCTTAGTTAATAAGATGCCTGCCAAACCAGAAGGATTAGGAGGAAATAATGATGAAGATCTAAAAGTTATTGATGTGTCCCCTATTAAATCTTTGTTTTGCAATATGAATCTTGGTAATGGGACTGCAAGTGAATCAACTTTAGTTAAAAAGTGTTCCGATGACTTGGAGTATTATGATCTTGATGCTAAAATTGGTAAAATTAGGATTGGAGAAATTAAAACTTTGCATAGTAACAAACCAACCACTTTGGATTTCAAGGAATTTAATTATGATAATTGCTCTTTAATAGATTGTATTTCCTTGTTGCAATCCGTGTTGAATTCTCCTCATGCTTATAGCCAAAATAAAGCTTTTACTAAACATATCGTTGATGCCTTGATGCAATCTTATGAGGAAAAACTTAATTTGGAAGTTTCTATACCTAAAAAAATCTATGATGAGTGAGAACCTACAATAAAAATTAAAATAAAAGATCATGAATGCTATGCTTTGTGTGATTTGGGTGCTAGTGTTTCCACGATCCCGAAAACTTTATGTGATGTGCTAGGTTTCCATGAATTTGATGATTGCTCTTTAAACTTGCACCTTGCGGATTCCACCATTAAGAAACCTATGGGAAGGATTACTGATGTTCTTATTGTTGCAAATAGGAATTATGTGCCCGTAGATTTTATCGTTCTTGATATCGATTGCAATCTTTTGTGTCCTATTATTCTTGGTAGACCTTTCCTTAGAACGATTGGTGCAATTATTGATATGAAGGAAGGAAATATTAGATTCCAATTTCCGTTAAGGAAAGGCATGGAACACTTCCCTAGAAAGAAATTTAAATTACCCTATGAATCTATTATGCGAGCCACTTATGAATTGAATGCCAAAGATGGTAATACTGAGATCTATTCACACTTTTACGCCTAGCTAGGGGCGTTAAACGATAGCGCTTGTTGGGAGGCAACCCAATTTTATTTTTGTTACTTGATTTTTGTTCCTGTTTAGTAATAAATAATTTATTTAGTCTCTGGTTAGATGTGTTTTTATGTTTTAATTAGTGTTTGTGCCAAGTAGAACCTGTAGGATAACCTTGGGAGAAAGTTAATTTGATTCTGATGAAAAACAGAAACTTTGCGTGCCCGAGAAAAAATTCAATAAATCACAGAAACGTGATTTTGAGTTGATTCTTTTTGCCGTAGATCAATAGATAAATTACCTAGGACTTCCAATTTTGTTAGGATTTTTGTAGTTCCACACGTATTCGAAAGTTACAGATTTCTACAGACTGTTCTGTTTTTGACAGATTTTTTTTAGTGTGTTGTTTGCTTATTTTGATGCATCTATGGCTAGTATCGAGGGGTATGAACCATAGAGAAGTTGGAATACAGTAGGTTTAACACCAATAAAAATAAAGAATGAGTTCATTACAGTACCTTATGTGGTGGTTTTTCTTTCTTGCACTAACGGAGGTTATGAGATTTCGTGTTGAGTTTTGTGTTGTGAAGTTTTCAAGTTTTGGGTAAAGATTTGATGGACTATGAAATAAGGAGTGGCAAAAGCCTAAGCTTGGGGATGCCCATGGCACCCCAAGATATTCAAGGACAACCAAAAGCCTAAGCTTGGGGATGCCCCGGAAGGCATCCCCTCTTTCATCTTCGTTTATCGGTAACTTTACTTGGAGCTATATTTTTATTTACCACATGGTATGTGTTTTGCTTGGAGCGTCTTGTATGATATGAGTATTTGCTTGTTAGTTTACCACAGTCATCCTTGATATACACACATTTTGGGAGAGACCCACATGATTTAGGATTTATTGGAATACTATGTGCTTCACTTATATCTTTTGAGCTAGATAGTTTTGCTCTATGTGCTTCACTTATATTTTCTAGAGCATGGCGGTGGCTTTAATTTTGAAGAAATTGTTGATCTCTCATGCTTCACTTATATTATTTTGAGAGTCTTTTAGAACAGCATGGTATTTTCTATGGTTATAAATTTGGTTCTAGATTGATGAGCATCCAAGTTCGGTATAATAAAAGCTATCATAGAAAGTGCATTAAAACTATGATCAATTTGATGCTTGATAATTGTTTTGAGATATAAAGGTAGTAATGTTAGAGTCATGCTAGATGGGTAATTATGAAATTGAGAAATACTTGTGTTGAAGTTGGCGAGTCCCGTAGCATGCACGTATGGTAAAAGTCATGTGACAAATTCGTTGCATGGGATGCTCTTTTAATTGCTTTCCTTATGAGTGGAGGTCAGGATCGCGCGATGGTTAACTCCTACCAACCCTTCCCCTAGGAGCATGCGTAGTAGTACTTTGCTTCGAGGGAAAGTAGACTTCTGCAATAAGTATATGAGTTCTTTATGACTAATGTGAGTCCATGGATATACACACACTTACCCTTCCACTTTGCTAGCCTCTATTATGATGCGCAACTTTCGCCGGTACTATGAACCCATTATTTACCTTCCTCAAAACAGCCACCATACCTACCTATTATGGCATTTCCATAGCCATTCCGAGATATATTGCCATGCAACTTTCCACTGTTCCGTTTATTATGACACGCTCCATCATTGTCATATTGCTCTTTGCATGATCATGTAGTTGAGATCATATTTGTGGCAAGGCCACCTTCATAATTTTCATACATGTCACTCTTGATTCATTGCATATCCCGGTACACCGCTAGAGGCATTCACATAGAGTCATATTTTGTTCTAAGTATTGAGTTTTAATTCTTGAGTTGTAAATCAATAAAAGTGTGATGATCTTCATTATTAGAGCATTGTCCCAAGTGAGGAAAGGATGATGAAGACTATGATTCCCCCACAAGTCGGGATGAGACTTTGGACTTTATACAAATAAAAGAGGCCAAAGAAGCCCATAAAAAAGAGGCCAAAGAAGCCCACCAAATAATAAAAAAATGAGAGAAAAAGAGAGAAGGGACTATGCTACTATCCTTTTACCACACTTGTGCTTCAAAGTAGCACCATGATATTCATGATAGAGAGTCTCTTATGTTGTCACTTTCATATACCAGTGGGAAATTTTCATTATAGAACTTGGCTTGTATATTCCAATGATGGGCTTCCTCAAAATGCCCTAGGTCTCCATGAGCAAGCAAGTTGGATGCACACCCACTTAGTTTCTTTTGTTGAGCTTTCATATATTTATAGCTCTAGTGCATCTGTTGCATGGCAATCCCTACTCACTCACATTGATATCTATTAAATCTCCATAGCCCTTTCATATGCTTAGTTGATGTGAGACTATCTTCTCCCTTTTTTTCCTCACAACCACCACCATATACCACCTATAGTGTTATGTCCATGGCTTGCGTTCATGTATTGCGTAAGAGTTGAAAAAGCTGAAGCACATTAAAAAGTATGAACCAATTGCTTGGTTCAAACCGGGGTTGTGCATGATGGGAGTATTTTGTGTGATAAAGATGAAGCATGGCCTGACTATATGATTTTTTACTAGAAACTATAGGGAAAACCCCCCACATCATTTCAACTTTTATTCAATAAAAAAGTATACAATATACAAATATTACAAGGGGTAATCAAAGAGTATAGCACAAAAAAACTAAGCTTTCGTTGGCTATGCTATTTTGATAGGACATGATTATTTGTTAGTATGCTTCAAAGTATTACTATTTTTATGTTTTATAAGCTTTTATCTTGAATCATTTGGATCTCAACAATCATGCCACAATAAAGAAAATTACATTGAGAATTATGCTAGGTATCATTGCACATCAAAAATTCTGTTTTTATCATTTACCTACTCGAGGATGAGCAGGAATTAAGCTAGGGGATGCTTGATACATCTCCAATGTATCTGTAATTTTTTATTGTTCCATGCTATTATATTACCTGTTTTGGATGTTTATGGGCTTTACTTTACACTTTTATATCATTTTGGGACTAACCTACTAACTGGAGGCCCAACCCGAATTGTTGTATTTTTTGCCTATTTCAGTATATCAAAGGAAAGGAATATCAAATGGAGTCCAAACGGAATGAAACCTTCGGGAGCAATCTTTTTGGAACATATGCAATCCAGGAGACTTGGAGCGGACGTCAAGAAGCAGCCGAGCCGGCCACGAGGGTGGCCGGCGCGCCCAGTAAGGGTGGGCGTGCCCCCTGCCTTGTGGGTCCCTCGTGGCTCTCCTGACCGACTTCCTTCATCTATATATATCTACATACCCCGAAAACATACAGGGGCACCACAAGAAATTATTTGCACAGCCACAACCTTCTGTATCTGCGAGATCCCATCTTGGAGCCTTCGCCGGTGCTTCGCCGGAGGGGGAATCGACCATGGAGGGCCTCTCCATCACCACCAAGGCCTCTCCAATGAGTTGTGAGTAGTTTACCACAGACCTTTGGGTCCATAGTTATTAGCTAGATGGCTTCTTCTCTCTCTTTGAATCTCAATACAAAGTTCTCCTTCCTCTTCTTGGATATCTATTCGATGTAACTCTTTTTGCGGTGTGTTTGTCGAGATCTGATGAATTGTGGGTTTATGATCAAGTTTATCTATGATAAATATTTGAATCTCCTCTGAATTCTTTACGTATGATTGGTTATCTTTGCAAGTCTATTCAAATTATCAGTTTGGTTTGGCCTACTAGATTGATCTTTCTTGCCATGGGAGAAGTGCTTAGCTTTGGGTTCAATCTTGCGGTGTCCTTTCCCAGTGACAGTAGGGGCAGCAAGGCACGTATTGCATTGTTGCCATCGAGGATAAAAAGATGGGGTTTATATCATATTGCATGAGTTTATCCCTCTACATCATGTCATCTTGCTTAAGGCGTTACTCTGTTCTTATGAACTTAATACTCTAGATGCAGGCAAGAGTCGGTCGATGTGTGGAGTAATAGTAGTAGATGCAGGCAGGAGTTAGTCTACTTGTTACGGACGTGATGCCTATATACATGATCATGCCTAGATAATCTCATAACTATGCACTTTTCTATCAATTGCTCGACAATAATTTGTTCACCCACCGTAATACTTATGCTATCTTGAGAGAAGCCACTAGTGAAACCTATGGCCCCGGATCTATCTTTTATCATATAAGTTTTCCATCTACTTTTATTTGCATCTTTTACTTTCCAATCTATATCATAAAAATACCAAAAATATTTATCTTATCATATTATCTCTATCAGATCTCACTTTCGCAAGTTTCCGTGAAGGGATTGACAACCCCTTTATTGCATTGGTTGCGAGGTTCTTGTTTGTTTGTGTAGGTGCGTGGGACTTTTGAGGAGCCTCCTACTGGATTGATACCTTGGTTCTCAAAAACTGAGGGAAATACTTATGCTACTGTGCTGCATCACCCTTTCCTCTTCAAGGAAAACCAACGCAAGCTAAAGACGTAGCATATTACAATACAATTATTCATTTAAGTCAGAGAATAATTGTTGTTATGTTTACATGAATACAACCTTCTATGGTCATACGCCCAATGTGAATGGTTTATTGAATCTCAATCATAATGATACATATATTCATAATATTGATGCCAAAAGATGCAAGTTGATTATGATAGTGCAACATACTTGTGTCACTGCCATTTAGGTCATATTGGTGTAAAGCGCATGAAGAAACTCCATGCGGATGGACTTTTGGAATCACTTGATTATGAATCATTTGATACTTCGAACCATGCCTCATGGGCAAGATGACTAAAACTCCATTCTCCGGAACAATGGAGCGAGCTAATGACTTATTGGAAATAATACATACCAATGTATGCGGTACGATGAGTGTTGAAGCACGCGGCGGGTTTCGTTATTTTCTAACCTTCATAGATGATTTGAGTAGGTATGCGTATGTTGTTGGGGAACGTAGCAGAAATTCAAAATTTTCTATGCATCACCAAGATCAATCTATGGAGAGACTAGCAACGAGAGAGAGAGGGAGTGCATCTTCATACCCTTGAAGATCGCTAAGCGGAAACGTTACAAGAACGCGGTTGATGGAGTCGTACTCGCGGCGATTCAAATCGCGGAAGATCCAATCTAACGCCGAACGGACGGCGCCTCCGCGTTCAACACACGTACAGCCCGGGGACGTCTCCTCCTTTTTGATCCAGCAAGGGGAGAGGAGAAGATGAGGGAGAGCTCCGGCAGCACGACGGCGTGGTGGTGGAGCTTGCAGTTCTCCAGCAGGGCTTCACCAAGCACTACCGAGGAGGAGGTGGAGTTGGAGAGGGGGAGGGCTGCGCCAGTGGCAAGGGTGAAGCTCCCATGTGCCTCCCCACTATATATAGGGGTGGAGGGGGCTGGTTGCTTTCCCTCCAAGTCCATTGGGGCGTTGGAAAAGGTGGGAGGAAAGAAATCCCATCATTTCCTTCCCCACCGATTGTTATCCCCCCTTTTAGGGATCTTGATCTTATCCCTTCGGGATATGATCTTATTCCTTATAAGGGGGGATCTTGGTGCGCCTTGACCAGGGGTGTGGGGCCTTGCCCCCACTACCCATGTTCATGTGGGTCCCCCATGCAGGTGGGCCCCACTCCGGAACCTTCTAGAACCTTCCCGGTACAATACCGAAAAATCCCGAACATTTTCTGGTGGCCAAAATAGGACTTCCCATATATAAATCTTTACCTCCGGACCATTCCGGAACTCCTCGTGACGTCCAAGATCTCATCTAGGACTCTGAACAACATTCGGTAACTGCACACTAATTCCCATAACAACTCTAGTGTCACCGAACCTTAAGTGTGTAGACCCTACGGGTTTGGGAATCATGCAGACATGACCGAGATAGCTCTCTGGCCAATAACCAACAGCGGGATCTGGATACCCATGTTGGCTCCCACATGTTCCACGATGATCTCATCGGATGAACCACGATGTCAAGGATTCAAGCAATCCCGTATACAATTCCCTTTGTCAATCGGTACGTTACTTGCCCGAGATTCGATCGTTGGTATCCCAATACCTCGTTCAATCTCGTTACCAGCAAGTCACTTTACTCGTTCCGTAATGCATGATCCCGTGACTAACTACTTAGTCACATTGAGCTCATTATGATGATGCATTACCGAGTGGGCCCAGAGATACCTCTCCGTCATACAGAGTGACAAATCCCAGTCTCGATTCGTGCCAACCCAACAAACACTTTCGGAGATACCTGTAGTGCACCTTTATAGTCACCCAGTTACGTTGTGACGTTTGGTACACCCAAAGCACTCCTACGGTATCCGGGAGTTACACAATCTCATAGTCTAAGGAAATGATACTTGACATTAGAAAAGCTTTAGCAAATGAACTACACGATCTTGTGCTATGCTTAGGATTGGGTCTTATCCATCACATCATTCTCCTAATGATGTGGTCCCGTTATCAATGACATCCAATGTCCATGGTCAGGAAACCATGACCATCTATTGATCAATGAGCTAGTCAACTAGAGGCTCACTAGGGACATGTTGTGGTCTATGTATTCGCACATGTATTGCAGTTTCCGGTCAATACAATTATAGCATGAATAATAGACAATTATCATGAACAAGGAAATACAATAATAACCATTTTAATATTGCCTCTAGGGCATATTTCCAACAGTCTCCCACTTGCACTAGAGTCAATAATCTAGTTCACATCACTATGTGATTGCAACGAGTCCAACACCCATTGGGTTTGATCATATCTTGCTTGTGAGAGAGGTTATTAGTCAACGGATCAGAATCTTTCAGATCCGTGTGTGCTTTACAAATCTCTATGTCATCTCCTAGATGCAGCTACCATGCTCTAATTGGAGCTATTCCAAATAACTGTTCTACTATACGAATCCGGTTTACTACTCAGAATAATCTGGATTAGTGTCAAAGTTTGCATCAGCGTAACCCTTTACGACGAACTCTTTTACCACCTCCATAATCGAGAAAATTCCTTAGTCCACTAGTTACTAAGGATAACTTTGACCACTGTCATGTGATCCATTCCTGGATCACTCTTGTACCCCTTGACTGACTCATGGCAAGGCACACTTCAGGCGCGGTACACAGCATAGCATACTGTAGAGCCTACATCTAAAGCATAGGGGACGACCTTCGTCCTTTCTCTCTTTTCTGCCATGGTCAGGTATTGAGTCTTACTCAATACTCACACCTTATAACACAGCCAATAACTCCTTCTTTGCCGATCTATTTTGAACTCCTTCAAAATCTTGTCACGGTATGTATTCATTTGAAAGTACTATTAAGCGTTTTTGATCTATCCTTATAGATCCTGATGCTCAATTTTCAAGTAGCTTAATCCAGGTTTTCCATTGAAAAACACTTTTCAAATAACCCTATATGTTGTCCAGAAATTCTACATCATTTCTGATCAACAATATGTTAATAACATATACTCATCAGAAATTCTATAGTGCTCCCACTCACTTCTTTGGAAATACAAGTTTCTCATAAACTTTGTATAAACCCAAAATCTTTGATTATCTCATCAAAGTGTATATTCCAACTCCGAGATGCTTACTTCAGTCCTTAGAAGGATTGCTGGAGCTTTGCATACTTATTAGCATCTTTTAGGATTGACAAAACCTTTTGGTTGTATCACATACAACCTTTCCTCAAGAATATCATCGAGGAAACAATGTTTTGACATCCTATTTGCAAGATTTCATAAATCATGCAGTAATTGCTAATATAATTCCAACAGACTCTTAGCATCGCTACGAGTGAGAAAGTCTCATCGTAGTCAACTCCTTGAACTTGTCGGAAAACATCTTAACGACAAGTCAAGCTTTTTTAATGGTGACACTTACCATCATTGTATGTCTTCCTTTTAAAATCCATCTGTACTCAACAGCCTCATGACCATCGAGTAGTTCTGCCAAAGTCTACACTTTGTTTTCATACATGGATCCTCTCTCGGGTTTTATGGCCTCAAGCCATTCATTGGAATCCGGGCCCACCATCGCTTCTCCATAGCTCGTAGGTTCATTGTTGTCTAGCAACATGACCTCCAAGACAGGATTACCGTACCACTCTGAAGCAGTACGCATCCTTGTCGACCTACGAGGTTTGGTAATGACATCCGAAGTTTCATGATCACTATCATAAGCTTCTACTTCAATTGGTGTAGGCGCCACAAGAACAACTTCCTGTGCCCTGCTACACACTAGTTGAAGTGATGGTTCAATAACCTTATCAAGTCTCCACCATCCTCCCACTCAATTCTTTCGAGAGAAACTTTTCCTCGAGAAAGGACCCATTTCTAGAAACAATCACTTTTGCTTCCGGATCTGAAATAGGAGGTATACCCAACTGTTTTGGGTGTCCTATGAAGATGTATTTATCCGCTTTGGGTTCGAGCTTATCAGGATGAAACTTTTTCACATAGGGCATCTCCAGCCGCGCCCCCAACAGGCCCCCCCCAGGCCACTTTTTTGGCGCCGACGCCGAAAAAACGGCCCAGTTGCGCCCCCAGGACGCTGAAAATCGCCGGTTAGGACCTTTTTTCCGCCCGGCGGTCACATGCCGAACCCGGCGCGCTGGGGAGCCGTTGGGGGAAAAGCACGCCTGGCCCACACCGACAGGGGAAAAGTCAAGGTTTTCTTCCCCCGACTCACCTCGCACCCCCCGCGCCCTCGGCCACCACTAGCTATATCCCGGCGACGGCCGCCGGCCTACTCCGCTAGATAGCCATTCCCCGCCGAAAAATAGCAGCGCTTCACCGCGGCAGCCCCTCCCGCAGCAGCTGGGTGTTTCCGGCCGCCGTTTCCAGCCGCGGAGGCACGGTTTAACGGCGGGTACACGCCCACCGAGCGCAAGGTGTTCGGCGTTTTTACTGTGTTGGCGATGGACTCGGATGAGGAGGAAGAGCTCGCCACGCTGCTGGAGGAGGAAGCCGCGGCCGACGTCCAGGAAGAAGAGCATCTGATGGTGCTCGCCGCCCTCGCCCAGCTGCTGGCGAGAAATGAAAAGCCGCATCGAGGTGGCTCGGCGCCGGGGCGGGTGAAAGCAAAGAACCGGCATCGTCTGCAAGGCTACTGCATGCTCTACTCCGACTACTTTGCCGATGCTCCACTTCATGGCGAGAGAACATTTCGGTGCTGTTATCGGATGAGCCGAAAGCTCTTCCTCAGGATTGTGAATTCCATCCGGGAGTTCGACAACTACTTCAAGTGCAAGATGGATTGCACTGGCGCTGTTGGATTCACCTCCATCCAGAAGTGCACGACAGCGATGAGGATGCTTGCATATGGAGCTCCCAATGATTCACTCGACGACTATGGGTGCATGGCCAAGTCCACCAGCATAGAGTGTTTCTACAAGTTCTGTCGGGCAGTGGTGGCAGTGTTTGGGCCACAATACTTGAGAACACCCAGTGCGGAAGACACTGCTCGGATCCTAGCCCAGAATGCAGCAAGAGGATTTCCTGGGATGCTTGGAAGCATCGACTGCATGCATTGGAAATGGAAGAACTGCCCATTTGGTTGGCAGGGGATGTACAAAGGCGCCAAAGGCGGTTGCAGTGTGGTGCTTGAGGCGGTAGCCACACAGGACCTCTGGATTTGGCACTCCTTCTTTGGTATGCCAGGAACTCACAATGACATCAACGTGCTGCAGTGCTCTCCTGTTTTTCCAAGCTCGTTGAGGGCCATTCTCCTCCGGTGAACTTCGAGGTCAATGGGCACCAATACAACAAGGGGTACTATCTAGCTGACGGCATCTATCCGAGATGGTCGACATTTGTGAAGACGATCTCAAACCCTGTGACAGGAGGCAAGAACGCCTGGTTTGTGAAGGTTCAGGAGGCTTGCAGGAAGGATGACGAGCGGGCATTTGGTGTGCTCCAATCTCGATTCGCTGTTGTTCGGTACCCCGCTCAGACCTGGTCGAAAGATCAAATGTGGGAGATCATGACTTGCTGTGTCATCTTGCACAACATGATCATCGAGAGCGAGCAAGAAGACCAAGTGTTTGACACTGAACCATACTACAGGCAGGGTCCTCTAGACGAAGTTGATCACCAGCTACCGGCAACTTGGACTGCCTATCTCAGTATGCGTCAGGAGATCCGAGACCCATAGGTGCATCATCAACTGCAGAAAGATCTGATTGAGCACCTATGGAGGCTCAAGGGGGACACCGCGTGATGAAATACAAGTTTTTATTTGTTGAACTATATAATTTGTATTGAACTATTTGTTGTTGTAGTATTTTGTTGAAGTATTTGATTTTTCTGTGATGAAATATGTGATAAGGAATAATTGTGTTGATAATTGAACGCCGAGACACGGCGAAACCACGCTGAATATGGGCCTATTCTCGCCCATAAGGGCTGTTTATTCGCCAAAATTGGGCTGCAAAATGGGCCAATTTCGGCGCCTGGGGGCGACCTGGGGGCGACGACAGGGCGCAAAACCGCCCCCAGCGCCGAGTGTATCGCCGGCTCGCCCCCAGGCGGCGCTTTTAGACGCCCCCTGGGGGGCCAACGGCTGGAGATGCCCTAAGCGTCGCAGCCCCAAACTTTCAAGAAACAACAGCTTAGGTTTCTCTAAACCATAGTTCATACGATGTCATCTCAACGGAATTTCGTGGTGCCCTATTTAAAGTAAATGCGGTTGTATCTAATGCCTAACCCATGAACGATAGTGGTAATTCGATAAGAGACATCAAGGTATGCCCCATATCCAATAGGGTGCATCTATGATGTTCGGACACACCATCACACTATGGTGTTCCAGGCGGTGTTAGTTGTGAAACAATTTCCATAATGCCTCAATTGTGTACCAAACTCGCAACTCAAATATTCATCTCTATGATCATATCATAGATATTTTATCCTCTAGTCACGACGATCTTCAACTTCACTCTGAAATTACTTGAACCTTTCAATAATTCAGACTTGTGTTTCATCAAGTAAATATACTTAGCATCTACTCAAATCATCTGTGAAGTAAGAACATAACGATATCCACTGCATGCCTCAGCACTCATTGAACAGCACACATCAAAATGTATTACTTCCAACAAGTTCCTTTCTTGTTCCATCTTACTGAAAACGAGGCTTTTCAGTCATCTTGCCCATGTGGTATGATTTGCATGTCTCAAGTGATTAAAAATCAAGTGAGTCCAAACGATCCATCTGCATGGAGTTTCTTCATGCGTACATACCAATAGACATGGTTCGCATGTCTCAAACTTTTCAAAAAACAAATGAGTCCAAAGATCCATCAACATGGAGCTTCTTCATGCGTTTTATACCAATATGACTTACATGTCAGTGCCAGAAGTAGGTGGTACTATTATCTTATATCTTTTGGCATGAACATGTGTATCACTGCGATCGAGATTCAATAAACCATTCATTTTAGGTGCAAGACCATTGAAGGCATTATTCAAATAAACCGAGTAACCATTATTCTCCTTAAATGAATAACCATATTGCGATAGACATAATCCAATCATGTCTATGCTCAACGCAAACACCAAATAACAATTATTTAGGTTTAACACTGATCCCGATGGTAGAGGGAGCGTGCGATGTTTGATCACATCAACCTTGGAAATACTTCCAACACATATTGTCACCTCGCCTTTAGCTAGTCTCTGTTTATTCCGTAGCCTTTTATTTTGAGTTACTAACACTTAGCAACCGAACCGGTATCTATTACCATGGTGCTACTAGGAGTACTAGTAGAGTACACATTAATATAATGTATATCCAATATACTTCTGTCGACCTTGCCTGCCTTCTTATCTACCAAGTATCTAGGGTAATTCTGCTCCAGTGACCGTTCCCCTTATTATAGAAGCACCTAGTCTCGGGTTTGGGTTCAACCCTGGGTTTCTTCACTAGAGCAGCAGCTGATTTGCCATTTCATGAAGTATCCCTTCTTGCCCTTGCCCTTCTTGAAACTAGTGGTTTCACTAACCATCAACAATTGATGCTCCTTCTTGATTTCTACTTTCGCGGTGTCAAACATCGCGAATATTTTAAGGATCATCATATCTATCCCTGATATGTTATAGTTCATCACGAAGCTCTAGTAGCTTGGTGGCAATGACTTTGGAGAAACATCACTATCTCATCTGGAAGATTAACTCCCACTCGATTCAAGTGATTGTTGTACCCAGACAATCTGAGTACAAGCTCAACGATTGAGCTTTTCTCCCTTAGTTTGTAGGCTAAGAAACTCGTTGGAGGTCTTATACCTCTTGACGTAGGCACGAGCCTGAAATCCCAATTTCAGCCCTTGGAACATCTTATATGTTCCGCGACGTTTCTAAAACGTCTTCAACGCCTTAATTCCAAACCGTTTAACATTACTGAACTATCATGTAGTCATCAAAACGTGTATGTCAGATGTTCGCAACATCCACAGACGATGTTTGAGGTTCAGCACACCGAGCGGTGCATTAAGGACATAAGCCTTCTGCGCAGCAATGAGGACAATCCTCAGTTTACGGACCTAGTCCGCATAATTGCCACTATCAACTTTCAACTATATTTTCTCTAGGAACATATCTAAACAGTAGAACTAAAGCGTGAGCTTACGACATAATTTGCAAAGACCTTTTGACTATGTTCATGATAATTAAGTTCATCTAATCACATTATTTGATGAACTCCCACTCAGATAGACATCCCTCTAGTCATCTATGTGATACATGATCCGAGTCAACTAGGCCGTGTAAGATCATCACGTGATATGGACTAGTCATTATCGGTGAACATCTTCATGTTGATCGTATCTACTATACGACTCATGTTTGACCTTTCGGTCTCTTGTGTTCCGAAGACATGTCTGTACATGCTAGGCTCGTCAAGTCAACCTAAGTGTTTCGCGTGTGTAAATCTGGCTTACACCCATTGTATGTGAACGTTAGAATCTATCACACCCGATCATCACGTGGTGCTTCAAAACAACAAACTTTCGCAATGGTGCACAGTTAGGGGAAACACTTTCTTGAAATTATTATGAGGGATCATCTTATTTACTACCGTCGTTCTGAGCAAATAAGATGCATAAACATGATAAACATCACATGCAATCAAATAGTGACATGATATGGCCAATATCATTTTTCTCCGTTTGATCTCCATCTTCGGGGCTCCATGATCATCATCGTCACCGGCATGACACCATAATCTCCATAATCATGATCTCCATCATCGTGTCTCCATGAAGTTGTCTCACCAACTATTACTTCTACTACTATGGCTAACAGTTTAGCAATGAAGTAAAGTAATTACATGGCGTTATTCAGTGACGCGCAAGTCATACAATAAATAAAGACAACTCCTATGGTTCCTGCCGGTTGTCATACTCATCGACATGCAAGTCGTGATTCCTATTACAAGAATATGATCAATCTCATACATCACATATATTTCATTCATCACATCCTTCTTGGCCATATCACATCACACGGCATATGCTGCAAAAACAAGTTAGACGTCCTCTAATTGTTGTTGCAAGTTTTTTACGTGGCTGCTACCTACGCCAAAACCACAACGTGATATGCCAATTGCTATTTACCCTTCATACGGACCCTTTTCATCAAATCTGATCCGACTAAAGTGGGAGAGACAGACACCCGCTAGCCACCTTATGCAACAAGTGCATGTCAGTCGGTGAAACCTGTCTCACGTAAGTGTACGTGTAAGGTCGGTCCGGGCCGCTTCATCCCACAATACCGTCGAAACAAGATAGGACTAGTAACAGTAAGCATATTGAACAAAATCAACGCCCATAACAACTTGTGTTCTACTCGTGCATAGAAAGTAGTCATAGACCTAGCTCATGATGCCACTGTTGGGGAAAGTAGCAGAAATTCAAAATTTTCTACGAATCACCAAGATCAATCTATGGAGAGACTAGCAACGAGAGAGAGAGGGAGTGCATCTTCATACCCTTGAAGATCGCTAAGCGGAAGCGTTACAAGAACGCGGTTGATGGAGTGGTACTCGGTGGCGATTCAAATCGCGGAAGATCCGATCTAACGCCGAACGGACGGCGCCTCCGCGTTCAACACACGTACAGCCCGGGGACGTCTCCTCCTTCTTGATCCAGCAAGGGGAGAGGAGAAGTTGAGGGAGAGCTCCGAAAGCATGACGGCATGGTGGTGGAGCTTGCAGTTCTCCAGCAGGGCTTCGCCAAGCACTATCGAGGAGGAGGTGGAGTTGGAGAGGGGGAGGGCCGCGCCAGGGGCAAGGGTGAAGCTCCCATGTGCCTCCCCACTATATATAGGGGTGGAGGGGGCTGGTTTCTTGCCCTCCAAGTCCATTGGGGCGTTGGCAAAGGTGGGAGGAAAGAAATGCCATCATTTCCTTCCCCACCGATTGTTATCCCCCCTTTTTAGGGATCTTGATCTTATCGCTTCGGGATATGATCTTATTCCTTCTAAGGGGGGATCTTGGTGCGCCTTGACCAGGCGTGTGGGGCCTTGCCCCCAGTACCCACGTTCATGTGGGTCCCCCATGCAGTTGGGCCCCACTATGGAACCTTCTAGAACCTTCTCGGTACAATACCGAAAAATCCCGAACATTTTCCGGTGGCCAAAATAGGACTTCCCATATATAAATCTTTACCTCCAGACCATTCTGGAACTCCTCATGACGTCCGGGATCTCATCCGGGACTCCGAACAACATTCGGTAACTGCACACTAATTCCCATAACAACTCTAGCATCACCGAACCTTAAGTGTGTAGACCCTACGGGTTCGGGAATCATGCAGACATGAACGAGACAGCTCTCTGTCCAATAACCAACAGCGGGATCTGGATACCCATGTTGGCTCCCACATGTTCCATGATGATCTCATTGGATGAACCACGATGTCAAGGATTCAAGCAATCCCGTATACAATTCCCTTTGTCAATCGGTACGTTACTTTCCTGAGATTTGATTGTCGGTATCCCAATACCTCGTTCAATCTTGATAGCGGCAAGTCACTTACTCGTTCCGTAATTGTAACATCCCAAATTTTCAATTTGGAATGTTATACATTAGATCATCAATTCAAGGACCCACGGAGAGAGTTGCTTTTGGTTTTGATCCTAGAAATTCTACGCAACTCAAGGACCCACGAAGAGAGTTGGGGATTTCGTTACTTTCATATTTGAGTTTTCTCAAATTTTGGGAATAGGATCATTTGATTTTATTTATTTTATCATCAATTATTTCTATTACAAAAAATATGAGAGAGGGATAAAAAGACTTTCCCAAAATAAAGAGATATTGAGGATTTAATAATAAAATCAAATAAGATTTTATTTCGGAGTTTTTCGTTATTTTATTTGAATTTAGGAAAAATATGCGTTTTTCAAAATTGCATTTAGGCCCCAAATAAATGTTCACTTTGTCGGCCTTGATTTTAGAAGTCTGAGAATTTTTTTTTCAGGAATTTTGGAGTCCGTTTAGTATTTCTTTTTATTTCTTTTCTGAGCGTAATTATTTAAAAAAATGTGAACCGCCTTACGGGTCGTGCCCGAGCGGGACTCCGCCCGGGGGCAGCCTTTAAATAGCCGCCGCCCGAGCGCCCCCAGCCCACCAGTGCCCGCCGCCAGCCCACCCCGCCCCGAAACCCTAGCCGCCAGCCCCG